>NC_135265.1:150059782-150365139 GCF_051311805.1 Agelaius phoeniceus | reverse complement strand
TCTACAGGTAGAATTAGAGAAGGTGAAATAGCTGAGCCTGCAGGAATATAGTTCCCATTCAGCTCTGTCTCATTGCAGTTTTATGTCAGTATAAATTCACTGATTCAGTGAAATTCAGCCCACACCTTGATTTCTGTGTCTAACTGAAGCTGTGCAAGCAGAAGGCTGAAAATTTCTCAGTTTCCTTTTTATTTACTGCTGATAAAGTATTATTCTAAGGTGGAACAGAGCATATTATGGTTATTCCTTTTAATATTTTATTTTCTTAATAACCAGAACTTCTTGACTTCCTGTGTGTTTAGTAGCTTAATCTCAAATTAATGGTTGCTTTCATAATAGTGTATTTGTTTTGAGTTTTAGTATTCCTTAGTCTTATCTTCTGAATGTAGATGAAAAAAAGATAAAAACCTTGTAATTACTGACTTGTTTAAAAATCTGTCACAATTTTGAGATGTTGCTATTGATTCCATCAGCACAGTTGAGAAACAGTACTTCAAGAAAAAATCTAAAACAATGGCTTCTCGTGTACAAAACCATGTTGAATACTGACTGATTGATTTTTTCCCCCCATGTTTATCTTCCTATCTTCCTACTGGAAGCAAAAGTTTGTAATAATGGGTAAAATGGAAAACACCCATTTCTCTTTTGGCAGGATTTGGTGATTTTATGTGTGATTGAGTGGCAAAAAGGGTGGAGGCAGAAGATGAGAAAACACTGATCTATCAAGGGCCTGTGTTGCACTCAGCTCAAGTGGGCTGCTTTTTCATCATTATATGTATTTTGTAACATCTGAAAACTGTAAGAGGGGATGCAGTGTTCATACTGGAAGTATATCAGCCTCAGAATCAGATTGGCATTGTTTTAGCAAAACTTTGGAAAAGTAAGTGCTAAGTGAAAATTTGCTTTCTTTGCTGCTTGTTCTTCAATTAAGAATTTATTTAGAATTTAAATTTATTTGAAAATAAGATATTGGAGAAGCTCAGTTCTTAGCAATCTGATATTTTAATTACCCAATATTAAATTTTGCTTAATTACAGAACAACACTTAGAGCTGTTTGACATGTGACTATAACATTACCAGAAGCTTGCTTTAAATAAAAAAATCCAAAGAAAAAAGCAGATGCTGAGACATTTTATATTGTTCAGACATTTTAAAGAAACTGTCTTGAGTGACAATGGTAAGTTTAAATGGAATATTTAGAAATAATTTAGCTGTTATTTTTCAATTTATGTAAGAAGCTAAACAGCAGATATTTTTATATCTGGGTACATGGTGTAGTACTTTCAGAAAAAATGACAGAAGTCTGTCTTTGAATTTGTATTAAAGTAGCCCAGTGTTGTCTTACAGCTTTCCAGAAATGAGGGAGCTGCCTGTACAGGCACAAATCAGGTAAAACCAAAAAAAAAAAAAAAAGAAGAAGTCTATATTGAAACATATTGAAACACTGATCTTGGTCTTAGAGGGTTTCTTTTGCCCAGTTCTGGTGTGGAGCATCAATTACCAAAATAAACTCTTGCCTTTTCTCTGTGCTTAGAGATTATCTATTCCTCATGTTTCATTTGTGTGGCAGAGGAGGTGATTGATTTTCAAACCTGTGGAATAAACTGAAAAGTGCCCAGAGGAGCTGTGGCTGCCCCATCCCTGGAAGTGTCCAAGGCCAAACTGGGCAGGGCCTGGGGCAGCCTGGGGCAGTGGAAGGTGTCCCTGCCCATGGGAGGTCCCTTCCAACCCAAACCATTTCATCTGTGAAAAATACTGGAGCTCTCTCTCAATGGCAATGTTCTGTAGGCTTGTGGTTCAAGCACTGCAAAGTACAGCAATTCTTCTATGTAAATGGGAAGTAGACTTCTCCAACTGTATGAGCTGTAATATTGTGTTAAATCAAAAAGATCCCTGAGTTACGCTTGGTTCTGACTTGAGCTTCAAGAGATGGAGAAATCAGTTTCTGTTTAATTCTCCTTTCCCACTGTCAGGTGGGACCTGCAGAAAGAAATTGGTCCTTTAAGGCCCTGTCAACCCTAACTCTGAGCTCCCTCATTTTCAGCAGCTTCTTTACAGCCCAGAGGCTCCAGAAGGACCCACAGCAGTGCTGGGTGAGTGAAGCCCCACTTCAGTGATGTTCTGAGAACTTGGCTTGCATTACTCGAGAGGAGGAAATGAAGCACAAAGCAAAAAGCTTCCACCACAGAGAGCAACACTCGAGTTCTGCTCCTTCACTCCCTGCCAGTGGCTGCCTCAGCCACAGAGTGGGGGCTGTGCTTCCCTGTGTTAGACCTCAGCACTGTATCCCTCTCTTCTGTCCTCATTCTTTCCTAGAAATAACAGATTTCACCAGGAAAAGTTTGTCAGGGAATTAAGGAAGAGGTCAGGGAAATGACATAGGACACAGGACCTCAGGGAGGAGATTTCTTTAACAGGGAAAATAGAAAAAGGTCACTTAGGAAAGAGGAAGAACACGGGGATTTAAGTGCTGTTTTCACAACTTGACCATGTGTTGCATGTTACCATTCAGAAAGAGATTTGCTTCTTAAATAGTTGTACTATTCAAAGCATGCTGCTAAATTTTAAATTCCCCTTGATGGTAACATGTGATTATTGTCCTGTTAGCTGAAAAATTGGAATTTGAGCCCTCACTGAATGGATGCAGCTAAATATCAGTAGCTTTTCCCCCTGTCTGAGGCACCTCCTCACTTCAGCTGCATCCTGGGCTTTGATCTCAACTGCTTCATCCTTAAATCCTTGAGTATAACACCCTGGCCCAAAGTCAGTAGTGCTAACTTGTTTCTGAGATTGCTGCCTCCAGAAAAGGACACAGCTTTTACTTTTGTGTATATAAATAATATTTTGCAGAACTATCAGCCTGAAAGTTATTTGGTTTGACATTTTCCATTAGGATGACTAGGTTGATTCTTTCCTCTTTTTCAAGATTTTAGGTCTTTTCATGAGGCTTCTTCCATCCTTGAGCCACTTCTTGAACTGTGATGATTTTAAATGAAAAAGACACAACAAAACCGCTGCTTTGCCAGTTCAGTTATAAATATTCAGTCTACTTTTTGTAGCTGTTATATACAGTAGGACTAAAGGAAAGTACAATAATTTAATGCTGTTAAGAGCTGTTCCTTTGCATTGACTCATTTTGCTAGCAATTTCCAATTATTTTTTACCCTCCTTCCAATTGATATCCTCTTTTTGGTCCCCAAAATATCTTCTAAGTTTCAGTTGCCCAATATTTTCTTCATAGACAAGTTGACATTGCTGGTTACTCTTCTGCTTGGTTTTGCATTTTAGGAACAGCCTGTCTCAGTAACTTGGACTTTTTCTTCTACTGTTTTGGTCTATAATTGTGTTCCAGCAGAGTTGAAGAACATGAATGTCTTTATTTTAAGCTGTTAATTAGCAGTGGAAGCAGGAATGTGTAGTAAGCTTTACAAATTTAATGTCTAATTTTAAAATGGTGAGGTTAAGTTTAAGGTTCTGCAGAATACAGAAAAAAGGAGCAATAGAAAGTTTTCATTTTTACCCTTTCTTCAGAAACCACATGCTGAGGAACAGGGGAGTATCTAAGGATAAATGGGAGAACAGGAAAACAAAGAACTCCGAAGTCTCATCAGGCTGGAATTTAACAACCTGAGAGATGTTTCAAAGGCTGTTTTAAAAGTTCCTTTGAATAATGGCTTAAGATTTGCTGAGAGCAAGCACAGCTTGCATTTGAGTAACAAATGACAATACAGGAGATCTTGAAGTGTTTAATAGTCTTAGTTGTGTTTGCATGTTAACACTTGTTTTTTATTATTTCCTAAAAGTCAGGGAGTTGTTTTTTGCTTCCAGCTCTCATGCTGACCCCCCTGATTGCCCCTCAGTTGGCTTTGTCAAGCTGTGTAATATTTGAAGATGACTGTTGTAATTAAGGCTGCTGTAATTATTATATTTAGCTGATACTTTACCTTGATAGGAAGAACCTGAGCTGAAGCATCACATTCTTATTTTCCTCATTTTTCATGTCTACTTTTGCACTCCATATACCAGACTTCATGGCTTTCATACAGCCATTTAACATCACTAGGTTTGATAACAGACAACAAACCAGAAGGAAAAGGATGGTGCTAAAAATCCCTCCAGCACTGTGAGCCAGGGCCCATTCACAAAACACTATTGCTTTTTGCAGGCAAATAAGGAAGAGATTCTATACACCAGCCTTTTCTAAAAGCTTCTACTTTTGATTTCAAATTTCACCAAATACCAACTTTCTTTTGGATCAGTTTCAAATCCTGATGGCTTAAAAAAAAAAAAGAAATGTTCAGCTTGTTCAAGTTTCAGCATGTTCATGTTTTTGCTTCTGCTCTTCTCCTGCTTGCAGTGTAGTACATTGGAACTGTGTTTGTATTCAAGACCTCTTAATTTTCCTGCAATTTCATAAAGCTAAATAAAAGGACAGTTTTAATAACTTTGGTACATTGTCATTACATTATGAGTAGTGCTTTATGAAGGTTTTTTCCATATCAATATCAAAACAATGTTCTAAGCTTAGTGTGCTCATGGCAACAAGTTATGGTAAAAGCACCCAAAAAAGGAGAGACTTTGGAGCTGCTCTTTCCTTTGGTGATGCAGTTTCATTTATCTCTCTCTGCTTTCTTTTTGCTGGTGGCCATTTTCTGTTCTGAACAGTTTTGAGAGCTGCCTCCTGTAACATTAAAAAAATAATTTCTTATTCCTATATTTTAAATCTCATGTCCTTTTTAAGTTGAAATGGTTTTGTTTGCACCAGCACAGAAAGATTTTGCACACTGTGGGGATGTCAAGTACCTGTGGGGTGAGGAACCAAAAAACTCTTCCTTTACTTTGGGATGTTGTTTTAGCAGACTGTGTCTTCTCACTGCTGGAGAAAAACCAGTTCTGGTGGATCACTCAGGGCTCCTCCTCAGTGGTGCTGAAGGCCACATCAGACAGCACTTGAGCTTTGGAGATGGAAAAGGAGTTCTTGTCTGTGTGCTCTTGCTGATGCTGTGATGGAATCATCCCAGGAGAGTGAGGTGAATCAGCCCATGGTCCACACCACTGTGGCCAGCTAGTGACAAGGTTAAAGCTGTCTTTGGGGCTCAGACAGGCTGAGAGAGCTGGGAATGCCCAGCCTGGGGATGAGAAGGCTCTGGGGAGACCTTAGAGCCCCTTCCAGTGCATAAAGGAGCTCCAAGAGTCCTGAAGGGGACTTTGGACAAGTGCATCAAGTGATAGGGCAAGGGGGAATGGCTTCAAATGACAGAGGGAGGGTTTAGATGGGATATTGGGATGAAATTCTTCCCTGTGAGGGTGGGGAGGCCCTGGCACAGGCTGCCCAGAGAAGCTGTGGATGCCCCATCCCTGGAAGTGTTCTAGGCCAGGTTGGATGGGGCTTGGAGCAACCTGGTCTAGGAGAAGGTGACCCTGCCTGTGGCAGGGGGGTGGATTGAGATGATCTTTAAGGTCACTTCCAATCCAAACCACTCTATTATTTTCATCTATATAGTGAATTCCTGTCACTTTTTGGATGGTGGCATTGACCTAAAGTATGAAATGAGTCAGTGGCAGCCCAATGTTGACCAGGAGGTTTCATAAGAGCCCAAGTGAGTGCCTTGCTCTGCTGCCTGGAGGAGCAGGTGTTTTTCCATGGGAATCAAGCTCCCTGCCTCTGTGCAGCTCTTTGCTCATACAAATCCCATAAATATATCCTGAAGAGGCAGTTTAACAACCTGAATGTGCATCTTATATGCCATCTAGAAAAAATCAGATATAAAGATTTAAATTTTGGTATTTTTGATACTTCACTACTAAATAGCATTTTTGTCTTCAAAATATTTTTTAGACTCTGTGTAGCTCATGCTCATGCACAATTTTTGGGATGCAGCTGCGGGGAAAATATTAAGCCAAAACTGAAAAAGTACATAGAGTTTGCACCAACATTTGGACTCAAATCTGTCCCTTTATTACTCTGTTTTCCATGAGGAAGAGAGGGAACAAGATTGACTTTCAGGTGATTGGATGGATATTTTTGGACCATATAAACCATAGTTCCTTTGAGAGCTATGTGATCACCCAAATGGTAAAAAAAGATGGAAATTTTGTTTAACTCTCAGCAGGTGGGTGTGCAGTGCCCAAGAAGAGTAAATCACCTTGAAATCACAGAGTTGAGCAAGAACAGTCAGCACACTGCTGTCACGGGCTGTACTCTCAGAAATGGGAAACAAGATGATAGCTCTTCTTGTTTCGAAGCTGAGCCTCAAACTCCAAATGTCTCAAAGACTTTGTATGATTTTGTGTATCTTTTTATGTGCAAGGTAGTTAAGGATGGTTGATGTTTGTCACAGCCTTCACTATTCAGCTCCTAAACTAGAAAGGGGTTATAACCTCATGGAATGCCACAAAACTCAGGTTCTTCTCATGCTGTCTGCTTCAAAAATTGAAGCAGACAGCGTGAGGAAAGAGAGTGAAAGAGGTTGAAATTATAATGTGGATAACCAGTGTTTGCTTGGTCCTAGTCTGGAAAGACCAGAACTCTTGATTCTATTGTTGAGGCCTGTCTGAGCACTTCAGGATGGAGAGGATTCTCTTCCAAATTTTGAAATCACACAAGAATCTCCCATAGGTCACTGTCTAAATTTGCAGAGCAATAAAAGACTAAGTAGCACTGCTGAAGAGACCAGCAATTTTTTTCTACTTCTCTTATTAAAACATTGAACTGTTTCCCTATCAATATATTTCAGAACCTGAAGATTTTTTTTCCTTCTGTGAGTGTAGAGTGTGACTCAAGGGTTCTCCTTGTAGCTGTTGTGGGGTGCACCTACCCCAGCTATCAACTGCTGTATGGAGTGAAGAAAAAGTGGTGTTTATACATGCTCACTATTAATGGTAAAAATAATCAAAGAAGGATCAGATAATCCAACAAGAAAAAAAAAATTATGATGTTCTATGTCTCTCCTTTAGGGATAGGTCTGTATAGAAGGTCTGGCAAGATGAGGTTTGATATCTCTGCTGTTCCTCAGGGTTCCATCCTTTGTGCAGTATATAAAGGATGTATATAGAGTAGATAGCAGAAAAAGGCTGATTTTGGTCCTTGCAATAGCAGGGAAATAGTTCTGTGTCTTACCTAAACCTAGAAACTGAAATTGCTTTTTCTTCTTTTCTGGATTTAACTCTCCCAACGGTGTCTCTTTGCTGTTCTAAACTTCATCCTTTCCTGGAAAATATGTGGGTCCTCCCAGGAGTGGCAATGCAGGAAAAACTCCTTCCACTGATGGTCCAGGGTGTCTCTGGAGATCCTCCTCTGTTCCTCTTCCTTGACATCCAGGGAGGCTCAATTCCTGGCACAGATCCTCAGGTGCATAATCATTCACATGCAATGATTCCACTTGAGGAATCTAACAAATTCAACTGAAATTTTATCTAACAAATTCAAACTGAAATGCATTTTATCACATCTTTAAACCTTAAAGGATCAAAAAGTCTCAAAGCCAGCAAAGCAGCCTTCTGAGAGAAGCTAACTCTGCTCATTTTACAGCAAGCAGCGAGTTCCCCAGTGTTGAAATTTGCTTGCCTAAGGTCAAAGTGAATTGACAACAGATCTCAGACCAAGACCTAGAAACACGGTTTCAAGGCTCTAATTACGAGCTGGAAAGGGAATAGTTGTCTTAAGCTGTTTTATTGCATTGCATCGTTGACCTGAACATAGTCAAGAAAAATCAATATTTTCCATAGACTTCTGGAGTTGGCCTTCTGGGTGCATGGGGACAGGCTGCTTTATTTAATGAGGCTGATAGCATGAAGTAAATGCTGTCACAGAGTTTGTCACCACATATTGGAGGGAAAGCAATGATTTCTAAAGAGGCTGCTATTTGCACTTTTATTGATCTCTTGGTGGAGCTGTAGCTGCTGGTCCTTTTGTAATGCCAGATTATTTTATCAGTGACACATCATGTGTTTCCTCCTCAGTCCATTTATATTCCCCTTCGGCTCTGGCAGAGCATGGCAAAGCAGCCTCAGTTTTCTGGCAGAAGGTGGCATTTTCTTTCAGAGTTGGAGCATTCACCCTCTATTTTCACCATACTAAAAATTTCTAATAAATAGAATTTCAATAAAAATAATTAAGAGCTGATATAAGTCTGCTTATAAAGAACCAGTGGGTTCTGACTGCAGGCTCTAAGGTTGTTACTTTGTGTGCTGTGTCTTTCCAACATAAAAATAGAAGAGTCTCAATCTACTGTTCAGTGTAGCAAACACTTCTCAGGCACTCAGAGGCTCCCAATAAGTCACAAAGGGCTAAATAAGAGAATATACATCATTGTTCTTGACAGCCATAGAAGACAATTTATGATGAGTTTTGGCTCATGAATTTAAACACCAGTGGAATTAAGAAAGCCTCTTACAGTGCTGCCAGAATGATGATTGCCAGTTGCAAATGACAGGGCTTTTTAGATCTGCTTGCTGTGTGATGCGAAGTCACTTAGAGAAAGATTGACTTGATGGTGTATTTTAATGTTGTTAAACAGCTGCATGTATGGGTATAATGAATCCCTAACCTTGTTTGATCAAAGTGAATCAAGCAAACTTGTTAAAGTCCTTAAAGTCTCATAATTTATGAAGTTTAAAAATTATTTTAAAAATAGAGTCTAATTGAGGTACATATTGCCATTTCTGTTTCTTCATGCTCCACAAAGCCAATTAATTCTCTGAGCAAACCAAATGTGTGACAAGGAGGAATTGAGCACAGCTCAAGGGTACTCATATCTTTGAAGGTTTATTTTTGGATGGGATGCAGGCAAGAAACTTTTGAGCCTGTGAAATTCCAGAAGTGTCTCGGTGGCACCGAATGCCATCGATGTCTGAGCTCAGGGAGATGGATGGGATGGGGACACTGTCTCAAATAGGTATTCAAGAGGTTGGGTGAGCTGGAGGAGGTCATTTGGTGGTGGGAGTTGACCATAGAGATGTTGATGTTTGTAAGATCATCTATTGCAGCAAACTCAGTTTTTTATCTGGACTGGGCAAGCGCAGAATTTTTGTGTGTGGCATCTCCTTTAAGGGGGCTTGGAGAGATGCAAATCTTCTTTTCTTAGAGTGCTTCCAGCTGCCACTGCACCACTAGAGGGAAAAGGAGGCTGGTCTGGGGAGATCCTGATCCAGATGGCTGGTGCAATTTTATGGCCCAGATTAGAGTGGTGCCAAAGGTTACATTATCAGCCAGAACTTGCTGCCTTAGAGACAAGTTATTTTAGCTTATCTTTAATATTCATAACTTCCAGACACTTAGATCAACCCTTCTAACTCAGAGAAGATAAATAAAACATTTCAGCAGTAGCTTATTAGTGGCATTTGGCATCATCTTAATCCTTTCTTTCTTTGGAGAATTAATGTTTAAAAAACAAAAGTCCCATAAAACATTAGGCTTGCACTCTGGTAATTATCTAATAAATATTTGTTTTCACTTGCTCAGTGTCTGCTACTTGCAGATGTTTGCATCTAAACCAGGAAAGTTATCTATTTACAGCTCACAGGATGATTTCTTTCCTACCTGGCACAAAGATCCTGGTCCTTGTGAACAGAATAAAACAACCAGTTGCCTCTCTACCCTCTGGTGCTCTTTAATCAGTTTACCAATCTTTTTTCCAGCCAGGGTTTTCTTAGTACTACCAGTCTGATACTCTGAAGGTGGATATCTTGTTTTGCTGGTGTCTCTGTACAATGCCTTGAGCACAAAGTCGTTATCTGAGAGCTATAAACTAAAATTGATCTGGTTCAGGCTTAGCACAATTTCCATGTCTGGGCTGACCCGAATGGTATTGTCCCACAGGTTTCTGAAAATGTCAAGAGCCAGAGGGGAGGTCCCAGTGAAATTGAAGTTCTTCCTTCCCTCGGAGTAACTGAATTTTCAAGTCCCCAAGCCGTGTAAATAAAAGAGAAAAATTGGTAATAAGAAAGGGAATTAATAGGATAGTCTTTCACACGATTTATATAGCTTTCAAAAACTGTTGCAGTGTTGTGTTTAAAAGTGCTGGTCTGCAGCTCTTTCACACTAGGAAGATAAGATAAAAAACTTGAAGGGGCAGCTCTGGGAATTAGCAGCCAGAAGAGCTGATGGATTTGAAATGAAATAAAAGCTGCTATTGGGGAAAATTTATTTCGAAGCTAAAATAGCGCTGCTGCCAATAAAGTATTCAACGGACTCGAATGTTTACCTTAATATTGATGTCACATTTCCATTTAGTAGGCAAGTACTTCTTTTCAGCTACTCTTGTCATTATGGAAATCAGCTGAATGAATCTCTGCCATGTAATCCATTATGGAGTAAATTGGAATCTGAGGCAAAGTTCCTGTTGGGCAGATGTGAAATCCTGTTTGGATGAGTGTGTGAAGTTGTGTTATTGCAGCCCTCTGGAATACACTGCACTGGGATGGGAAAAAATTCAACCAGGAGCTAGAATGGTCTTTTAATTAGAAGGAAGAAAAATGAACAGACACTGATGCATCTGCAGAGCATCTGTCTTTATTAAAGATTTCTCTTTCAGGGAAGCCATTTATTTTAAACTTCTGGAATTTATAATGAAATACATCTTTGCAGGGAGCTTTATTTAAGGGGAACAAGGTACAGGTTCTAGTATCAAGGATGGTGTTTTCACTCTTCATGGCTTTATTTGTACTTTATTTCTGTATTTCTGTGAACTCCTCTCCCTCCTCTCAAATGTGTCCATGTTCTCATTTATTCTGTGAAAATGGCTACATTTGTAGGCACATGCATAGAAGTGGGGCTTTATTCACAGTTTTACAGTGCAGTTCATGCATGGGGGATGAGATTGGGAAGATTGCTCCTGAAATAAGGTACTATTGGAGCATTCCATGTTGGTACAGCTTTCCAGTTTTTCCCAGGAATCTTCCCTTTTGAGTATTTTTTTCCCTTTGCAAAAAAATCCCAACTTTGTTACTTTATTTTGAGCATTCCCCGCATGAAAACTCACGTGAAAGGGGGCAGTGTTACTGAAATAAGGACAGGACTGGTAATTATTGCTTTTAAATGAATTTGTGTCTATTCATTGGAAACTTTCTTTTTTGCCTACAGTTTGCTGTAGGGAGCTTTTGCTACGGATTTCTATCTCCTGATATTGTTGAAGTGTCTGTCTTAGATTTTTCTTCCCTTATGAGAGCTTTAGAAGTTCTCTGGGCAAACAAATTGATTGTTACACTGCAGTGTGGGAAGATTTTGTGTTGCATTTGTTTGAAAATGTTATTGCTCCTGGAGCTTCATGTTAAACTAGCAAACTTCTGTAGTCCCTGCTCTGTTTCCTGCTCCATTTGCATATATTTTTCCCCGACTCTACAGTAGTGCTAAAAGGAAGTTAATGAACAAAACATGAGAGTGCTGCAGGAATTAACAGTACTGTGAGTAGGTAATGCATATTCTTAGAAAAAGTTTGGTGTCAGCAGAATCCAGGATCACAGGATGAATTATTTCTTTTCTTTGTATTTGTTCTCAGGCTATTTATCTCCAGTATTTAGTACAAAGGGAAACAGAACAAAGTTTCTACCAGAATTTCCAGGAAAAAAAAGGGAAAAGACAAGTTTTATTTTTGCCTATTTAGAAACAAAGTGAAGCAAAAGCATGTAAAGCAAATTGGACCTAAAGATTTTTAAAAGTTTACCTTTTTTTTTCTAGGACATAGCTGCTATGCTTTTCAGTGGTAATTAGCCTAGTCAGACCATAAAGAATACTTAATATTAGAAAGGATCACTTGTATGTATGTTTTACACCCAACAGTTCCCTAAGGTGCAGTGGATGTTAAAAAATACATGCTTGGCAAAAATCTGTATATCTGAGCATGAATTCCACCCATTGACAATGTTCCAACACAGAAATCAGCTGCATTTTGTGGCTACACAGATGATCAGGGAGTGATACAGAGCCTTCACTATGGATTCAGGCTGAGAGAGCTGGGGCTGTTAAGTCTGGAGAAGAAAAGACTCCAGGGAAACCTTGCAGCCCCCCTTGCAGTGCCTAAAAGGGGCTCCAGGAGAGCTGGAGAGGGACTTTGGATGAGGTCCTGAAGTGGCCAGACAAGAGGAATGGCTTCAGACTAAAAGAGGAGAGATTGAGATCAGATATTAAAGAGAAATTCTTTACTGAGAGGGTGGGGAGGCCCTGGCACAGGGTGCCCAGAGAAGCTGTGGATGCCCCATCCCTGGAAGTGTCCAAGGCCAGGCTGGATGGGGTTTGGAGCACCCTGGGATAATGAAGATGTCCCTGCCCTTGGCTGGGGGGTGGAATTTAATGATCTTGAAGAGCCTTTTCAACCCAAACCATTCTTTGATTTTTCCTGAGCTGCAGCAATTCACACAGAAACACAACACACCACAGAAACAGAAGGTCCCGTTGACCACAGCTGGTGTTTGGAATGTGTATTGAAATCACCAAATAATCACAGCATATGCTGGAGGAGGGGAATCACCCTCTCTCCCACCTTTCAAACACCTCCCCAGCACTGCAGATGCATCACCAAATGGAGCCTTCACATCAGTGCCAAAAATTAAGGACTGAGTACAGCTCATTGGTACTTTTTAAAAACCATCCTCAGTGCTCTCTACAGAATCATGAAATTCGTGTTTTAAATGTGGGACAAGCCCAGAGCCCCAAGGTGCCAGGTGAGGAGCCAAAGAGGTTTCATATCTACCTGTATGAAACAGCTCCTTTCTGCTCTCTGTTGGGTTTTATCACCTTTGTTAATTAAGACAGATCTAATTAAGAGTTGTGTCTCTGTCTTTGCTGTGCTTTGATGTTGTTCCCATAAGTGGTGATGCCAAGGACTGTTTTGGTCCCGTGTCTTTTCCATCTGAGGAGAAGCACCTTAGCTGCACGCCACCAATCACAGAATCATGGAATCATTCAGGCTGGAAAAGACCCTTGAGATCATTGAGTCCAACCATAAAATTGCCAAATTGCTCTTGTGTACTCCTACACATGCTGGTGCTTTTCGAAGTGTGTTCACATGGCTAGTTAAACCATTTAAAATATCCTTTCTTCAGGCAAGTTTTCAGTCATTTTTGTGTATCAGCTAATCCTAAATGAGGCAATTTGTAGATGGCAGCATCCCCTGGAGCCTCCATTTCTGTGGGCTATTTACTATTTTTTTGGTAGTCATGCACATTTTATTTCTGGTTTGGTGTTTGTTTCAGTTTGGGTTTTTTTTTTTTTTTTTTTCAATTGTAGTGTTGATCTTACTGTGTTATTTGGCTTTGCCTGAATGATTTTCAAGGATGGAAGGCAGCAATTCCATAAGTATGACACAACTGTGTCAATCATAAGGACTCCACTCGTAGCATTGGATTTTTTATGTTTACAAATAGATTAATGTAAATCAATTTTACCAATATTGTAGTGCTGAATTATGAATGGTAAAATCTTTTGTTCCGTGAAATTGCCCAGGGATTTGAACAAAACTCACCCAAAACCCAACACCATGCACTTCTGTTCCTAAATTCATGTAGAAATTATGGTCAGTCCAGTGCCAAACAATATTTTGGGACTTGCTGGATGCTCAGCACTTCAGACTATCAGGCAATTTCTCTAATCCTTAATAATTAAAGCAAAGCCTTTTCATTTTTAATTTGAATTTTATTTTAAAAATTCTGATTTTTTTTCCACATATTAAAGTCAGGAACCCAAAACAAGACTGTTGAAAGGTCCTTAAATATCCAGGGGAGTGGGACTTTCTCCTCAAAATTTATCCAGGGACCTCTTCACTGTTCCACTCTGCAGCAATGACTGAATGAAGTAAGCAGGCTTTGTTTTAACTCCCCTGGGGACACAGGAGACCTCCCTAGAGAAAATGAGGGTGTCTTTTCTGGGTAGACATCTAACTATCCTCTACATGTTGCATCCAAGCAATGAACTTCACCTTATCACCATGGTTTATGCCCCAGTTCTTATAGAAACAGAACTTTTTATGTATGAACGGAAGAGCAGAATTTGTTCTATAGTTCATGCAATCAGTTTGAAGTGTTTAAAGTGCTTCAGAACCTGTTTCCAGTAAAAGTTCATATAAAATGTTAAAATTTTGGCATTAAATTATTTGTCAATGTCCTGAGAAGATGGTAGAGTCCTTATCTGATGGCATATACATCTGGAGGGCAAGAGGAAAAATTTAATGTGTTCTACGGGGAAAAAAAAGCTTCTGAAGGCATGGAACAAAACTTGGAAGCCAGCAAAGTTGGACCAGCAGATAAATGTAGAATGAAGGAAGACTGGTATGTATAGGATCATAGAATATCTTGAGTTGGAAGGGACCCACAGGGACCACTGAGTCCAGCTCCTGGCCCTGCACAGGACACCCCAAGTGTCACACCATGTGCCCAAAAGAGCTGTCCAAATGCTCCTTGAGCTCTGTCAGTCTTTGTGCTCTGGGAAGCCTGTTCAATGCTCAGATATCCAATGAGTGAAGAACCTTTCCCTAATATCCATCCTAAACGTCCCCTCACACATCTTCTTGCTAAACATATTGTCATAGTTAAACATGAGGATCAGTGGTGTGATACCTTTCACACTGCTGTGGCACAGGCAGCTCTGAGTTACTGTGATTAAATAAAAGTATTGTCCAAACATGTGTGAAGTGTTCCATCTCAGCAGATTACCTACCCTCAAAGCAGTGATGTCCTATGTTTGTAAAATGCTACCCTGAATCCTGGAACTTCTCCAAACAGGAGTGGGTGCTTCAGAAAGGATGTTGTTACAGACTTGGGAGCTTCTTCAGCAAAGGTGTAACAAAAGAACTGATAGGAGGAGGAAAAAGTCCATCATGGGACATCTCACTTTGCTGTAGTTAGGATGGAAGGGTTGGCCATGCTTTAAATATTTCATACTTCCCAGAATGAGATGAAAAAGTAGATGTCATCTTGACACACACAGACAATGTATATGCACAAGGTAAATGGTACATGCAGTATTTGTGCTTTTGTCTTGCAGTGCTGTCGTATTCTTAGTATTCAGTTTTGTAGCATAACAAGAGAAAATGTATTTGGATTCAGAGTAAATCAAGCCACACTTAATAAAGAATGTTTTTTTGGGTCTGGGCATTCTGGGTAGCATATCTAAATATTTGTGCTACAGGAAAAAGACTGTGTGCCTTAGACTGTCAGCTGTGCTCTGCCCTTCCACCCTTCCTGGTGTGAACATATTCTCTGTCCGTAGCCCCACGTGTCAATCTGACTCCCTAGAAATTATTCTCATGTCCTGAAATTTCCAGCCCTTGGTATCTGAAGGAACTGGCAGTCACGACCAGAAGATGATTCCTGTGCTTAGATTCTTTAGTTTTCAGTCATTTGTTATTTGGTGGCAGTAACAATTGGAATATTTGGCAATTGCTGCCATCACTGGTGATTTTTCTGACAATGTACCTGGTACTCAGTGTTGCCTATCTGTAAATTGACTATCCTCTCATTCCCACTTCTATTAGAGGTTTTCCTTGATTTGCCCTGCTTTCATCCCTTGTTTTCTCTGTAGCTCTTCTTCCAATTGAAATTTGGATGTCTCACCCCTGAAGCCTTGCAGAGGTTGCAAAGAGATTGCCAAGATGATGGTAAGTGTGAATTGAGATGGGAGACCTTCATGTGAACCTCAGGTGTGCTGGGACCTGGGCACTGGTGGTAGTTCTCAGTCATCTCTCTCTGTGGTTGAGAACCTGGATTAATCTATCTTCACACTCTGCTTTTATTTTTTTTTTCTGTATTAATATGAAGGGTTTTTTTGTAGTTGGGGTTTTCTCTTACTTACAGGAAGAGCAGAGTTCAAAGTCCCCTGAGGTGTGTCAGAGGTGTAGGCAGAGAATGAGCAGCTGTGGGAGCTCTGGGGATTCCACTGCCCCAGAAACTCTGCAAGACAAGTCCTGAGAAGGAGAAACTGAGGTTTTGTTTAATTACAGCAGCAGGTAGCACAGGATGCAGTGGGTAACCTGTGGCAGTGTTCACAGGGGTTCTTGGATGAGGCAAGAGACGAGAATGTTGACTCCATGTTCAGAAGGCTTGATTTATTATTTTATAATATATATATATATTATATAATAACCATACTAAAAAGAAATAGAAGGAAAGGTTTCCTCAGAAGCTAGCTAAGAATAGAATAGAAAAGAATGAATAACAAAGGCAGCTGGCTCAGACACACAGAGAGTCCAGGCTATCTGGTCTGTGGTTGGCCATTAATTGTAAACATTCAAAACGGCCCAGTCACAGACACACCTGATACATTCCACAGCAGCAGATAACCACCGGTTACATTTTGTTTCTGAGGCCTCAGCTTCTCAGAAGAGAGAAAATCCTAAGAAAAAGATTTTCACAAAAAGATGTCTGCAACAGGTAACCTGTCCCTCAGGGGTGATCTCCCATGCATGTCAAATTTTCAAGATTCGTGAACTCCGAGCAAACTCTGGGAGAGTTGAGCACTAAATCTTCATAAAAATCAAATGCAGGCCTAGCATTTGCAAAGAGAAACTCCCAGGACAGAAAGCCAGCAGGGGGGATGTTTCACTGCAGACACAAGTGAAATCATGAAGTTCCCTGAATTATCTGATGTGCTGTGATTTAGCACTGGACCAGGTTGCCCAGAGAAGCTGTGGCTGACCCATCCCTGGAAGTGTCCAAGGCCACGTTGGACAGAGTTTGGAGCAACTTGGGGTAGTGGAAGGGGTCCCTGCCCATGGCAGGGGGTTGGAATGAGGTGATCTTGAAGGTCCCTTCCAACCCAAACCATTTAAGGACTGTGAGTCCATGATCTCCCAAATTGACGCAGCATCATGTTCTGTTGTGGACCAGAAAATTCTTGGTGATGAGAACAGATTTGTCCAGAGAGGCAGGTGAATGGCTTGGCTTGGCTTGTTCTTTGAGCAGAGCTGGGCTCCAAAAATGAGCTTGCTATGTTAGACAATTCCATGAAAATAGCCTTTTTTTTTTCCTTTTTTTTTTTCTCTGAATATGCACAAGGGAAATAAAGTGCCTGGCATGAGGAGAAAAGAGAGAAGCATTTTCCTTGATACAGTAAAAATTCAAGAAAGTCTAACTATGGATTTTTTGTTTAATCTTACCTTGATAATGTTGGATTTGAAGAACTGGATGAAGTGTGTATCAAGCTAATGCTGACAATAATCCCCCAAATCAATACTGAAAATGCCATGCTAATTTAGTAGAAATGTCTTAATTGGGACATTCAAGGAATAAAACAAAATTAACTGCTTCCTTTCCAAATATTTAAAAGATGCACATGTTTTCTCACTGAAGTGATTTATGTGAGAAGGAATTTCATTTAATGTCAAGTCTTTAGGCAATCATCTCAGCTGAGAGCAGAGTCCCATTCTTGCACACCTGTACTATGAATTCACTTGTTATTCCCTGCATTTATTAGTCTGTTTTGACTAATCCCTGTGGAATTAGGCTTTTGCTTATCTCTGTTCACTCTCACTATGTTTTAACCTGTCAGGTAACCAACCCCAAATTTAAAACTAGTGGAGGAGGACTCAAATGTCATTTAAAGATCTATCAGTTTTACAAAAAATTAAAGAAAAGGACCCCAATGTCGTTGAACTTGGGAAGAATCTGAAGACTTTGTCTGGTTGATGTGGATGTGGTGCTTAGGGACATGGTTTAGTGGTAGACCTGGAATTGCTAGGCTGATGTTTGTACTCAGTGATCTTAGAGGTGTTTTCCAACTTTAATGATTTTGTGTTTGGCAGCAACCATTTGTAGGTCCAAATTAACCCCAGTGCTTAACTGCTTTTGCTTAGTGAAGGTGACCTTGTGATGCAGAGGTTGGAGGGGCAGAGCACAAATATCCTTTGGCATTTCTCCTGCTTGCTCTGGTGGTTTTTAGCAGCTTGGACAAGTTATTTTGAGTCTTAGGGGAAGCTCTGAACAGAAGCTGTAGGAAATAGCAGCTGTCTGGTGTGGACACATGAAGTGCATCAAGGACTCCTGCACGAGGCCCTGGCTGTGCTTTGCTTTCCTCTCAAACTCCTGGTTTTGAAGCTGCTTCACTCGGCTGGCTCTTTACTAGATGATATTTTGGTTTATTCTGCTCAGCACAAAGACTGGTTTTTGTTGTGGGTAAATGGTAAAACCAAAATGATTCCCTTAGGATTGATCAGCAGTGTCCAATGGTGAAGTGTCTCTCTGAAGTGTGTCTAAGTACCTTCTAGACCTCCCTAAATACTGAACAAAACTCACTTTCTAAAGCCTACTTTAAAACTCAGGTACATGCCAAGAGCTGTTTGGCTTGCTTTTGTCCTTCAGTACAGGCTGAATTAGTTGGCTTTGCTTTTTGATTCTCCTTTGTGCAGTAAAGGATTGTGCACTCAGGTTTGTTGGGAAAGGGGCTCTCATCCTTTACAAACCAGTACAAAGTGATTGACGAGGCTCCAAAGACATCAGAAAGGCAGTTTATTAGCAGGAAGGTGAGAGGAACAAATGATTTGTTGTGATGGACATTGAGTACAGAATAACAAAACATATCTGTAGGTTTTTTTCCAAAACAGTTACATTTTATTCTTTACTAAATGTTGCTCTTAAAAAATAAAAAAAACCTCATCAGTTGTTCTGAATTGTGGTAAATAATTCAAGCTTCTGCTGAGATGACAGTAAGCTTTGCAGGGCTGGTGATGTACATTAATTTCTTGGCTGGTGTAATGAGGCATAGAGTTGTCATGCAGGGTCACTCTGGGCATAGGAAATGGTGCCAGTCGGAAGTGATAACTTGCATTCTGTCCTGCCCAGGTGGAATCACAAAGATTTGGCTGCTCCAGCCCAGGCTGTAGCCAAGAGCTCATCATGCATGCAGGAACTTGGAAGATCAGATGGTGCCTTATGAAAATGGCAGGGGAGCAGAGATTAGTCAGGAGCAGATACAGTTCATATGTCAGCGTGTTTTATGTTTCCATTCTTTATTTTTGACTTCACAATTCAAATCCATTGATATCTACCATGCCATCTTATTTCCTCAGCTTCCTTGGCTGCTTTTTAGCCATCATTGGTATTGCAGTCCTTTCACTGCTGTGCTCCTCACACAAGCTGAGGCTGCATCATTTAGCATGATCCTGTCTTTTGCTTTGTTTGGTGAAATGACGACAGTAGGATGATGTATGTGGTGCTAAATATATCCTCAGGGTTTAAAAATGGCATTTGGTTGGACATATGGGGCAGTGCTGTACAACATCAAAAGTCATGCTTAAAAAGATCACGCTTCTTCATAAGAATCAGGCATTTCTGGCAGTTCTCAAGGTGTGTTACAGACCCAGTTATTTTTGTCACTGATGTGAATTTCACAACCTGCTTCTTTGGGACCTGACCTGAACTGTCATATGTGCTAAAACAATGTTCAAGCCTGTATGTCAAATAGTGGAGGATGTTAATATAATCAACAAGAGGTCTTTTTAGTCTTAAAGCAAGTCAGAATATTTACTTAATACCTGTTCAAAAACCCGGTCATCTTTTAATTGACAGACCATAAACACAGGCTCTGATTTTTAGAAGTACTTGGGTTTTTTATTTTTTGCCTGATTGGCCATATGACTTTGAGCTGTCATTGAAAGGCTTCTTTGCTGGAATCAGTGAGTTAGTGAGATTCAGTGCAACGTGCTTTGGGTTAGTAGAATTTTTCCATTACTCGGTTATCATAAAAAATGGAAGGATTTATTCTTGGCACTTTTCGTAGTGGAATGGAAAGAATAACTGTTATTTCAGAGGCATCCTGCATTATTGATGGCTAATCAAAAATAGCTATTTTGAATTTAGAAATAAATTCATAAGGCAAAAAACCTCCTGAAAATCCAATTGCCAGTAGAATCCAGACTTAGGCTTTTCAGAAGATGCTTCACGTTTCTTCTCATGGGCTGCACACAGCTGGCACCTGGCTGTTCACCTGTTCAATTGCTTTTGAATCACATTCATGAGCTTTTTATCAATGTCATTTTAGTATGTGCTTGTGAGTGAATTGCTTATTGACTGGTGCATGAGAACACTAAATGCAGTTTAGAGGTGCAGAGTCAGTCCTCACACACTTGCTCAGCCACACTCTGGGACATGACAGATTGGCAGCATGTGCAAAGTTATTTGAAAATACTGTTTTGGCTTCTATCTGAGCTACTGGACAATGAGGAAAAGGGATGGGAAAGAAAAGAATTTTTTTGGAGGTGGCAGCCCAGGATCCTTCATCCCATAGGGCTTAGAAGAAAGCATGTTATCCCTAGGGAAATGGCACACTGGAATGGCAAGGTCACTGGGCTGAAGGCCAGCACTCACATGGTCCGAGCTGAGGAAGACAAAGATGCAGTTGAGGTAATGAAAGGAGGAATAAAATGGCTTTCATTTGCAAGAAGAGCCTTGCTTTGCAGCCTGGTTTTCTTTGCAACAGCAGGAATCAGTTACTGCAGAGCTTTTGGGAAGGTATTCTGGTGAGTTGTTTTAGTGTAGCTCATATGATGAGTTTACCTCAGGAAGAAACAATTGCGGGAATGAGTGGCATGTAGAAATAAGCTGTTCTGAGCCTGGCAACACTCATTACCCTGCTTGAATCTACATTTGAGAGCCCCAAAGTTCAGCAGTGAAAAGGCATCTGGTGACTACCAGGTGAGTGAGATCTAGTGAGTCATACTGATTTGTTTTTACTCAAGAGATGTTTCCTGGAAAAAGATGCCTATGCCAACCTGATTGTCCTAAACAGGATGAAGTTTCTCATGTTTCTCTGTCCTTCCCCTTCTCCTGTGGTGGTACTCACTTTCTTAGTATTTGTATAAGGCTTTTGCCCATTTTAAATTTCTGCTTCTTGAAGCAAATGTGGTTTTGCTATCATAGATGGGGGATTTTTAATTCCGGTGCAGAAAACAGGTCAAAATTTTACTTTAGTTGCTTTGTCCTTCATTCACATTGAAGGAGAAGAGTGAAAACACAGTCAGGTTTACTCATATCCCAACAACAGACTGAAACTATAGTCTGATGATGAGTTTAGAAATCATTTAGTCAAACTTTTTCCTGATGGATTTTCCTGTGATTTGTTATGCTCAGGAGCTGGGGGAAGAGAAAACAGAAAAGCTTTAGCATATAGACTAAAATGAATTTGTGGATGCTTTAAAATGGGAAAAAAGTTCTCTGTCAGCCTTTTTGTGGGAAGTTAAAGAAGCCCCAGGCATGTTGAGCAAGCTGTTGAGATTACGTAGTAATGAATAATACATGTGCACCAGTGGGGAGATCACACTGCTGATTATTGAAGTGAATATTTTTGTGGCTAAACTACTTGTGAAATATGCAGAGGATTTATTATTAGCAGAAGTGATGAAGAGAAGACTGGACAAAGCTATTGAATGATGGGAGCAGGAGTGTTAACCACACCAGTTGCATGATTGTTTGGAAGACTGGCCATGTGTGTTTGAAAGCAAAATTGTTATCATGAGCCACAGTGTAGAGATTCTTCAGCATACCTGGCTTGGAGGATCTTACCTGGAAGGCAATGCAGAGCATCACAGCCATTTCATTGTCTTTGCCTTTTTTCTTGAGTAATTGTTACTTTTTTGTCCCAAAGATGTGACAGTGGGTGAAGTGTGGTGCTCCTGATAAAGATTTTTCATGCTGGGGGCAGTAGGAGAGGCAGATTCCCACATTTTAGGAGTATCCAAGAAAGGCAGAATCAGTTCTTTACCCTGTGACTGTTTCTTCAGGGAGGCTGACACTTGCATTTCACTCAGAGACAAATTAGGATTGTGGCTTTCAGTGAAACAAAACTGCTTCCCTGCTGTTTGAAAGGATTTTGCTCTCAGTCAGGGGTAGGATGTAAATATGCACCTGTCAGCTCCACACATCCTCCCCTCTGGAGCCTCCCTGGATCCCTGGGGTCCATGGAGCAGCAGCTCCTCAGCCCAGGTGTCCTTCACACATCCAGTCAGTCTGAAATTAGATGATGAGAGGAAATACTCTAATGTGGATCTGTTTAAGGTTGCCTTCAAGTATTACATCAAACAACAGCACTGTGCTGGCTCTTCTATTTTTCATTTGTTTGGACTTTTTTAAAAAATTAAATATGGACAATGAGATAGTCATCAAAACCAATTATTTTAAGATGTTGGGGGTATGATTTTATTGTGGTTTACTTGCTGTATCTCTTTTTGACTTACCTAACTCTTAGAGAAAAGGCAGAAAATGCATTTAAGGTTCCTTATTTAAGAATTTTACTGTAGTGTATATTAATGACAGAAGCTGTGGGTGCAGTAGCTGGGCTGTCTGAATTTCACTTCTTCCCCACAGCAGAGCAAGCATCCCCCAAATCCAGCTGAAGGGGAGTAACATCAGCTTCTTTCACACGTGCATTTTGACTTGGGCCTTTGTTTTTATGTTAAGGTGCCCCTGTGTGTTATTTCACCCAGTGTTATTTCAGCTACTGTAGTGCCCAGGCATTGGATACAGGATGCAAAAGACAGTGGGGAGTTCAAGTTGTTGGACAGATTTGTGGCAGTGTCCTTCAGCTGCTCACAAATGTTCTTAATTGACCCTCTTGGCACTCTTTGTACCCTTCTGATACTGTGGGAACTGAAATCATTGCAGGAAGATCCTTGCTGTGTGTTTGACTGTACCAAACACCTCACACATGGCTCCCAGCTCATCATTTGATCAGGTAGCAAGAGCTTTGGCTTCACTTCCAAAACTGTGTGGCTCTCACCTCTCAAAGCAAGTTCCACATTCTCTGCTTTGCTTTAATTTTTTCAGCTTTTAAGCAAATTGACTTCTTTTTTCCTCTTATGTGGCCTCTAACATATTTTGTGTCACTTTTAGCTCACTTTTAAGATCATGTAGATTCCTGATCAGAACTGTTTTGTTTAAATTCATATTAAAAGGGTGATTTTCCTTTCCTGAACCTCTGTTGACCAGACTGTAACTCCATGAAGATCCTGTACCAAACCTTATTTGCTTGCACCTCACTTTCGTTTGTGTGTCTTGGCCCTCAGCTTTTGTGTTTCAATTCTGCTTTTTCCTCCAAGAGCTTCACAGGTTTTGAAGCTCATTTTTAAGTTTGCTTCATCCTTAAAGTGTTTGCATCAGACATTGTCACATTCCAGTGGCAGAAGACTTAATCTTGTAGATTTTTTTTTTAGTTAAATGGGGATGTTACTACTGGGAATTCATTCTAAAACTGCATTGTGATTTTTCTCAAACTCTTTACAAGTATTACTCAAAATTCTTTCTAAAATTGCATCCTGAAGATGTGACAGGGATCAAGAGCTGGAAGTTCAGTTCTTGACAAAGATGTGGCACTTTGGCACTCGTTTTCTCTGTTCATCACTGCATATTATTCATAGCAGAATAAATGCCACATTGGTTTGCCCTGGTTCTGACCATCTCTGGCTTCTTCAAGTTCCCTTCCTCTTCTGTAAAAGCAATGCACAAATGAGGACAGTTTATAAATAGAATGAAGTGAAGATAATTGGTGGGACTAGGGGAAGAGTTTTCAGCATTCTCACAGTGACAACTAGATTTAAGTTCAAGGAAAATAATTTTAACAAGAATCTTTGCAATTTCTTCCCATTGCTGCCTGTACCAGGAAATGTCTTCCTACTTCAGAGCTGTCATGTGCTCATCTGTTGTCTTACTTTTTAGTGAATTAATGGAATTTACCCTGTAGTTTCATTGAGCAGATATATTGCTTTTCTGTTTTATTTAAGTTATGTGAAAGATTTGAGGAAGGAAAAAGCTGTGCAGCCTTTTTGGGAGCAGAGATTGTTAGAAGCACAAGTACTCCTAGAATTATGTCTTAATAACAGTTTATTTTAAAGAACATGTCAATTGTTATGGAACCAACACACGACTAGGTATTGATGCTTGCCCATTATTTAGAGTAGCAAGTTTGTGGTTTGTTTCTTTTTGGGTTTTTTTGGTTTGGTTTGGGTTTTTTGTTGTTGTTGTTTTGGGGTCTTCTAACAGGATAGTCATAAGTAGAAGATAGTTTTCAGAAATATGAAATATACCATAGAGACATGGAGACACCACAATTAACTTGATGTGTAGAACAGGTTTGAATGTGGCTGGCCAAAAAGGATGGGTTTAAATCAGCCTAGTGATAAGATATAGGCATCAACATGGGACAGAGAGTATTTTTGGGAACAACAAATATAGATCCTGAGGATCTGTTTGGTTAATCCCCTCTGTGGTTTTACTGATTGCTTTGTCCTCCTGACCTTCAATATTACATTGTTTACAGCAGCCTTTTGTTTGTATGGGGCTGGAAGAAGTTTTTTCTCTTGGTATTTTTAAAATGTTCATATAATTTCAGCCTCCACTGAGCTGCAGACACTTTGGTGACCCCATGGTGGTCTCCCATTCAGAGAGAGGTGCTGCCAGCAGTGGGTCAGCTCAGATGTCCCTTGTCCATCAGGGGGCTCCTCAGTCTCCTCGGAAGTTCCTGCACATTTATCTCCATCCTTCCAATCACCCATCCCTGACCCTCTAGAGGAGCTGTTGCATGATCTGTTCCTCAGCTGCTGGCACTGATTGCTGAGTTTAAGCCCAGCCTGTGTGAGGCCAGCTGCACCCTCTGAGTGTGACTGTTTCACCTCCCTGGACACACAGTTTGTGCCAGGCACCGAGTAATAAACATCAAGTGCCTCAGTGCCAAGATTGGAGCAGAAAAATTGATACAGCTGAGAGAGAACCAGACCATTTGAAATGACAAGATGTGCCCTATGCTGTAAAAATACCTGAGGAAATAAATCCAAAGCTTATCCTTACAAAAGATTGACTCCCACCTCATTAGAAAATCTGATTCACTGGGTACTGCCATGCAGCAGCCAGTGGCTACTACAGGAACATGAAGCAAATTCAACTCCTTTTCACCCAAAACTCTGTGTTCTTTTGTTCTGTTTTTGCTGTCTAGCCCAGTTTTTCTCACTCTGTGTAATCATTCAGACTAAATCTTCTGAGAAAAATTTCTTCATCCCTACAATAAGTCCTGGATGACAGGAGTCAGTTTTGGAGTTTGCATAACAGAGAAAGGGTTATATAGAATAATAAAATCACAGAAAATCTCAAGTTGGAAGGGATCCATAGGGATCATGGAGTCCAAGTCCTGCTTCTTTCAGAGCTACCTAAAACTAAACCATATGACTTGACTTAAAGCCTCATCTAGACACTCCCTGAGCTCTGCCAGGCTTGTGACCACTTCCAGATACAGCTCCAGTCCTCAGCTATAACACAAAGAGGGGAAGAAAGTGACCTCAGAGCCCCTACAGCAGAGTGTGGTGGCTCCAAGAGGGGATGCAGAGACATTGAATATGCAATATCAGGACAGTGGGTTCTGGAGGCAGGAATTTTCACAGAGCAATATTTTCCAAACAGTGGCCATCTGACAGCTGAGTTATGAGAAAGCAGCTGGGTTTTGTCAGGGTAACATGCTCCAGGTCTACTGGGAGATGTTCTTTTGTATGGGGTGAACTTTCCTTGGCTGTTGGCAGATTGCACTAATTTGCAGTTACCCTGGAAAGGAGGAAAACCTGTCTCTTCTTGCTGTGTAGCAAGTTCTCAGCATCCTGTGGATGTGGAAGAAGTCAACTTTGGAACTTGTTCAGAGTTGCCTGCTCTCCCTCCCTGGTTATCCAGGGGCTGACTGGGATGCTTGTAAGGTCACAGCTGCAGTCTTGTGAAAGCTTGCTACAGGTTGTGGTTAGAGAAATCAATTTTCTCTAGCAATAGGAAACAAAGTGAAATGCCTCTTGCAAAAGCCCTCGGTGATCTGTAATCATCCTGCTTGTCTGTGTCTGGGTTTTGCTATGCTGGAAGTAGGAGGCAGTACTTGAGTTTTTAATTTTGTTCTATCAGGAGAGTGCAGTCTGAACTGACGTGTCCGAAATAAAAAATTATGATGAACTTGCAGCCACTGGGCAGATACTGAGCAGAAGCAATTGTTAGCATTTCCAGATTATTTTATATTTAGAATCTAAATAAACTAAATCCAGGATGAAGGATTACAGCAAACCTTTCAGATGGAACACTACAACAGGCCCTTTTTGAAGAGATAAAGAAACTGTACTTCTGATAAGGGTTGCATGCAGAATCCTAGAATCTTCATTCCATTGCAAATGAAAACTCAGTTTATAAGGAAAAAAGCCAATGTAAAGAGTACTCCCATATGTCAGAAAACTGAGAGAGCAAAACATTTTCATAACCATTCATAGTCATAATGTGTTCAAAGAACTCTATGTACATTTGTAAATTGTCTTGAAGCTGGAGAAAATTAATCTGTGCAGCTCCTGACCGTGTCTGACGCATTGGACAGACGTCAGGGTTTTCCACTGACTTCATCTCTCCCTGTCTGAACCCTGGATGTTTTCATTTCCTTTAAAGTAAACTGTATGTCTGAATTTCCCAACTTTCTAATACTTGGAGTTTATTTGGTGGATCACTGCAGAGTTTAAAATTACAGAAATTTCCAAAATGTGCCTTCAGGCTTCACTTTGTCTTAGCTTTTATTTGCAGGCTTGTGGCACATTATGGTTCATCCTGATGGTACTATAAAGTTGGACTTTGAGCAAACACTAAGCTTTTATTTGTAAACATCTCATTTTAACAGCAACAGTCAGAGTGAAACAATTTGAGTACCACTTGAACTTTTGCTGGAACATTATGAAAAATGGATGAGACTAGAGAAAATAATGGGTATTGACAATTACCTCTTTGTCAGATTTTCCCCAGAAAATCTCCTTACTTTGCATGCCTTGCAAGGGAAGAATTTTTTTTTCCCTTGTCCTTAGTCCATATCATTTAATCTTGGTTTGTTGTGTACCGGCTCATAGAATTTCAGTTATAGTTCAATAGCTTTTGTCTAGAGCTCATTATCTGTAATTGAATGTATGCACCAAGCTGAATATGTTTATTTGTAACTTGATAATTAAGCTGCTGCAGATGCTTATTCTGGGAGGAGAGGAGACAGGCAGCCTCTTATCCCACAAAAGCTGCTCTGGCTTGGGATGGGAGAACCAGGATGTGGTTGAAGGTAATCAAAATTCACGTCCCAGCAAGTACAACCCCTGTTCATATCTCCCAGGGGGTTATGTGTTTTGCTTATTAATTTTCTTGTCTCCAAAGTAAGTGAACACTGAAGAAATGGGGCTTCATTGTTCTTTTTGTAGATTGTGCTGGCCCAGATGTTACTGAAGACCAAAGTCCTGAGGTTGTTTAAGACTGATAGTGCCCAGTTCTGGTCTGCAGCTTCCTCACGAGGGGAAGAGGAGGGGCAGGCCCTGATCTCTGTGGCCATCAGTGCCAGGACCCAAGGGAATGGCTGGAGCTGTGTCAGGGGAGGCTTAGGCTGAGTGTTAGAAAAGTGTTCTTCACCCAGAGAGGGCTTGGGCACTGGAACAGTTCCCAGGGCCGTGCTCACAGCCCCAAGCCTGACAGAGCTCAAGAAGTGTTTGGACAGCAACAACAACAACATGCTGGGAATGTTGGGGTGTCTGTGCAGGACCAGGAGCTGGACTTGATGATCCTTGTGGATCTCTTCCAGCTCTGGATATTCTCAGGTTTTGTGTTTCTGTGAATTTTTACCACTGTAGCTCCTGATTTTAATCTACCCTGCAGGTTAAGGAGTGCTGATTTCACAAGTTCTTAGGCAAAAAAGGGTCAGATATGTGGGGTCACCTTGCCATTGTGCTGATACTGAACTATGTGAAGCTTCTATTTTAAAAAAAGAGAGAGGGAGAAATTTTAGTGGGAATGTATTGCTTTTTGGTAGTTCATGGTGATGAAAATGAGAGCACATTGACGTCTGGTAGCCATGGTTGCTAACATTTCAGGAAGCACAAAAGCAGGGATGAAAGTAAAACTTTTTTTTTTTTTTTTTTTTCCCAGTTCCTCTGAGGTTTTTGAATAAATCAGACATATAGTGCCACCTTAATTTTTACTAAATATATCTTAGTTTGCTAATGCTTTCTGGGAGCAGACCTGAGATGGCATTGTAGAACATAACTGCTTTGTTTTTGCTCTAGTTACCCTTATGCATTTTTTAAAGTTGAGCATGTTGGGTTGAGTTTTTATTTTCTGTCAAGTGTAAGAGCTGCTGCTACATTAAGACCCATTAATCATGTTTTTTAAAAATAAATGCAGATCCTGAGAGGAAAATCACTACATTCAGTGATTGACTTTCTGGGTAACAAAATAGAGAAAATTGCTTTGCATGCTGCAAGGTCCTGATCACTGGCCATGTTCTTGTGAGATAATAAAAGGCACATTTAATGCCTGTGCCTAAGTTGTCCTTTTGAGGCCAGTAGGAGCATAGGTCCTATGAACCTGAAGACAAAAAAGCTGTGTCTCCTCAGAGCAGGGTGGTGCATGAGAGATGAGCCCTTCTGCTGCTGGATTTAAAGGCATCCCTACACACAGTGTGCAGAATAATCTGAACACACAGAGAAAAATCCAAGGAAGAGATTTCTAGTGGTTTATAGTAAATACTATAAACCAATACTATATTAAATACTTGGTTTACCAAGTATTCAGGCTTAGGAGTATCCTTGCAAATAGTAAAACACAGCAGACATGAGTATTTTAAGATGGGATTGAGATCACTGAGATCTGACTGCCAGGTTTGCCAGGCTGTGCTGGAATTGTTGATCTGGGAGCCTGCAGCTGTTTATTTTAAGCTAAAATGGGCCCTGATACATTGACATAGAAGGTGCTGAACACTGCTGAACATGCACCTGTGTGCAGAACTTCTCAAAGTTCTGGTTTCAGGCTGAGCTCCTACCAGACTTCTCATTAGCCAGGTAAAAACTGGTTTTGGATCTGAACTCTCATTGTCCATGGGTTTATTTCACAGGAGTTAAAAAATGCAATATGTCAGAAAGGAGCAGCAATTGTGACAGTGAGCAATGGATGTAGAGCACACCTCAGAAACTGGAAGGATTTTTTTTACCAAATGGGGTGTCCATGTATAAACATGCCCATGGACAAAGCCACATTTTTTACCCTAAGGCAGGCTTTATTACCTAGCTTTGGTTTATTTCCTGCTTGGCTCTGGGCAGCTGGAGGTGCTGGGTGCACTCAGAGCTGTGAGAGGCTTTATGCACACCTTTGTCACCTCCTGGGTGCTGTAGCTCTCTGTGATGATGGCCTTGGGCCTCCAGGTTTTGATGACAGGACTGTTTTCTGCCTATTTTCTTTAATAACTGTTGTTTGGGGCTGTTATCTTTGTGTTTTGAGCTCAGGGATGATTGTTTTGAATGTTGCAAGCTTCTCTTGGTGTTTATTTTAGTTTGTGAGAAAAAATGTAGCTAAAAGTCATTTTGAGTTAGAGCATCTTTATGGATAAAAAATGCAAAGGACAATTGTGTATGAGACTGCAGATGGATTTGGGGCTTAATTTCTTCATTAGAGACTCAAACAATAGGCATTAATGTTAAATTGTTGCATTTGTAATCCCTTAGAATTAGTGTTTTGAAATAAAGTGGAATATAAGGAAGACAGAAATAGCTGCGTCTAAATTCACTTTCTCTCCTCAAAGCTATGTCACTTGAGTCTCTGCCTGGCACTGTGTTTGAAAGACCATTAAAATCATCCACTTGATATGCTACTGTGAAAACCTTTTTAATTCTGAAAGGCTGTGTTAATGCAGAGACGTGAGTTTAGTATATAAAATGATTAAAACTTCTGAATTTGTGGAATCTTTGAGTACAGCAGAGTTTTACCAGGAGTGACCATTGCACCATGCTGCTATAAATTATTCAAGTACCTAGAGGATGTTTTCTCCACAGGGATTTACCACCCTCAGTACATCCTGTAAAGTCATTGCTTCCTTTCCATAGAATAATTTCAGTTCCAAAGATGACAATTTCTGGAGGCCATCTCACCCACCCTCTGCCTGTACAAGTTCACCAGTCTTAACATATATTTGTGTATAACAAGAGTATTGTGCCATTTTTAATAATATGGATAAGAAATCTCTTGTTTTCTCACATCTGCATTTCCTCAATGCTAATCTTTCATAGAACTTCTCAATGAAATATTTTTCAACAAGTGGCTTGTATCTTGTGCCTTTCTTCTGTGGCTTTTATGTTGACCCTATTCTAAAATAGTTTTGAATGTTACATCTCTCTTCATTTCAGCTTAACCTAAAAGTCTGTGCTGTTGCTGCTTACCATTCTTTTGTGTTTGGAAGTGGGCAAAAGTTAGGATTTATTTGTGGGTGGGAGGGAGTTAGGAGTTAGCCTGTGGTGGATTTATTTTGCCTGTTTGAATACAGTGAAAATAATTCACTGAGGGATCGCTGAAAATATTTAAAAAATAATTAAACCCTTGGAATATTTTCTTTCTTTTCACAAGGAAGCTGTCTTAGAGGCAGAGATAAAATGACACAATTTTTAAAAGCATCCCACCCAGTAAGCTCAGAGTCAAGAGTGGAAATGTGTGTGGAGATCTTTATTGTCTCTCTAAATGCATTTATACCCGTGTGTGTGTGTGTGTGTGTGTCTGAAGTTGTAGAACTCCTGTGTCCAGTTCCCAGTCAGATTCTTTATGTCACACACCATTAGTTCAGTGCCAACATGCACAGCAAATTATGTATGGTGAACTCTGATGTGGTAATGCATCAGTGAAGTAATCACATTTAACATAATTATTACCTTAGATTTAAAAAATTCCAAGGCTATTCCTGAGCAGTGTTTTCTGTGCACTGTGTTTTCTCTTACTGCTAACTTGGTAAGTCACTGCAGCAAAAGGATGGTGAGGCTGCTTTTGGGGTGGAATTTAGGGTTAGGAAGGCTTGTTCTGTGCTCCTTTCCATTTGAGGGGGGAGGAGAATGTGCCAAGGCTGCAGCCTTTCAGCCTGGCACCTCTGACCAATGCCCACAGCACACAAAGAAATCAGCTGAGACCACTTCCAAAGGAGATTCATTGTGTCCATGAGGCTGCAAACTCAAATTATCAGACAAAATGCTTGACCAGTTGGCTTCATAGGCATCTCATAGCCAAATATTTGTACAAAACCTGGTGGAGGGATGTTAACTTTTATTTTCCCTTCTGCCCAAACAAATGCTGTAGTTTTGTATTGTTTTTTACTAACAGGGCTAAAATCTGTTGCCCAAAATTGCCCTGCTCTCTGTAGTGGTGTAAGCAATTGAAATAGGTTTTCTTTCCACATCTCTCTTTTTCTTAAGGTAGACTGTTGCAAACAGGAACTCTGGTAGCAGTGGAGCCCATTTTTTGGTTTATTGCTGAATAATAATGAGAGTTGGACCTATCTGATGATTCTTGGACAGGCATTTTTTTCTTGAATACTTGACCTGTGATTTCCACAGTGACTGTTGGTGATAAAACAGCACCACCAAAAAAAACACCCAATGCAACAACTGCAAACTTGACCCCATGGGAGCCATTTTGCTCATAAATTATGCAAAGGGCATTTTGTGATTCTTTGTGTGGATATGGGGAGAGAGCAGAATGAGGTGCCCTTTTTCATCTGAATTAATGGGTGCTGCAGACTGGGATGAGACTGAAAAGCATTTTCAAATGGGAGGGAAGAGCAACTTCCAAATCCTCTAAGCAAAGTTGGGGTTCCTTCTGAATTCCTGGCAAACTACAAATGGCTAAGTTTGGATGGCTCTGATAGCTTTGTACATACCAGAGTTCAGAGTACATTTTCCAGTCCTTTTGGAGCAACTGTCTGGGTTTCTCTTCTTGCTTGAAATGCAAATGTTAAGATGAATTTGTTGCCAACTGACAGAAAGCAAGAAAAATTATTTTAGAAGAAAGAAATCAAGCAAGCAAGCAAGCATAGCCATTCATTATTTAAATGACAGTGTTTCATGGCAATTTTGTCTTGAAATAACCTTCTGGGTTTGCAAATTGTGCAGCACTATTTTTCAGTAGCCAAAACTCTTTGTCACACACTCAAAACCCCTTTGTGATACATGCATTGCTATCTCAGTAATGGAAAGGTAGGAGCAGATAATTGGCAAAAAGTATTAACCATCATTCTGTTCCAGTGAGGGCACCGAATCAGGATTTTGCTTTGGTAAATGCATGTTAGTGTCCAAGCAATTTGGCAAGCCTTTGGATTTGATTTGAGAAAATAAGTGGAAGAGGATGTTTTTATGTGCCCCTAAGAGTTGTCTCTCCCATCCAGAAATCCAGTTGCCCTTCCATCCAGAAATGTGGAATTGAGAGGTTTGTCCCCACCAGTGCAAAGTTTGCTTCTTGACACTGGCTCCTTCATCAGGATGACTGCATAAGATGGATGTTCTCAGTGAGGGTCAGTCCCTGAGCTGGAGTCATGGGATGTGCCAATTCTTGAGGCTGCCAAGGTGTTTCAGGAGATAAGTAATGGCCATGTCATACATTCAGTATTTTTTTTCTTTGCCATCTGCCTGAAAGAACTATCTTTGAGGAGATTCAAATCAGGGAAGAATTTGCAGCAATTGTTTCTAGATGCCTTATTCTGTGCAGAATCAGTTGCTTTAAAGCCATGGTCTTTTATAACTACTTCATTAGAGATATTTGCCTTTTTTAATCCCCTTCTTTCTATTACGCCACCAATAATGAATGGGCCTCCCTAACACAAAAAGAGAAGATCCAAGTTAGGTCAAATTTTCCATTAGGATATGATCAAAGAGCCAGTGATACATGTAAAATCTGTTGTTTCTCCCTGAGCTACTCGTACTAGAAGAGAGTTAATATCTGAAAACTGTGAGAAACCTCCATGCAGCCACCTCAATGCTGCTTTGCTCAGGTCTTGGGGCAGAATGTCTGAATTTGAAAGCCACTTTTAGATAACAAAATAATTGCCTTGGGACTCCAGTCACCTCCTCGTTTCAGAAGGATTTCTCCTGCTGTACCCAGAGGGAGCTGCTGCTTTGTTCCTATCTGGCTGTTTTGTGATCTGGCTGATATTTTGCTGCTGATATTTGGTGTTTTGGCTCCCAGCGAGGTGCCATGTGTGTTATTAGAGCACTGTCCCTGACAGTAATCACTGTGTCTGCTCTGATAGGGATGAGCCCCACAAAAGCTCTCATAAAAAGCTCCCATAAACACTGGGTGAGAATAAAGGGCTCCCAGCAAGAGCTTGTTGAAAAGGTGTGTTGTGTTTTTTATGTGCTGTTCTTCAGACTCTCAGTTCAACAGTTGTTTACTGGAATTAGTTTTATTTTATATCTGACATTACGGAAAAAAAATGCCACTGGTTATTATTTCTTGAAGTAGGCTTTTATTTAGATAATTGAAGTTTGGAGGGGAGGACAAAGCTATGATACACCTGTGTAAGAGCCCTCAGTTATCTACAACGACTGTAATGATGATGTGCATTGCCAGAGGCCTTACTCATCTGTGTTCCCTATCAAATCAACCTTGTTTTAATGGGTTATCATAGACATTTAGTAGAAGAACTTTGAGTTGAGGAGCAGGAATTGAAGCTGTTGCTCTCTTGTCCCTCCCCGGACTCCGGGCGTGGGATCTGCCCCTTGGTGTGCAGCTCTGGAGGAGCACTGCAGTGTTTATCCATGGAAAGTGATAATATTTGGTGTTTGTGCTGCACATTCATGTCTGGAGAAGAGCAATGCTTTATATAGGATTCAAGAAGTATTATAATAATAAAGTTTAGCCTGTTCTGTTTTGGGAGAGTGGTGTTCAGAAGTACAAATAAAGCAGTGAGCGCACAGAAGGAAGGGGCTGTCAGGCAGAGCCCACACTGGCACAGTTTGTACCCAGCCCCTGAAATCATGGGTGTGTCATTCTTGGGGCCTCTAGGTATGGTCATCATTCAAAAAATCAAATAATCTTCTTCAGTCACTATCTCTGTCTTATTAAATCAGTGTTTCATGACTCTACACAACAAAAGCCTGTTATTGTCTGCAGACAAGTAGGCTGTGTTTTAGACCTAAAAAGGGAAATTAAATTCATGAATTAGTGATGATATCCAATTTTATGTCATCTTTTACTTTTTTTGTCCTGATGCTGAGATTAGCATCTTGCACAGATGCATCTGAAAACACCTGGTGTTGCAACTCAACTAAGTGCACACTTAATGTTCCACAACAACATGTAATGAAGGCAGGCAATGAAAAAAAAATTAGTCTGTTATTGGTAAAGATTGTACAGGAAAAAAATACATTTCCTTTGTGCAGCAAGGATGATGAAGACTTTCTTAATAAGATTTTGTTTTTAAATATTCCTTTTTAGACCTCTTAATAAAACGAATGCACAGGGCTAAGATCACTCTTGAATGAGATTATGTTCTCATCCATTTAATAATGATGCAGCTGTAGTTTTTTTCCTACCTTCTCTTTAAATATTTGGTACTGGGCAAATTTTGCCTGGGTTTAAATGGGTTTATTATAATTTTTTAAAATAAGTTTTCAATTTGTGTAATCTGAAAGGAGCTTCATCTCACAAAAGTCTAAACATCATTTTTTCTAGTCATCTTGTGACTTCAGTGTCTATGTACTGCAGAGGCCACGTGGACAGGAGCCTTTTTAGGATAGCATTTTGAAAATTGAATTTAAAGAGAGCATTTTGGTTTAATTTGCTGGATCAATTTGTTTAAATGGGCAATAATCTTGTATTTTTCCTGGTGAGACCTTGATCAGAGAGTACATTTGGGCATCATTTCTGATGCTGCAGAATATAGCACTTGTGCTAATAAATGCTGGTAAACTGATAGGTTTATGTATTTTTACTCAGAATGACTGATTTTTGGCTTATGTACTATTTGTGATTGATTACAGGTTGCCTATTCATTTCCATTCTGGCTGGGCTATGGAAAGAGAAATTACTCTTTCTCTTTGCTTCCTTACTCCCCTCTGTTCTCAGCCGCCTCCCCAAGAGATCAGCTCCAATCTCAGCACTGTGTGACAGTTAGCAGTTGTGACAGGCTGGCCTATTTTTGGAAGTCTGTCCCCACTCTTTCCCTGCTGGAAGAGAAAAGCAAGTTATCTTTAAAAATTAATCCATTTGGAAGAGGAGCAGAGAGCTTTAGGCAGCGCTCAGCGCTCGGGCTGCAGCTCTGCCAGGGCTGTGCTCAGCTCGTGTCACGGGCTGGGAGAGCTTTGCACTTGGCCTGGCACGGATCACCTGCCCTGGAGCTCTGCAAAAGCCCTTCTGCTCTGCATGGAAGAGGCAGCAGACTGAAGTACAGCATGGAGCTGCATGGATGTTGTCCAGTCATGTCTTATATTTCACACATTCCTGAGCTGCTTCTGCAAACCCAGAAATACTACTGCTTGTCTCCAAGGAGCAGAAACAGAAGTTCAGAATTTGGCAGTTAGGGTGGAAAGACTTTTTCTTTTTTTTTAATCTTTTGTTTTGACCCTGCTTTAGGCTTGCAGACTCTACAACTAGTAGAGTACATGTGTTAGATTGTACTTGCTGTTGGATAACATCCACAGCACTGCTCCATGGGAGGAGTAACTGCTGTGTGCTCGGTCATTACACCTCTTAGTTTGATGTGGTCTCCTTATAATCAAACTGCTACATCTCAGTGCATTGCAAACTCATCCCAAATCAGGCAGACAGTCCTGGAATTTTCTTGGGATAGTCAATTTAAAAATATCAAGCAAATATTTTCTGGTAGGGAAAGGTATGGCAGCAGAATTACATTGTCAATGGATGGTTTATATTGTGTCAAGAAAGCAAGAACTTAAAGTACATAAAACTATGACCAAAATAGCTTTTATATTCTCATTCTATGTTGTCTGTGTCCCTAAAGATGAGGAGCATACTGGGCAGCTGATGTTAGGGCTGATCTCCTAAAGCACTTTTATTTTGTTTTCTCATAGGTGGTTATTATTGGAACTTTAAAAATAGACTCTGCTGTCTGATCTATTCATTTAATCATGTTCTTGATGCTTCACTTTTTTTCCCTTGTATATGATGTGAATACCTCTGTGCCCACACTTGGTGCTGCTGTCATGGCTATACAATATCAGAGCACCTTTCCCTGGAAAGTCAGTGCTGAGTCACTTTCAGAAGGTGCTCCTGCTCCCCACATCTGCTTGGTATGCAAGGAATTAAATACTCAAAATACCATTTACATAGGGGCCACAAAATTAGTGGGGAGCACTTGGCCCTTCATTTTTTATCTTGTATTTTCAAGGTCTGTGGAAGTTGTGTTGTTTAAGGCTTCCGAACCAAGGCACAGATTTAAAGTGTTAGTGAGTGCTCATGAGGCAGAAGCCATCAAAATCTATAAAATAAAGCACCTCTGGAGGCAGGACCGTGATACCTAATCACAGTGCTCTGTTTACACTGATGCCATCCAGCTCTTGGGCCCCCAAAATGCTGGTGCAGGCCCAGAGGGGACCACAAAGTTCATGAGAGGGTTGGAGCACCTCTGCTATGGAGACAGGCTGAGAGAGTTGGGTCTGTTCAGTCTGAGGAAGAGAAGCTCCAGGGAGACCTTGGAGCCCCCTTCCAGTCCCTAAAATGGCTCCAAGAGAGCTGGAGAGGGACTTTGCACAAGGGCATGGAGTGATAGGGCAAGGGGGAATGGCTTTAAAGAGAGTACTAATCAATATCCAATATTCAGTCAAGAGATGATTGAATATTAGGAAGAAATTCTTTGCTGTGAGAGTAGTGAGGCACTAATACAAATTTCCCAGGCAAGCTGTGGCTGTCCCATCCCCTGAAGTGTTCAGGATGGGGCTTTGGGCAACCTGGTCTAGTGGAAAGTGTCCCTGCCCATGGCAGGAGGTTGGAACTTGATGATCTTGAAGGTCCCTTCCAACCCAGCCATTCTGTGTTTGTGTGGTTCCCTTTGTCCTCTTTAAAGGGTCATGTTAACATTCTGTAGCTCTTTTTGTCCTCTACACCTACTGAAGCTCAAAAGTTACATCAGCCTGTCTGGGTGGAACGGGTTAAATTGAAAGTGAGGCAGTGCATTAACTTACAGCTACAGCAAAGCATGCATTAGTTCCTCCCAAAGAAATATATCCATATTTTACACTTTTTAATCCTTCAGGTTTAAGAGTTTCCTGAGGAATATAGCTCATCTGATTATATTCTTACCAAAAGGCTTTTCTTTTATTATTGTGTTACATAAAATTCCCACTTCTGTCTCATCTCTGCCTTCATTGCCAGAAAGAGAAGCCCCTGAGTGTGCAGGTAGACACCCCACATTGACTCTGTTACCTGTCAGCCAGTGGAATGCACGTGAACACTGCAGAAATTCAGACTGACACAACCAGCAAAAAAAGCTCCACGTGTCTATGGAGTGTCTGTTTGTTCTGGTGTGAGCCCTGCCTGAGCTGAGGTGTGAACTACACACAGGGAATTCTGTGGATATTGGGGAAGTTTTGTCAGAACAGATGTTTCCATGCCCATGGCAGTAACCTTGAATCTAGTTGACCTTTAAGGCCCCTTCCAACCCAAACCTGTTGCTGTTTATGTAGAACAGAAGAGTTTCATTGTGGAAGACAAAGAAACGGGAGAGGAGAAGCAGTTTTCAAGATCATTTCTGGTACATGGATGGATGGATGGATGGATGGATGGATGGATGGATGGATGGATGGATGGATTGCCTGTTTTTTTCAAGGTAGATCAGTAAAGGGCAGCTTTCTTTGGGTTTATATTCCTTTTGCATGGTTTGATTCATGGAGGAAAAATGTTTCCCTTATTCTACCCCTCATGTCATTTCTAGAAAATTAAGCATAATTAGGCCTGTAAATTGATGATCACTTTTTTTGTATCCATCACTGATAGGATGCAACATTTTAAAATACTTATTTAAAGTACATGTGAACTAGCAAAGTAATGAATGAGCTGTGCTTCTGGACTCTGTCTTTTCATATGCTAAGCAGTAATAGTTAATCAACATTGGTATGTGGTGCAACATCAGATCATCAGACCAAAAACATCCATCTGCCTCTCTTGAAGTGAATCATCATTGGAGCATCCTTGCTCAGTGTCTTCTGTAGAAGAAAAATGAAACAAGCATCTTTTAGCCTACAGAGTGTTTGCTTGCCTACTGTAAATGAATATTTAAGAGGAGAGGGAAAAGAAGAGAAGTAATACAGGTTTGTATTTGTATAAGGCTGGAGATTATTTGTTATAATCTGTAACATTTTCTGTGCATCCTTTCTATCAGACACAGATGTGCTTCTCCACACATTGGCTTGCATGGACATGTGGGGAAATCTCTGTTCCTAGAAGCTTTACAATGCTCTGAATTTCTATCTTTAGTGAGAGACTCCAGTCATCTATTCTTTTCAGTGTTCTTTTGGTTTTATTTTTTTTTTTTTTTTTTTTTTTTTAGTTTAGTGTTTTTGTTTTTATTATTTTTTTAATATGAATTAATTTAATATCATTGCATGTATTTCAGTTGATAACTGCATGTGCACAGTGACTAGAAAATAATTTTTTCCTTTTTGGCTGTAACTGTAGATTTTATCTCTTTATCTTCCTTTCTCCAAATGTTTCCAGACAGACTGGTCTGAATTTCCTAGATCAGTTGTGTGGCTATAAAGTATCATGACGAATTTCAAGGCAGTCTATATTTGGACACACAGAACAAGTCCTGGGAAGTTGCTCTGATCTATTTCCATGTCTAAACTATTGTCCTTTACTTAAAAAAATCATTCTTCCTGCTGGAGTTGAGGGCTTTTCCTTCATCACTCCAGTTGCTTTGAGAATGAGTGCTACTTGTACCTTTTTTTCTTCTGTGATCACAGTACTTTTTTAATTTTTTCAATAATTATTTAAGATAGATGATTAAAATAGTTTTGGCTCTGTATCAGAAAATGGCTAATTAAACCTATCAGCTGCAAGAAGTTGCAACAACTGTTGCATGTTGACTGTCTAATAGCTGTAACAAAAATGCAGCCGAATTTTGGCCTTTTTCTTCATTGGAGGATCATCCTGCTTTGTCTAGTCTGAATTGAGTGCCCAACAGCATTGATTGGCAGCCTGGATGGAGGTTCCAAAGACTGTCCTGGGTTGTTACTGCTGTAGAAGTGATTAAATTGTACATAAGACATTTATTAAAAGTCAATAGAAGCTTACCCATGTAATGATTATGCAGAGCAGTGTTTTGTGTGTAGTTAAGATGCTGAAAAGATATTTTGTATTTATTGTATATCAATAAACCCCACCTGAAGCACAGCATCCATCTCCAGGGCCTCCATCATGGAAAGGACATTGAGCTGTTGTAGCAGGTCCAGAGGAGGCCACGAGGATGCTCAGAGGGCTGGAGCAGCTCTGCTGTGAGACAGACTCAGGGAGTTGGGGCTCAGCCTGGAGGAGGCTCTGAGGACACCTTGGGACACCTTCCAGTACCTAAAGGAGCAGCAAGAGAGCTGGAGAGGGACTTGGCCAAGGGCATGGAGTGATAGGACAGAGGGAATGGCTTCAAAGTGACAGAGGGCAGGATATTAGGGAGAAAATCTTCCCTGTGAGGATGGGGAGGCTGTGGCACAGGCTGCCCAGGGAAGCTGTGGATGCTCCATCCCTGAGAGTGTTCAAGGCCAGGTTGGTCTGAGCTTGGAGCAACCTTGGCTAGTGGAAGGTATCCCTGCCCATGGGAGGAGGTTGGAACTGGATGATCTTGAAGGTCCCTTCCAACCCAAACCATTTTATGGTTCAATGAAATTATGCATATGCTGGGTTGGCCGCAGAGGACCACGGTCAGCTTGATTAAATAACTGAGAAAAAGTGATTTGAGGAGTCTCCTGACCAACTCACACAACCTCCTAGAGGAAGTTTTGGAAATGTTGGAGAGGAAAGAGGCAAAGCACTTCTGTAAGGATGGAAGTTGGAGCTGATCATTTTGAGATCCATGGAAATAGATGTGCAATGTGCCTCTGCACTCAGCTGAGGATGTGTGACTGTCACTTGGAGCAAGCGAGAAAGTCTCCCCAAGGCATCTGGCAGAAGTTGTGTGGCTCCTCCTCTCCCTTCCACCTGCCCTGGTCTCCAGCAGTGTCTCCTGTTGGAGTTCCTTCAGGGTATCTTGCCATAACAGCTGCAGGTCTGTCCTCTGTCATTTCCACTCCTTGGAGCCTGAGCCAGGGAGTTCATGGTGCATTTGAAAACGCAGAGGAAATCTCAGTTTTACCAGCCTGAGGCTGATTCTCCCATTGGCCAAAACTTGTTATTTCTGTCCTCATCCATGTTCATCTGGTTTAAGTGTTAAATACCACTCTTGTTCTCTTTTCATTTACTGTAATCTCATTTAGATATAAGGCATTGCCTGTGTATTTTTTTCCTAATTCTACTGTTTCAGTCACTTTCTAAGGGCTATTTATGCATATTATTTTGCGTAATTCTGCGTGTTATGGGTGTCACTGAAATTCCAAATCATTCCAAGAGCTTCCATGTGGCCACCTTGGCTTTAGCACATAGGTAATCAGGAGAGGAAAGGGTTTAGATGGATTTTCTTTTTTTCCATATGAACATCCATGATTGTCCTTATCTCTATAACTTTAGCATCATCATACTTTGCTCTTGCAATTATCTGATTGCAAAAAAATGTTTCTCTTTATAGATTTGGTCAATACACTTCTTTCTCTTTGATTACGGCATGCAAAGCAGATCAGTGTCAAGCAGCTTCCATAATATTTGTAATAATACAGAGTAAATCGATATTTAGTGTCATGGAACAAGAATATATCCATTAAGATTGTGAATTAGGCAGTGTCTCTAGTGTTGTTTAATGTTTCTGTATTCCAGCCCTTCAGAAGGCTGGGATGATGTTGACTGACAAAAATTGTATAAAAGAGGTGGTTCATGTGATGTTTTCTTGCCTGGGAGTCCAGGTAAAGAGTCCTGTTTGTTGTTTGTGTTATGTTTTAACAGAGTAAACCAGGGTGCTTTATGCTACAATCTAAAGCCCACTGTGAAGGCAGTTAGTTCTTATTTATCTTGTAGCTACAGGGAATGCTCCATATCATCCCCTCCTTGATTAAAACACTTCTATATTTACATTTACACCAAACACATCAAAACAGGAGTGAAAGCACTGATTTCCAACAGCCAAACATCTCAGTGCTAATGTGCTTTGTTCTCCTGCCCTACAGACTAATAGTAATGAAAACTAAAATGACATTGTCACACTTGCATATTAATATGCAGAGAGCTGACTGTGTTTATGTCAGCTGGAGCTATCAGATAATAATGACAACAACGGCAATAATAATAATAAAACAAACTGATTTTTCCCAGTTTTACTTAGAAGGAAGTTATCTAGAAAGGAGCTTTATGCCACTCTTTAAAGCTTGCTCATGGCTCTGTTATCTATGTAGTTTTTTTCCTGAGTTGTGTGGCAATTTTTTTTTTCTGCTTTTATTCCTTGGGACCCTAGGAGGCAGTTCACCAAAGACAGGCAACTAATGCCTGTGCATCATCATCATGAGGCTTTAAAGCCTTCCTGAAAGGGCTGTGCTGGACTGTTGGAAACACACTCTTCTGCTCCCTTTGATGCAGTTACCTGTACTGCATCCATCATGACATCTCACTTTATAAACACTGTTGGTGTTCTTGCCATGTTTCCCAGGAGAAACTGATGTAAGGAAATACAGGAGCTAGTTAAGGGAATAATTCATTAACATGATACATTTCTGTTTGGGATGTGAGGGCATGGCCAGTGATTCCTCAGCCTTCAGATCCTGTTGTATCTGAGGAATGCATTTCTTATCCCCAAAGTGAGTATTTGGAGATAATTTGGGTGTCTGCAGATCCCTTGGAGGCATTAAGAACTGTAGGGCTGTGTTAATTAACTGGTGTTGATGGCATTGGTGTGATCTTTGCTGTTGGTGGTGCTCTGTGAGGAGATGGTAGCACAGGTTCAGTTTCAGATCAGTTTTAGATCCTGGGTTGATCATGGAGCAGCAGCTTTTAGAGGAGAGCAGAATTGTTGTGCTAAGCCTGGCATAGCATGGAAATCCATAAGGCTGTTAGTCCAGGAATACTTTTCCAAGCAGAGTCTGCTTCTCATCTCCAGTGTCCTTCAAACTGTGTACTTTTATCAGGTATTCAGGTACCATGGCAAAGGATATCCCAACCCTGCTAATTTGTTCTCTGATCTTTCAAGTGCTTTCTTACATCCTTATGTTTATTCATGTGGATTGTTCATTTGACTAGACTGGTTGCAGAGTAGGAGATGCATAAGTAGTGCATTTTGAGTGTGTTATGCAAAGTTAAGGGAGATAAGGGAAAGTGTGTCTGTGTCATTGCAGACTCATTTATTTCAGGGTGTACTGTACAGAACATGCCAGCTTGTTCTACAACACAATTTATCCTTGTGCTGCTGGTCGTGCAGAGGAGTGAATAAAATACATTGTTACAACATAATAAATCATATTAATATAGAATAAAATAGCATGAGGATCTTGTTATAGATACTGTGTCTGCAATATAATCCAGGGCAATATGGGAATAAGTAACATTTATTACTAAGAGTAATTTTTATGCTGCTTTGAAAGTGACAAACATTTGACATGTTCAGCTAATAGGTTTAATTAAAATTCAAGATTCATTATGGAGATGAGTAACTCTCCTTCATTACCTTTGTAGGAACAAAAGATACATTTCAAGAAAGAAAATATGATTAACCCAGTAACATGTATCAGAAGAATTGCAAATACTCCCTTACAGGAGCACAGATCATGAATATTAAATTCTGCCTCCCCCAGCAAAGAGGGAATGAGATTCAAAGCAAATTGGGTTTGCAGAACTGCTGGATTTCAAAAAAGTGATTTTAAAATAACTGTAAATGCACTTGTCAAAGAGGTGAAGTGTTGCTTCAGACAGATCAGAGAAGATTAGAATAGGGGAAGGTGTTGGAGTCTTGCTGTAAATTTCAACATATTATTGAAGAATAACTCAGGTGTAAAACATTGATAGTGGGATTACTTCCCTGGGTTTAAGTTTTTGAATATTCATCCCACAGTCATGTAAAAAAGCTCATAGGAGGATATTAGACAACTATCCCAATTCTTCCACTGTTTCCAAGAAAGTGGCAACACCAGCTGATGCATTGTAATCCATTATATTTATAGGTCAATTTAGCAGCTTTTCTTATTAAGTCTTGTCAGGCTCTGTGATTTATATGATATTTATTCAGCATGCCTGTAGCAGATATGACTGGCTAAGCTGAAATATGTAACGTGTTAACCTCTGAGTTGAGCTAATGATAAAGTTGAATGAGGCTAATAACAGTTTAAAACAGCCATATGCTTCCTTTCAATTTTGTAGACTTTCAATCTTAGATCTGTTTTAGCCTCATATAAAAATAGAAAAATTTATTTTTCTGTAAGTACAATGTGTTGTTCTGAAGGGTCATCTCCAGGCCTCAAACTTACAAGTCCAAGAAAAAGGGGGTTTTTTAGTATGTTCTGAAATTCCAATTTTTTTAAAGTTGTCTCCTTCTTTTGTTTCCTGTGTCAGTCATCGATATTCAGCTAAAGTTTCTAATCAATTGCCAGATCTCACAGCTGGTTGAAAATGACCAGCAGAGTTTTTTTCATCTCTGCAGCCTTTTCTCTTGTGTCCTTTGAATTAGCTCAAAATGAGCTTCGAGCACCACAACTCTCACAGCCTTTTATGGGTTTGATGTGAAAACAAAGCCCTGCTGTACTGGGCATACAGAGAGACTCTTGAAACTTTGCTGATGAGAGAAGAGAACATGTTGGCCAGGATTCAAGTCTTCCCTATCAAACTTGGCAAGCAGCTTCAACTTTCCAAAGCTGCCCTCACTTGGGTGTCAGCTTGGGTGGTTGGTGTGTCCAGTCTTGTGTGTGCTGCATTTAAATACTCAGTAGTATTTAAATGTTAAATACTACTGAGCACCCTTTACCAAATGGAGTGCTCTGTTTTGCTCATAAGTGACAGAATTCAATTTTTAGGAGCAATTTTGGTGTCAGTGTCATGCCTTGAAGGACACAGTTTGTTTAATGATGTCTCATCCTTGCTATTCCTTTTCTCTCACTTGTGTATCCCATCAGTTTGGATACAGATATCCTGTATCTGAAGGCTGAACATTCAAGGGGTTCATGTAGACCTTGCTTCATTCATGACAACAAAATATGTCTGGCAATGGGAATTATTAGTGGAACTCCTGGACTAGGAGAAGGCAAGGTGTGGATCTGAAATGGTCCCTTCTATTCTACAGGTTGAGAAATTCTCATTGCAATTAGGAAATCCCTGCTGGTGACTCCTTCAACTGCTTTATGAATATCCAGGTCTAGAAGTCAAGCTTTTTTATGTCACTGAATAATTGGTAATGACTAGAAAATGCAGAAAAGTTAGAATATCCCTTACCTGTTTTTTAATTTCCAATAATTAATTTATATACAAAATTTGCCCTGTTTTCATTGTCTTGATTAACAGCAATGTGTTTTTATCCCTCTGCAGGCAGATTTTTATATGTAATTCTAGACTGGGCACATTTACCAGCACGCAGTGGTCATGAAGCCTGGCTGTGGTGTCTGGCATAGAGGGCTCAGAACAGAATTAAGTTCCCACCAAAAACGAATCTCCTCTGTTAGTTGACTCATGCCATGCCTGGAGGAAACCCCGAAAATCACACATTTGTGCTGTGTAAATGGTGTTTGTCAAAATGCTTCTGTCAGGGGGATGTGGGGTTTTTGTTTGGACAAGGTTCCTGCTTGGGTGCCTCAGCTGAGAGCTCTGCTTTGCCATGGGCAGTGCAGTAACTTCCAGATCTTGGCTGTCACAGCAGAGGTACCAAGCTGGGCTGAATTTAGGTTTCTTTTCAGCACATGGCTCTGGGATAGGATTGGAAGAGCCCAGGACAATCTTTAGAGTGGGCACATAGCATCAGTCCTGTATCCAAATGTGTTTGTGGCTCACATGAAAATGTCCTGTAGTGCTAAGCAGTGAGTACTGCACATTTCTTGGGTAAGCCACTGCCTGGTGGCATGGGGCACATCTGAGTAAAATAAAGATTGTCTGCAGCACAAATAAGAGCAAAAAGAAATACCATAGTTAGACAAGCTATGCTGCAAGTTGATCTCGTGTGTCATTGTCCCCCCTTCTTTCTGATGTACATCCTTTATGTCAGGGGCTAATGGTCACTCAGTGGCCTCTTTCTCATCAGGCCATCTCAAATGGTTTCCCATTTTGGCAGCAGTGATTAGGAAGTCACTCAGTTATTCCTCATTGTGATACAAAATGGAAAATCTGATGGATTTACTTTCTTATTTTTGGCCAAAAAAAAGCCCTTTCAGTTGTTTTCTTGAGAAACATTGGTCCTAGATTTGCATTAGGGCAAGTCACCAGCTTAAGAAAATGTCTGCTGCCCTCTATACAGGATCACCTCGTTGGCTTCACTGACACCTTCCCAATGCAATGGTGAAAATGTCCTTACAGAGGATTTGTCACTTTCTGGACCCTGGTAGAATCTGCTTCCTCAATGCCTTTCAATATGAGGCCAATCTTTAACTCATGGGATCATGATCACTGCTCTGCTTTACTTTAGGATGTGGGGAAGAGCTCTGGACACCTGTGGTAGCCAGCCATGGTGGTTGGTCTAACCCAAAAGGATTATCTCTTCTAGAAATTAACTCACACCAAAGAAATAATTTATTCCCAGAGTTTAGAGGCCCAGCTGTTGTTGGAAGCTATTACCTGATGCTGGGAGTTCAGCAGGAAAAGTACAAAAAGGAAAAATACAGAGTTCTTCATCTGCAGATATATTTAACATAGTCATTAGATATAATATTATTTAGATATATTATTTAGATATATTTATTATTTGGATATATTTAGATATATTCATTATTTAAATATATTTAACATAATAGTGCATTTTGGGGAAGAAATAGAAAACTTCCATGTTTTTCAGTGTAGACAATTTGAAGCTGAACAGGGGAGACTGCAAGGTCACATGGGTAGAGGCCAATGTTTGTGTGAGAGGACAAATGAATGATTGCTTTTCTGCATGGTTTTACTGTTGAAACTTTTTTGTTAGGTGACAAACACATTTAAACCCCAAGCATGTTTGGATGGTTTCTGAACTGCCTTAAAACACAGAGCAGGGCTGCATTTCAGCCTTTGCACACAGAGTCTGGGAAGTTGGCTACTCTGAGAGGTGGAAGTGAGGTCTGCTTTTAGCTCTGAGGATTTCTTAGAACACAGAAAGATTTCAGAAAGGGAAGAAGCTCATTCCTTCTACATTTGAAAAGTTCTCAGCCTAGAAGTGAATAAAAATAACCATTGGTCTGTGCATTTCAGGCCCTCAAAAGGGGGTCAGCAGAGGTCTCTTTCATATAAATTTCTCATTTTTCTTTGGAGAACACTGGAAAATTGGGATATTGGATATTTTTCTTGGTAAGATTTCTTATACTTTACCAGGGAGGTTTGGAACCTGAAGAGTCAGATCATACCACATTTAAAACTCTTATTTAGTAGGAGAAGATCACAATTTCTCATATTTAGGCAGGGAAGTGAAGGCATATTGAAAAATAACTGGGGTTTCATTTCTTTTCCAGACAGAGTGATCTGAATTTTTCAGACCTGAGATGTCCTTTTGCCCCTTTTGTTCTCAGTCTGGTGCCTACCTATAAATAACAAGCCCTTTCTGCATTTTACTGCTGAACTTCTGTGTAGCATCCTCTGTGTCTGGGCTTGTGGGATGTCACATATCAGAAAGTCTCACCCTGACCCTCCTGTGTTTCCATCCAGCCTTCATACAAACCAAAAACAGGTGCCCATAGGTTGCAATGAAAAATAAACATTTTCTTAGAGCCCTTCAATTCTTCTCTTCAGCTTTTTGGGGTGTAGAAAGAGAAGCCACACCAAAAGCTGTTTTAATGAGACCAAAGGTGTCCCCAGACCAGTATCCCTCTTCCAACAGTGGCCAGTAGCATTAAGGGTTTTTTAGGGAATAAAATGTCAAGTCTGAAGCAACACTTTACCAAATGAGTTCCCTTCTACTTTTGGAAAACTGCATCCTGGGCACTTTTTGAGCCAGAAGTTGGATCTCCAGCTTTGTGTTTATTAGGTCATGCTGAACTTTCTCAGACAGATTTATCTAACTAGTCTTTCAAACCACACTTGTACTTTTCAGTGCCTGTATCACAGGGAGTGATTTTTTTTTAATGCATATTTTAAGGCAGCCTAAAGGAGCTCCTATGATTACCTGCAATTGTGGGGTTTTTTGTTTACCACAAATCCTTTTCTAAGTGCATAAATCCAATTAGTATAGCTTTTATTCTATCTGTTGGCATTTTAGCAAGCATTTCTGCATCAACATTTTTATCAACAGATTTATATAACAAGCTGCTGTTCCAGTTCCTGTGTACAGCTCTCCTTAGTCGTGGGAGAAGGAAATGTTTTTACTTGCTAGATTTTATAAAAGAGACTTACTAATAAATGTTTTAAGCTCTTTTAAAGCATGTAAAATTCAGATATAAACTCATGTATAACTGGATTATCCAGCCTTATCCTCTCACCTTCTTGTTTTTACTGAAGCTGGTGTCAATCCATAGCAGGGTTGGTTGTCTTTTATGTGAAGATGTATCTGTTCTACATAATCCTTTATAAAACATGTCCAAAAACTTTTACTGTTTCTTCTGAACTAGTTATCAGATATTTCTTGCTATTCCTAATGAACTGAATGGTCTCATTGTTCATTTTTTCCCTTAAACTTAGCATCCTACTGTTTTCTTTACCTTGCCTTTTGCTGTTTCTCCTTTCCTTATTTTCTTTGTAAAGTTTTAGATCTCCTTGTGTTTAAATTCCAGGGCTAATGAGATTTTTGTCAGATAGCATTCAGTGCCTGGGTTTTAGGATTGGAAGCTTTATCAATTAAGGGTGCTTTCATCATAGCCATGCTGGTAGCCAGTTCTGGGTTTTATACATTTCTTTTTTATCCTTTTCTTCCAATTCTGAGAAATCTTTCATAGTTTTAAGGGGCTGAATCTGTAAGGGTATTGCTTGTTTTTTATTTCCAGCCTCTTCACCCTAAATTGGTGGGTGATCTTGTATCTACAGTGTTCAGTGTATTTCTTAGCAGGCAGAGGAGAATAATGGGCTTGCTTTAATATTTAATAAGATATCTCTTCTGGAAGCCTTATAATACACAGCTTTTCTTCTCCATGTTCTCTGTAGGGCACTTTTATTTTTCTTTTTTTCTTTTTTTTTTCCAATAATCTTTATCTTATTGGTCTTGTCTTAGGTGTAGCTTGTAAAATGCATTTATCTCTGGCTTAGAGCCTGTACTTGCAGTGCCTCTTTGATTCAGTTTTGGAGATTGGATTTCTGATCCCAGCTCATCAGGAGCCTCTTCCCCTGTAAAGGCTCTTTTTTTATCTCCTCTGAATTTTCTGTTTCCCACTTGAGCCACCTTATTTTATTTGCCAAATCCCACGTGGTATCCAGAGCTGTGAATCCTCCTGGGAATTTCTGTTGGGAATAGCACAGGTAATTCCCCCCTTCCATGGAGTATCTGTTTCATAACCAGAGGAGTACAGCTAGGGAGTGAACAGGCACTGGTATTTTTGGAAAATTTTGAATTCTCCATCTTCAAACTCTGGCATCAAGCAGTGGCACTCTAGGCTCCTGGTCTCATTAGTGTTCCGCTTCCTTTTTATATTTTTAAAAATTTAAGCATAAAGGCAAATTCAGAAATTAGAAAAAAACTATTTGAATGCAACTAACAGGCGGTTGTAAAAGATTAATACCAGAGTGTGTGTGTCTTAGGGACTTTAAAGTACCTGAGCTTGCTTTTAAATTGCCAATCCATGCTGCCAGTGTTCCTTATTATCATAATATGTATCCTTATAAACCCCAGAGGAAATTGTAAAACTTCTGCAGGTAATGATTTCTGCACAGGAGGAAAATATAGTTTTAAGAATCCAAAATTTGTTCTTGTTATAAAGCACTGGTTTCAAGATTATAACGTGTTAAGTGCTTCAAATTTTTATAGTTGTTTATATACAATTTGTCTGGAAATTGTTGAGCTTTTCCTGTAATGAAAAGTCTTTTAATGGAAAACCTTGCAGCAATAGATATTGTTCAGCTCCATTTGTGGAAAACTGAGGGAGGATTAAAGAGAAATAAGAACAAAAGTGAGGAGAAAGGAAAGGCTTGGTGGATTCAAGAAGGAGCAAAGGGCCACAAGAAGGAATAAAATCCAAGATACAAAGCAAGGATCAAGAGCCAAGAACATGCACGTGCTGTTTTTAGAGGTGGCACGTTGGGTGGAGGGGATGATTCTGTACAGTAATAGCTTAGGTAGCTTGGGAGGAAGGGAAGGATATTTCCAGACTACAAGGCTAGGAAGGTAATTTTAACAGCAGAGGTGAGAACTTACATAGGCAAGCATTTTGCAGGTGGGAGAGTGAAATGAAAGAGAAATTGAGCAAGTGCTCAGAGAGGAGGTGAAAGTTTACCCAAATTTGTAATCACGCTATCACCCCATCCCACAGCAGAGAATGAGGCTTCTCAGTCACACCCAATATTATTTCCACCAGCAGGTTTTGATTTTGTACCAAACTAAGTCTATGCTGTGCTTCCAGCTGGATGGGAGTGACATATGGTGTTGTTTAATAATTGAATTTATTTGAGAGCATGGTGTAACATAATTGCCCTGGAAGTTGTGTGCCCATTGCAGAGCTGGCTCTGAGAAGGGAGAGCAGCGCTCGTGTCGTGCCTGTGGCTGTGCTGGGGGGTGGAGCAGAGCTGTGAACATCCACAGTCACATCAGTGATCTCCAGCCATGGGAGTGATTCTGGAGCTGCTGAAATCTGGGGAGGTGAGAGATTTCTCCTGGCTCTCTCTCTCTCTGCTTTTCTTGTCAGCTGGTTGAGACCGTTTGCCAGTCACGATGAGACCGAGTTAAGGCACCTGATTGTCACTGGCTCGATGAATGCAATAAATAAATAAATACCCAAGGACTTGCTATTCTTGACTCCTTTTGGTCCATTAGTACTTTCATTGGTAAAAATAGATAGGGAAAAAAAATTTATATTTACCCTGCTTACCCTTCCTGCATCTACAAATTTTTCAGAGTGTTCTTTTGCTTAGGCTTGCCTTTTGCCCTGGCATCCTGCTTTTAACAGGGGTGGTGTTACTTATTAAAATATTTTTAAAAATTTTCATTCCGCCTCTTCGTGAGATTGAATGTGAGCCAGAAGCAGCAGGATTGATATTCTGCCTTGGTTAGATATAAATTTTTTATCATATTAGTAATTTTCTTTGTCGTATTGGTTTTCTCTTCCAGTACAAGGCGTTCAGATGTTTATTTTCCTTTTGATCTGAAATAAATTATAATTTAATAAATGCAAATAGTTGCATAAAAACAACATTAGGACTGAGGGGAAGGAAAACTAAGAAATAATTAATATAGAGGTAAAGATTCTGGGGTTTTTTCCTCCTGTTCCCACAGGGTCCCAAAGTAGACATTCCCAATTTAGATTCTGCTTTGGTATTTTTCCATGCAGGAAATTTCCCTGTGGAAGTGACCACAATGTGGTTCTTCCTCACACTACTGTGAACCAAACAAGGATCTTACAGTTTGTGAAATGGTTTCCCATCCGCTTGGATTTGTGCTTTATTTATTTTTGCATGGTATATAATCTATAGTGTTTTATTGCCTATTATTAATGATATTAACTGCAGCAAATAACTTCATTTGTAGCCTTCTACATGGTGCTCATAGTTCCTTAAAAAGTAAATAACTCTTAGGAACCATAGTGGAGGAAGTTGTGTTGCTTCTACCATTCAACTTTGGGTCTTTAGAGCCTCGGTTAGTTTTCCTGGCACTCCTGATTGCTAGTTCTTTTCATTTAGAGGGAAATTCCTGTCTTTGAAACAGTTAAATCACTATTTCTAGATAATGATTTGTCTCTGCAGTGTGTTTTTCTAGTTCTGAATTATACCTGGAATTGCACTTACTTTGGGGGAAAAACAGTCCTTTTGCTGAGCTCTCTCAGGAAAGTTTTTTTGCCAGCAGATGTTTCAGGAAGCAAAGCCAGAAAATCAAAGGCATGAGTCCATTTTGAGCCATTAACCCTGTGCCAGAGGGGCTTGTTTTAGCTTTCTGCTGATACAAGAGGAAAAGAAGAGAACCAGAGTGGCTGGCTCCTGTTGAGGTATCACCCCTTCCATCCCTGTCTTCCATTTCCTTCAGGAGAAAATGAGAAAGACAATATGGAAGAGAGTATCTATAGATATAAAGATCTCTTCAGCAGTCCTTCTAGCTCTGCAGTCACAAATCATACAATTTGTCAGCCTTAAAGGGAATAATAGGAGCTGTGAGGATGTACTCTTATGGGGAGGAGGGGAGTTTAAGCCTGTGAGACTTGCCATGGAACTTACCTGCCTGGTCAGGCTTTCCTTCTTTATACAAATTTAGTGTTTGAGGCCATTTGAGCTCCTTTAGAAGGCTGAATTTCCAGCATCTCAGGAGAGATTCATCTGTGACCCCTTGGAAAGGGAAAACCATAAACTTTATCTCCTGAAAACCTGTGGGGGAGATTTGTGTCCAAACTCAAGGCACTGGAGTTTCAGTAGGAGGAAGAAATGAAATTATATGTGCTGGGACATACAAGAGGTCAGAGAAGAAGCTATAATATTACCTGTTGGTGGCAATGTCTGTGAATGAAGAGCAAAGTCCCCAAGGAAACATTCATAAATCTGAGCAACTTTCCTGTTGAATTTATTTTAAGCCAAACTGCTGGGTTGGTGTTTGGCCTCTCTGCACCATGAACAGCAGCAAAGTCACTTCACCTGGTATATAAGAACCTGAAATCTCAGATTATCTTTGCAGAAATTATAAATGTTCCTGCCCGATATTTTCCCACTGATCTGCATGGCTCCATGAAATCCATAAAAGAGGAAAGACCATACCTACAATTTCTTACTTCCTGGTCTGCCCAAAGTTTACATGAAGGCTTAACATCACATTTTACTGTTTGGTGAAGGTATATTATGACACACTACTATTCCCTTTCCATTTCTAGCCAACAACAAAAAAACCCCAAAAAACCCCTCAAAACCAATCCACCATTTGGCATCAGAGGTGCAAAGCAGGGTTATTGGAAGAAAGGCTGCTGTAGGCTGTGGAAGAGAACCAACAAATCAATAAATCTATTCCATTCAAAGCAGGGTTTGTGATTTGAGTAGTTAAGGAGAAAGAAAATGTGGAAACCCAGGGCACTGGGAATATTTCTCTGTCTGCTCTGGGGTGCCCTGACCCCCAGGGGAGCGCTGACTCTGACCCTCATTCATGGAGAAAGTTTCCTGGACTTCAAGATAGACTGGAATCCACAAAAGTGTGAAATAGATTATAGAGAGTAGTGTAGGTGTATCACTTGGTGAGAAATTTAGGTATTGGGGTTTTTAGTGTGTTGTGGATGGAAACAAGATGTGGAGCACAGGGTGTTGTCCTGGGTTCCTTCTTCATGCTGCTTCTTCCTTCTTCTTCTTGGGTTTGGGTGGCATTTTGTAATTGGGCAGAAAAGTCTGCATTGCAGCTCTTTGGGACCAGGTATTGGGTTAAAAGGGAAAATAATCCAGGTTTCAGCTCTTAATTGGATAGTTTAGTCTTAAAAGACCTTGTAACGAGAGATTGTTGGCCATTTTGTGCCTTCTAATGAAAAGCTGCCAAACTCACAGTAATGAGACTGTTTTACTGATAAGAAATAATAAACACTTGAGTGCAAACATGAACTACTGTCTCAAATGCCTTCAATCCAGACCCAAAAAAACCAACAACTGATACCACCACAACTAAATAGCAGCCTTGCATTCATTAGAAACACTCTTCATTTGTTTGCGTAAACATCCAAGAAAAAAATTATATGTATTTTTAAAATTATCTCAGGTGATATTTGGTGAAAGGAAGGTGTATTCAAACAGAATCAGGAGGGACAAGATTCATGTTACCCTGTGTAGTTGTCCATGAGTTACCCTGTTGTGTGGGGCTGCCTCTAATGCTGGAAGTGTAGCAGGAGGCACTGGTGAGGTTGGAGCTGTTGTGTTGTTGTCTGGGTCAGGATGTCTGTGTCCCCCACCAGCCTTGAGGGAGCAGAGGGAGGTGTAAAACTGCTGAAACCCTGCTACATTTGCTCAGATGAATTCTGCCTTAATTATTAGGAGCTAAGTTTGGGTTTTTTCCCCCAGCTCTGTGAGCTGCAGAGCACGGCACTGGAACAACTCCAGCCATGCTGTAGGGTGGCATGGTGATGAAATCTTGATGGTTATTAAGAAGTCAAGCAAGGTTTGCACTAGCTACCAACCCAAATGTTGCTTTACATCCTGCTAACAGCCACTGGCATGTGTTCCCTCCCAGAGCAGTACTGGTATATAAATATTTAAATGTTGAAGGGAATGTGCAAGCACTGTGCATATAAACTATAAATGAGATGAGATTGGTAATACCAAAAGGTGATACCATTAGAAGAACTCTACTTAAATAGTTGCTTTGTGCACTAAAGTAATTTAGGGAATGTTTATTGTCTCAGATAAAAATTTCAGAATGGAATTTGCTTCTGGGAAACCTGGAATGCTCTGTAATATTTCTAAATGTGTCTGAGGGCAGGATTTAAGGGGCACACAAAGTGCTAAACACTGAAATATGAGCAAGCCCTCGATTCATTGAGTAGGAAGAGCAGAATATACATTATATTCATAAAGTTATTAAAACTCCAGCATGCAGCATTTAGGGGACATTTGAAGGATGCAGGTTAGTTTTACTGGATCAGACCCAAACCAGATGGGATGTTTAATACACAAAATTGAGAGGAGGAACAGCTTCAGAGTGTGTCTTGAAATCTGACAGCTCAACTACTGTAGTTTGCCCCTGGAATATTAAAACACTAATTTGTTTTCTGAAAATGTGAAAGTAAATGAAACTGGCTGCTAAACTGTTCTTGTTTGTTTGCTTTTCTCTGTTCCCTTGGTCTTTGGAGGTATTGGAGTTGAGTAACTTTCTTCATTATATTTTATTTTAAATTGTAGCCCAGAAATCAGATGCTACTTGGATAAAGAGAGATCATTTTCAAAACAAATGAGATCTCCTGAGCTGAAGCCTCTGTTGACAGCTCTGTAGGGCTCTCTCTAGAGCATTGCCAAAGGTAGCTGTAATGCATTATACTGAATTTCTGTAAATATAGCAGCAATTTTCCTTTGTTTCCCCTGCAACACCTATTTTCTATTGTTACAGTTTTGCTCTTCAGCAGTGTAGACCATGAATTTTTATGTGATGCAAAGGAATGTAATTTAAAACCAAAGAAAAAAGGAAAATTCTGCATGTTAGGTCTTCTTGCAGGAAAAGTTGTGGTTGTCCCATCACTGCAGGGCCTTTGTCACTATTTAAGAAAAAAAACATGGGAAAATATGGACCAATCCTTTTCTGTTTCATAAGCTTGAACCCCTCAGTGTATTTCCTACCCCAAAATGAAATATTCAGCTGGAACTGCCTTGGCCTCATAACTTCCTTCTCTTGTTTCCCAGTGACTGCTTAGCCTGGAATTCCTTTACTTCTCTCACTAAGCTTGAATGTCTTTCATGACACATTTGGCCACCAGACAATTCAGGTAAAATATCACCTGAAATTATGCATCCAGAAACTTAGAAAAACCCCCAAACATAAAATCAGCAACCCTAACCCCCTTTATTCTATGTATTTAGAACTGACTGAGCTCATTAGCACCTTCTAAACGGACAATATTTAATTTGCCCTTCCATGAGACTCTCCACATTCTTGAGGCTGTAGGAGGGATTCTTGCACATGTTGAGCAAGAAGCTGTGTGATTTAACAGAGCTTTTTTCTCCTTAATTCCCAAGATTTTTTTTTTTCCTCATGAGTTGGCATGTGTCCAAGTTTAGTAGGCTTAAAATTGCTCTCCTTTAAAGGTTCATTTGGTCAACAGCCCCTGCAATGTACACCAGCTGTAAAGTGTTCATGGTGACTAATGGCCTTCTTCCAGCAGCCTAAAATAGTGCTGCTTTTTCTGTCCATGTCTGTGAATCCTGGTGAGGATTTTGGAAATCCAGCACTAGCCAGAGATATAAATTGCTCCTGCTCGACAATGAAAATCCCATTGGTATCTGCAAGTTAGACTGTATTTCCACATGTCTGTGTCTCAGGTGTAGAAATAGTTTTCTAATGTTTAGAAATAGTTTTAGTGCTAGTATTAGGATAATTTTTCTTTAAAAAAGAGGAAAAATAAGGAGAAACCTAAAATAAAGTATCTTTTTTGAAAGCATTAATAAGTGCTAAAGTGGGAAAGCAAATTAGGAAATACCATCTATGAAAATGGAAAAAATGCTTATTTATTTTCCCAAACTCCTAATCAGTTGATTATTATTTCTTATTTGTACAAGCATGGAGCCTAGAAATCCTGCTAATCCTGCTGAATAACTGGTGCACTGCAAGCAAAGAGACAAAAAAAGGAGATTGTGTCCAGAAATAACCATCTGTCTGAAAGATGAAAGGAAATTACTGAATGAGCTGGGGAGGACGCAAGAAAACCAGGAGATGCTGTGGCTCACCACAATAGGAAGTGATCTCTAACATGTCAACAGCACCACCCTTGTGAAGCCAAGGAAATGCTTCAAGGAGGGGATAAAGCAGAAAAATTCTTCCAGGAGCCAATGGGCAGCATGAGCAACAGATTGAAGAAAAAAGCTTGATTTAAACTCAAACAGATGGGCGATGGATGTTCTTAGATGCCTGCTAGAGGTGAGCACAGCCTCCTAGTGCAGAATGAGAGAGGAAAAGACACAGGAGGACAGACTTCAGGAGAGGCTGAGAGCAACAAAATGTGGCAGGCATTACATTTCCATACTTCTTCTGTGGCAGGATGAAGTCAGAATTCGTTAAAGCCTTTTTATAGGTACGGTAGCAACACCATATGGAGTATTTCTGTCTGGCTGTAGCCACATGATAGTGTCTGAGGAATACCATGTGCATTCAGGATGAAGTCTGTGGCACTGGAACTCTAGATGTGTGTGGAAGGGATGCACACACAGGATTAAATTTATCCAGCACACGAGCAGTCGTTTCCTGGGGGAGGTGTGTAGTGGGCTGGCCTTCACCAGCTGCCAGATGTCCCCCCAGCCACTGAATTGCTCCTCTACCTCAACAGGACAGGAGAGAGTAAGAAATAAAGTTCATGGGGTGAAATAAGAATGGGAGATTACTCACCAGTTACCATTACAGCAAAGTTCATTAAGTGAGAGCAAGCAGGCCACGTTGCCATGTCTCATTAACAGATCTCTGCAGCTCCAAAAAAATAATTGTGTTTCATGTGCTGCTCCATAATACAATGTATTAAGCCCAACTGTGACCAAATATCTGCTTTTCAAATGCCCATTCCAGGGAAGTGGGAAGCCCAGGAAAGCTTTCTCCAGTGTCCTGACTCTGGCTGTATTAGGTATGGTAAATCCCATTGGTGAATTAATTTCTAACTGTGTCCAGGAGCAGCCTTGGGTGAAAATGCCCAGTCTGAATTTAATATCTCTGAATAGACAAAATCCCACCTGCCTAAACAGCTGTAAACTCAAGAAATAACCCAAAATATGGGTGGTGGTTGTGTTGCTGCCATTGTTGATAAATATCAAAATACTCCAGTTGTACAAAACCAGGGAGTATTTGCAGCTCTTCATCACGTGAAGCCCAATTCAAAGCATAAGATATAATAAGAACACTGATGCAAGTCTCAGTGCAGATTGCAGATCTGGGGCTGAAACCATTTCCATTTTCAGTTCAGCTAATTGGTTTCCAATTGCCTCTTTCATTTCACTGCACCCAAATGCTTATTTTCAAATCTGGGAGCAACTAACTCTAGACAGCAACTCTATAAGACAGAAATATTTTCACTTTGCTTGTTGATTACCTTCAGCATTTTTCAGGTATCAGTGAATTTAGAGCTGCTTGTGAGACAGATAACCAGAGTTACTTAATTTACATCACTCCTGCAAAATGTGAAGTTAAAGGTTCCAGTTGGTTCCTACTGTGCTGTTGTAGTCATGTTGTAAGCTCATCACTTGAAATTACCATTAAGGCAGGACAAATACTTCAATGTCAGAAATGTTTTAGATTTGAAAGAAATTTGCATCATGGAATAATGCAGGTTTTGCAGTCTGTCTACACCCATATGGTGTGTCACATTGCCTCAGTTGCATGTGTTTGATGTGTGTCTTTTAACCAGCCATCCCTTGCCAGCCCAGAATAAGAATTATTTATAAATTTGTCGTGATAGACTGTGGGCATTTTTATTTTTCTTAGGTGTTTGCATGCAAAGGAAGACTTGTTATTTCTTAGAGGTTTATCTCATTGTCCGTGTTTTCAGTTTCCCAGGCTGAGGTTGTCCATGCCCATCCTCTTCTCTGAGCTGGCCCTGTTCCTTACAAAGAAACCTTTAAGAAAACGTTAACCAGCAAGATTTCGTTGTTAAAGGCAGCAGACATCATGTAGAGTGCATTAAATTCAGTCTTTTCCCAGTTATCTTATGTAACAGCATTGTGGAAATCTGGATAAAACCTGAATATGATAATCCAAATATATATATCTATCTATATATATCCATTTTATATATACTCTTTGCACATTTTCAGTTGTAGGTTATTTTTATGTTTCCTTTTTTGTCAAGTAATACCTTTATAATAAAGATTTTAAAATGTTATGTTAAAGCTATATGGGTTCCCAACACGTGAGCAGATGTTGATGTACTTACATCTTTAGACCATCATAGTCACATCTAGCCTGCTGATGTAAAGAAAAATAGAAATAGTTTTGAAAAATTGAATGAGATTCAGAAATGCTCAGATGAGTAGAAAAATGTGTTAAAAGGATTGGGAGGGAGCTCAGTTTATTTTGTTGTAGGAAGACAAGGATCCGGGCTGTTGATTACAATCTGTGCATATCTTTTTCGAGGAATGGAATTGGAAAATTGGAGAAAAAATCTGGTGGTGACAAAGAAACAATCCACCAAACTGGAGTCTGAAGCTGGACATCAGACTTGAACCAGGTTGCTTTTCTGAACAGAGAGAACAACTCAGTAATCACAGGGACACTCACATGAAGAGTTTGGATTTACCAGCACTCAGCACCTGATGTTTTTCTAGAAGTTGTTCCCATGTGAGCACAGATAAATTGGAGGATTCTGGTGGCATGTGTTGTAGAGGTCACACTGCTGTGAAATTCTGTTTTCTCCCTGGGTTGGGGCCAGGTGGGTGTGTTAGAGATGGTGCAACTGTGGAAGTGACAGTGTGATCTCTGGATGAGCTCAGCCAGCCTTGGTGCCTGGTTTCATCAGGGCTGGGATTGCTCTCTGAATTTTTGAATGTTTTGGTAATACTCCTCATGCCCTAAGTCCTTTGTGTGTAGTAGGCAGAGTGGCAGGAGCAGTCCCTGCTCCATCATGAGAAGAAGGGGAAGTTCAGTTGTTCTCCTCATTACTCAGGAATGTTGGAGGGAAATCAGTGTAGCCAGTATACCTAGGTAATGATTTTTCAAAGTGACAAGCTTTTCTGCTCCACTCTCAGGCACATGATTCATCCCATTGCATGACTTAGATTGAAAATAAGAATGCTGCAGTTTGCATTTTTTCCCCAGTGCAAGCTTAATGCCACAAGCTGAGCTCTCCAGAGGAGGTTAAAGAAGTCCATGCTTATTGATGGCAAGAATTGTGCCTGTTATATTTCAAGACCTTTTGTACAGATTTGTTTTATTTTTTTCTGTTTTACTTTCTTTCTAAATTGAGATCTCCTTCAAAATAAGTCTGCAGTGATCAAAGAGAAGGATGCAGGATTTCTTTAGACTTTTTTTTCATTCATCCCTCACTGGAGGTAGTACAATATTGGAAGAATGTCACAAAGGCTCAGACTCTTGGTTGATTATTAATTCCATGCTACCATGCTCTCCTTAAAAAATTGTCATTACTCTGCATTTTATAGTTGCTGAAAACAATTCAGAGAATGGGATGAATGAAGCTGGAATATTAAATACTTAAAAGGAAGTGGTGATGATTTAAGTCCCAGGTTTCTTTTGTTGCAAGTGAACAACCTGTAAGAAGCAGAAATGTCCCTTTTGGAGAGGAAAAGCTTGAGGATTCCTCCTGGTAGCCAGCATGTGCTTGATTATTTTCAATGTGAATAAAAGTGACTTTACAGCCTTTAGGAGCAGTACCTCTGTTTCACATACAGCATCTCTCTTCTGCACAGAAACCTGTAGCAGTGGCACACGTAAACATCTCCATATTTGTGGGTTCCTGTAAATTTAGTTTGAAACATTTTGGTATATGGATGTAATATAGGAGTACTGCTACTTGAAAATTATTACTGACCAATAAATCATAATAAAAATATACATTTACTGGTCTGTACTAATCAGTAGAACACAAAATACTGTGTTTTCTGTACATTGTGACATCCATTCTAAGAATACCTCAGATACCACTATGTTACAAACTCCAGTATGGACTTTTAATACACATACACTTCAAAAAAATTTATAGCAGTATTTCTACCTTCAAATCCCACACCTGGACTAACCGTGATGAGTTTGCTACCATGGAGTTTTAAACAAGAAATATCAACTACACTCCAGGGACAAAAGGTTGACAAGTTACTGGAAAAGGGAAAATAATCTCTTTGTAGAGATACAGAGAAAAAAAAATTAATGTTTGATCTGGGTTTTACCATCTCCTTCTTTATTTCAATCCCTAGTTGAATCAGCAGTTCTTACCCTCTTAAAATTTTTTTGTATATGTAAATATATATTTCTCTTATAGTCTGAGTTGAATGGTGAGCCCAACAGTAGGAGCTAATAATCATGTATATTAGAAGATATACACTCCTGAAATTGAAATTGAACTTTCTGGAGGAAAAATACTATAACTGGTTTTGTATTCTTAGATCTGGACTTGGAAATGCTAAGTCATACTGATCAGCATGGGTTTATTGCATTATTTCAACAGTGGAGATAATTAAATGAATGATGACTAAAAGAGGGCATTTATATGACATTCAATTATTTAATGATGTAAACTGTCAAAGTTTTTTATTCCAAGCCTCTAAAAGCTGAATTTGGAAGCCAACCTAGTGAAGTCATTGGAATTGAATTTTTCATTAGCTTTAATGACTTTTCTCAATGGTTATTGTGTGGGTCTTCTGCAAAATGCAGTAATTAAAGTACTGGTTGTAATTAGAACTTACAGAAAATAAATGAAACTGAGTTTGTGAATAATGTGTGTCTTTCTGCCACAGGACTAGAGCAAAGGCAGGTCTCCTCTGTTTTCAGTTATCTTGCTTTCCTTTCTCTGATGGAAGTCATTGGGAAATAATTTCTCAGAAATTATCTTTGCCTTCCACCACATTATATTTAAGGTTCCCTTGAGGGGGTTTTTGCTAGTAAAATTTGGGTTTCTGTTACCAGAAGTGTGTTTCTGTGCCAGGCAATGCTCTTTGTAAGCCTTGGACATTCTGCTTCCTGCACACAGCCCCAAACATTTTGACCATTAGTAGTTGTGTGAAAAAAAATAGATGTCCATTTTCTCCTCGAGCCTTCATACTCCATCCCTCTTCAGGTTTCCTTTTTAAGGGTGTAAATATCAGAACATGGCATTAAGGAGCTCACCCCGAGGAGATTGGTGCCTGTCCTTTGATTCCACAGCCTGTGGTGATTCAGGTAAATTGATCATCCTCAGCACCTGTTTGATTTTGACCCCAAATGATAAAAATGATAAGACAGGAGAAGGGGAAAGGAAAGGAAAGGAAAGGAAAGGAAAGGAAAGGAAAGGAAAGGAAAGGAAAGGAAAGGAAAGGAAAGGAAAGGAAAGGAAAGGAAAGGAAAGGAAAGGAAAGGAAAGGAAAGGAAAGGAAAGGAAAGGAAAGGAAAGGAAAGGAACTCTTGAATATTCATAGTTGTTATCAATAGCGTTCCCTTCCAAGGGTTAACTGTGAAGTGAAAAGGTATCTAACATGATTGTTGGACAGATTAAGGGAAGCTAAGGACAATGGAGAATTTTTGTTTGTTTTCTTTCTAACACCCTGAAAAATAGATGAGGTTGTCTTGTTTGTTTCATTAATATGCAGAAATTATAAATGTCTTAACTTTGGGCAAGTTCCCCAGGAAATACAGTTATTGTTTTGGTTTTTTCCTGGGTTTTGAATCATCTGTTAAAGTCACAGGCCCTTGTTGATAAATCAAAATCCCAAAATGTGAAGTAGAATTGTAATGTTTTGGATATTACTCTTATTTTTGCTCATGTTCTTCCAAAGCACTCTTGTCTCAGGAAAGAGTGTACTAATAATTAGTATTTCAGGTTTAAATTTATTTTTTTTAGCACTGTTTGGCTTCAGTAATCAGTTCAAACTCTTTCCTGGTTAAGCCTGTTTTGAGTTTATAGTAAAAAGAGGATTTAAAGTTTGCAGATGTTCAGGTTTTGGAAGCAGGCCAGACTAGAGCTACAAACTTGAATTTCTGCCCTTTAAGAGTAAAGAGTAAAATTTGAGAGTTTTTACCAAGAATTCTTTACTAACTGATCGGGTCTTCTCTTCAGAGAAAGCTGCCAATTAAAGAACTCCCTGAGATACTTATTTATGCATTTTGGTTCTAAAAGGCAGAAGTGATGGGCCCAATCCATGTTCCTGTTGAAATTCAGGGGCTCTGCCCTCCATCAGCTGTGACACTGAGGCTGGAGGAGGCTTTTCCCCCTGCCAGTGTGTCACCAACACCCAGGAGCCCAGCTCTGCAGATCTGACTCAGAGTCTACCTCAGGCAAGAGTAACTGGAGACCTTGCCTGAGGAATGACTATTTCATGTAGGAATTCCTGGAATATAATGTGATTTGTAGTAAATGAAGGAAATTTGATTCCTCGTGAAGTGCTGACACGCAATTCCCATTGGCTCATCCGGGGAGAATTTATTTCTTTCTGTCTGATCTTGTCTGCAGACCCATAAAAATCCTGTTTTGTGCCACTGGCATGCTGAGGGGGTGACTGCCAGCTTCTCCCTGCAGTTTGGGCAGGGATGCCTTGGTGCAAAGGAACCTTCACGAAATCACTTTATGCCAACCTGAGTGGCATTTCAGAAAACTGAGAAACTTTTGGGAAATGGGTAAAGTTACTTTTATTTTAAAACTGGTACTCACTTTCTATTTAATTCATATTTTATGAAGAAAATTTCAAAAAAGTTTAGTACCATTTTCCAGCCTCTGTTGGAAAATTCACGTTTTTTTAAAATGCTAGGTATTTTGGGACCATGGCAGAAGAATTAAAAGAATTTATTGCTCAGGTTTTGTCTCTCCCTCTTCCACTGTACCAGAGGATGAAGCTCTTTCATTTCCTCCTGGAGTACCTGGTGCAGAGGCAGTGCTGGTCTGGATGAGTCTTGTGTGCAATTCAGCATCTGATTTCCACAAACACGAACTTCCATAAAATTACATTCCTGATGTTTTGGGTACTGAAACCACAGATTCCTTCTGACAGAGGATGAGTAAAGATGAGTGAAATTTCATGCTTCTGAGACATATTGGTGGGAAAATTGTTACATCTTCCCATCTTGAGAGAAGGGATTTTAAAGAACCAGCAGAAAGCTCCAGTTGAGCTGCTTTTGTCTGGATAATAATGGGTTCAAATCTACCTTGCAGCCTAAAGTCCTTTTAATTTTTTTTTTTTAACAAATTGCTATCAGGAGAGGAAAAGAGAGTGTAAGTGGCCTTGTGGATGGTTTCCCCAATGGAGAATGCCTTTTTCTGAACTGTGAACTTCATCCACCACTCAGAAAGCAACACATGATTGCCAAGACAGAACTCAAGCAAGCAAGGGCCAGAAAAGGGCAAGAAGGGTCTCTAAGGGTGCTTTCCCAACTCTCCCCCAGGAGTCACTGGCATCTGTGCTCAAAAGGATGGATAACAAGAGAGTTTTGTGAAAATCTGCTGAAAGTTATTTTGGGTTGGGAAAAAAAAAGTATCCTGAATCCCTTCTGTTACTGTGCCCATAGTTGAAAGAGTTTTTTGGCCACCAAATTCTCAGATAAAAAAGTTTGAGATTTAATTGGAACCTCGGTTCTTTGGGATGATTTTCTCCTGTGTAAGTACAAACTGTCAAAAGTCAATGTTTGAAGTGCATGATATCTGAAAATTCTGTTTTCACTTGATATTTGGAACTGCCTTTGAGGAAAGGTGGCATTGTGTACCATTTTAAATGTATAGATTTAGACCTGTAGGCTCTTAATTTGCAAGGTAAATTCTCTCTGCAGTTATGGTCATGTTTAATCTATCTGCTAAATTACTATGCTTGCTTTCAGACTGCTCCTTAGAAAGATTGTTTTGGTTTTCTGAGAGAATGATGATCAAATTTATGACTGTGTTCTCTATAGCAACATCAATTATTCCAATAAAGGCCAAATAAAAAGAGCTATTTACTTGTTTTCTCAGACAAAGACTTGCTGGGACTTTCAAGTAGCTCAGACGTCTGGCTCACAGCAAGCCTCTGTAGCACAATGAGTTCTCATGCTGCCCTCACATATGTGCCCACACTCTTCATTAGGGAGGTCCATGAAAAGGCAGGCCTTGATGCCCTCAGACCAGCTTGCTGTGGTGCTTTCTGTAGGCTCTTTCCCCACATAATGCAGTTTGATGCAATGCAGCTCAAAACAGGAGTCAGCAGTGGTGAAAATGGCTTTGCTGTTTCACTGAGTGAGGGTCACTTTAGCAGGAATGTGTCTTTGGTCTGCTGGACTAAAATAAATTTGTTGCTGTTGAATGTGAGAAGCTAGGAAGCTTCCTGCTGTTTATTTTACAGGAGCAGAGATTCTTGCTGTTGGGGTTTTTAGTGTGCTTGTTGTCTTGCTGTTGGAATTTTCACTGGGCTCACACAGAATAGAGAGATACGAAGGGAAGTGTTTTTAAAGGATGGAGAAATGTTCATTTCTGCTGATAGGAGGCAATTCTGCTCTGTATGAGAAATGGGAAAAGGGCCTCATGCCATGCATGTGCCAAGTGACTGCTTGAGGCTAAAGGGTAAGACAAGATCACCTCACTGATTCACTTGGGCTCTGCTAAGTTATCGCTTTTGCTCCATTTATTGCACAGCTGATGATTGCTTGGCATCAAACTTACACAAGTGAAATTTCTCAGATGTCCTTTTTAAAAACTGCAAGGGCAATTAGAATTAACATGGGATTTAGGTAGGTTTGTTTATGTTTCTAAGAAATTTCATTTTCATTGTCTTACTTACACTGACCATGATTTCTCTTAGCCTAAAAGATGATCTCCCCAATTTAATATTTTCATTTGATTAAAATTGTGAGTAGGAACATGTTTTATACTTTTTTTTTCTTTATCAGTACCACTCAAAGGGCTCCATAAAGGGACAGGTGGAGGCTGAGGTATCATATTGTACCAATGGCTTTAGATCTGCTCTGGAGCCTGCTGAGGGATGGTGTTTATGGAACTCATTTTTCAGTCATGCATTGTTTAGTGCTGATAAAAGATCTTAATCCACAGTATCTTTTTAGCACTGTAGATGAAACAGAATTTGAGTTTCTCTATCTTCACTATTGTCTGGAAGCAGGTGGTGAAAAGTTGGAGCAAATAGTACAACAGTGCAAAAGGGGTGGCCTGACTCTTTCTGATATCTAATGATATAAATGAGATAAAGTTTGTAAGAAGAGGTCATCTCTCTCCAAACCCTTCATTCTCATTAATATGCATTTCTGTTCCCTCTTCTATAGAAAACATAATCATGAACCAAAATGACTGCTCCCTTTGAGCTTTGTCACCTCAGGCTTTACAGAGTTATTTCGTTTGGGTTCTCATTTAAGAAACTACTCAAGTGCTGTTTCTGAGAGAGGTCTGGAATGTTGATAAGGTCCAAGAGGTCTGTACTGAGGCCACCAAATTAATTTTTCTGTCCTATGTAGATATGAATCTCAGCTTCCTGAATTGAAAAGGCTGTTACATTATATGCAAACCATTGTGCCTTGGAACCTCTCAATGTTTATAGTACTTATCTGCCCCCAAGAAATACTTCTGCTCATTCAGGGTGATTCAAACACCTACTTGACAGAGGAAGGCAGCCTTCTCTTTTTAATTCTGACTTGTGGCAAAGGACTAATTAAAGTTAAACTGAAGTAATGACTACATTCTTATTTAAACCATAAGGCTTTTACAAGGTCTTCAGAATTCTTGGACATTAAAAGCATAATGAGTAGAATCCAGCATAAAAAGTGCATCTGAAATACTTAACAAAGCTGACTGTTAGCAGACAGGAGGAGAATTCACATCCTAGGTTTGTTTGAAGGAGTAAGGACTTTATATTTTTGGTGTTAGAACTACATTTTGATCCTACAAGAGAGTTGGGTGTGACATTACTGCTACTAGAAGATTTTATGACAGGCTTGCATCTGGGTCCAAAAACAATGAAAAGAATCGTGACCAAAAACCTGAGGAAAGCTCACAGGAGCCAAAAAAGGTGCATAAAGATATAGCCTGTTGTGTAAATCAATGAAATTATGAGTTTCAACAATTATTACAGCTTTCCTTGTAAAGGAACTTTGCACCTTGGGGCTGTTGTGCATTTTACGAGATAGGGAGGGCTGGAGTTACCTTGGGACTCCTTTGGTTCAATTCTGTGCAGAGCCTTTGGCTCTGAGCTGCCTCGGATGCTCCATCATTTGTGTGCACCAACTTGTGCCTCACGTCTCTCTCTGCCTCATCCAACTCATCAGCACCTCAAATACCCACCTAGGAAACCTAATTCATTTATAAAAGTCATGTCAATTGGGAAGGACATATTGAAAATCTTCCTAGGAATTAACTGTCCCTGTCCCTGATTTGGTATTTACTAAGGGGAGATAAGCAGTAATTGCTTGATGACACTGGGAGCTCTTACAGTTTAATTAATGAATGACTGTCAATGCACTGAGAACCTCTGATGAAAGATACCCAAGACATAGAAAATATAGTTGTTTTAATGTCTTATTGCCAGAACTCTTCCTCCAAATGAGTATCTCTGGGGTAATACAATTGTCATGATAGTCAATTAAAAGTGCATGTGCCTCCTCTGTAATTTTTTTCTTTTCCAATTGTCACCTCAGGAAGAAATTATTCCAGTTACATTTTTCACAGCCGAGCTGTAAACTTTAAGTTCAGCTTAAAGGAAACTAGTAAAGGAATACAGTAAGAAACTGCAGGTTTTTGTGTGATGTTGGGAAATACAGCATAATTGGGATTTCCTTCAGAGCAAAAACAAAGGTGCTAATCTGTAACACAAGACAAAGAGGAAAGTTCCAGCTTCTGATATTTTGAATGAGAAGGGGATTAAATAAAGCACTTTACTGAGCTGTGTACTAAGGAAGATGGGTTATCCACTGATGGAAGATTAAATAGGAGCTTCTCACTGAAGCCTTTCTGGGCCTTGAAAGAGCCATTGAACTATGACTTGATTTCTTCCTCAGCAAAATTAAATTAGGGATTGACATTTTGGTTCAAAATGTTGTGATAAACATAGGTGAGTAAATTTGAATAGTTTTTCAAATATGTTTGCTGGTAAGCTGAATTTCACCATCCAGGCACTTGCAGCTGTTATTAGTATTACATCAAATAGATTTTACTTCATGTGTTTTCCTTTAATCACTCAAAACTAAACCACTGATTTAATGTCTTTGAAGTCCTACTTGGGGACATACTGGGGTCTTTTTGACTGCTCTTGTTGCCTTTTGCCCAACCTGGAAATGAAACTCGAGATAATTTTAGTAAGGAGGTAATATAAAAGGGGATCTTTAATGAAGGCCTTCTGGGGCTGTTATGGAAAGATGCCAACAAAAGCCCATACCCCCAGGGGTGGGTACATTTTTACAGGTTTTAGGAAATTAGCATAATTGATAAAAAGCACCAATTAGGAGGACAAGTGGTGATGCAATTCCCCCCAGGTGAAGCCCCTTCTCTGGAGTCAGCACTGGCTGTACTTTGTCCATGAGAATGGATCTTGAAGTCCATGAGTTGTTCTTGGTTTTGGTTCTCAGGAAGAACCAAGATAGTGGAGGGCCTTCTACCTCCTGGGGTTTGGAGCTCTGGAATTTGTTTTGTGTTTCTGCCTAGGGAAAGACCAAGGATAAATATAGGAAAACCAGTCACTAATACAATAGGCTACAGAGCTACAAATATAGGTGTGAAGATAGAGAGAACATATAAAAGAAAAAAAGGCAAAACCCAAACAGCATCACTTTATGCCCTGCTATTCACCAAAATAAGTCACAGTTCCTTTCCCTCAAAAGTTTACCAGGTAGAACCACAGTAAAGTCAGTGATACATTCCTATTTTGATCTCATATGTGTCTGTTCCCCACAACCTTTGATGTTAATTCAGAAGACAAATTTGTACAGTTTCTTTTGGGGGATTCAAGGCTATGAGGCTTGGTTTTCCCAACAGCAGATGGATTTTCATTTATCTATTCCATTTAATTTGTGGTTCTTACAAACCTGATCCCTGAAGGTATGCAGCAGTCAAGAATGCACCATTCCTTATTGCTTTCCTTTCCCAGTGGGAAAGTAGCCAAATGCATCTTCACTAAAAGTTGTTTTTATATCATAAAAACCCAAGGAAAAGTTAAACATCTCTGCAGAGAGACTTGACATAGCTGGAGGTATCTGCCAGAGGAGTGACCATGGATGGAGAGATATCTTTAGTTTTGTAAATGCTGTGATGTTGGAAGTCTGAGATGAAAAACCTCTGTGTCATGAGCCCAGTCAGCATTTGGGAGAGGAATGCATCTGTCATCAGCACTCTGATTTAAAAGCACCAAGTGGCATAAATCCAATAAATTATTCCAGAAGTTTGTGAGGTTTCTTCCATCTTTTAAATGCAAAAACTTACAGTTTTCCTTGTGACAGGCATTAAGAAATATCTCAGTGAACTACAGAGTAATAGATTCTCTAAAAATTACGACCGATATCGTAATGAATATATGGCAGAAAGTCCCCTGGCAATAAAAGGACATGGCCAAATCCATGGCAAAAAAGGAACAAGCAAACATGCCCAATAATATATCAAAAACCAGTACATGAATTATCAAAACTAGAGCATAAAAACTGAGCTGGCTCTAATGTAAGTAAGTGGGTGTTTGAGGCAATAGCAAGGACTTGGGTAAATTAATTCCCTGAAAGTCCAAGGTGTGCTGGGCTGGGCTGCCACATCCATGGGTGTCCATGCTGCCTCCAGGGATTTGTGTTTCCACATTTTTTGCTGACAATACTCAAAAAGACTACAGACAATATAGGCTTTAGCATAATACTTCCTGTGTGTTAGTTTTGATTGGAAGGAAAAGAGTATTCTCTTTGATGCCTGTATCTTCTGAGAGAAATTGACAGCCTGTGGATTCTTGGTGTATGTATTAAAAAACAGGAACATGCCAAGAAAGGGTTTTGGAAGTGGCAGTGGGATGAAGCATTGCCCTGACTCTGTAAAAACATGTCCTGAGTGGAAATAAGAGCAAGCACAGGACTAATTATCAATTTGAAGGGTTTTAATCTCCAGACAAATTGCCGTGCAGCAAATAAGAAGTTTTCAGTGTAAATTGGACAATCAAAAAAGGCATTTGAACCTTCTAAAAGAATGTCTTTGTTAAAATGGAAGGTGAAGAGATGCCTGAAACACACATGTGAGGAGATTATGAGGAACATCTTTGTGTCTTCAAGATTTTAAGGGAAGTACATGCTGAGCTAATAGGAGTATTTGGCACTTGAGCAAGTTCACATATGCAGTGCATGGTTAAATCATGAAAGGATCCTTATGATGTGTTAGTGAATGAAGAGTAATTCTTGATAAATTCACACTCTGTGGCTTAGAAATGCATGCTTTGATCTTTGGGAAATCATGTAGCTCTCTCTTCGTGAATTAATGGCAGACCATGATTTTAACTCGGATGTATTTCATATCCAATGTCTCCTTATTTGAACTGTGTGTGTTGAGAAGCCATAAAAACCTATGTGGCTCCAATTGAAAAAAAAAGGAAAAAAAATAAATATAATAAAAAATAAAAAATAAAAATAAAAAAAATAAATAAACACTGGGTTGTTGCCTTGGGGTATGTTTATTAACATAAAAATATAAAAAAAATTTTAATTTTTTTTTGTTTAAAAATATTTTGTTTAAAAATATATAAAAAAAGTTTGTTTATAAAAATATAAATATATTAATAAACATACCCCAAGGCAACAACCCAGTTCATGGCTAGGAATAAAAATGCATTTAATGATAATGCTCTTTTTTTGCCTATCTTGTGTTCATTGTCCTGGATACTCCAAAATATTCTTTCTGGGTTGAATTAATGGCTTCAAATGGTATATCTGCTGCAATGTGTTAAAAATGTGAGATGGAGTCAGGGTCAAACCTTACTAGGACCATGTCCAGTGCAATTCTGACATCTTTCACTCTGAAATTTAGAAAAAAAATGCAGAAATACCAGATTGTAGCAGAATAGTTTGGCTTTTTATTTTTCACTGTTCCTTTGGCAAATGAAGGAAGTTACCATCATCCTCCAGTGACTTTTCCTTCAGAATTCTATTTTTCAATTGCAGAGAAGCAATGTATGCTTGTCTTGGGGAAATGTGTAGTCCAATGCCTTGAAGACCTTGTGTGGTTTGATTATTTTAAATTTACTGCTCCACAGTCAGCTCCCTGGGCATTCCCCTTTGCCCTGTCCTCCAGGGCTGCTTCACATCACTTTCAGGTCTTGAACCTCATGATGTTTGAGCTAATATCCTCAGACAAAATATCTTCAGCATTGTTGACAGACAGGGGAAATGTAAAAGCCAAAGCAGAGCTTACAGCTACAGGTGCTCACAGCTTTCAGCATTGCTGCCAGTGCTTACCTGGCTCATGCCCCTAAAGCATGTACAACCTGTAAAACCTTTGAGGAGTCACACGTTCCTCATGTGTGAACCTTTCAGGAATCACACCTTCACCATGTGTGGTTTGTCCTCTCCTGGGTAATGGAAATGTTTTCAGGGCTCAGCTTTAATAAAACAAAATGGGGCACAAATAGAACAAATCCTGTCTGGAAGATATTTTTAAAAATTTTCCATCTCAAGCAGCTCAGATGGCTCATGTACTTCTCTGCTAACCAGGAAGAACATTTGTTTAATACTTTTCTTGAATGACTTTCTTGAATTCCCCCCACAAATACTCTTTCAGGGGGAGGGTAGTGAGTCCTTCAGAGAGCATGTGGCTTCTGAGGGATTTAGTTAGAAATTCTGTTGCTAGGAAGCCTGTAAAGGGAAATGTGGTATGAAAAGCATGAATGCATACAGTAGTCCTCAAATAGCCCTTCTATCCATCTGTCACGTGTCAACATTTGTTTATGGAAATATCCTTTCCCAGATGCCAGTCTACTTCATTCAAAACTTCACAAGTTTGCTATAAAATTGCTTTCTTCTGCTATGCAGATGACTCCCAAGTACCTCTAAGGCAAATAATAAGCATTGACCTCAAGCAAAGCCCTTTTATTGTTGAGTTGATGTACTTCTCCTTTAGCTTTCTTTGCCTTTGTTCAGTTATATGTGTAATTTATTCTTCATTTAAATTATTTTCTGCTACAGATTTCATAATTGCAATTAAATCATTACACTGGGACAGGGCAAAGATTAATTTGATTTTAATTCATTTTTTAATTGCAGTTTTCTCTAAAGCTTGAATTACATTTCTTTGTGTATTTAGATTTGCTACACTGGTCTAACATAAATATTAACCCACTTAAAGCTACATATTACTTTTAATCTTAGAAAAATCCTCTCTTTGGTTTGGAAGACATTTCATCTCTGTTCACTGTGAAATTGTCACAAATGAGCAATGGATTTGTGTTGTTAATTCCCTGTTCATGGCATCGAATCATTATTCTTGAAGGCATTTATGAATTATCCTTTGAATAAGGAATCTAGTTTTCAAATAAATTTTTGGATTTAATATTATCTCAGAGATGCATCTCAATTTTTCATGTTCTATATCTAGAATATGTTTGTGTAGGCAAGGGCATTCTGCTGTCCCTTTTGGTCACAGGAAAAGGTTAAACATTTGAGCTACAAGCAAAAACAGTCTGAAGGAATCACAGTTGTCACCAAGTTTTCCCACTGTCCAAGTGTGCTTTACAACTCAAAATCCATTTTGGAATACAAGTTTACAGCAGGATCTTCATTTTTGTTGCCAGGCACCACATTTAAAATAAAAAGATTTAAAAAGTGGATTCATCTTGGTATTGGCACATGGATAATTTGATAACATGTGCCCATGTTGGTACTGCTTCTCAAAAAACTTCACAGTTTAAGGTTCCACCACCCCTGTTCTCATGGAAAGATGTCCCTACTGTAAATTGCTTTCTTTCTTGGAAAAGCTGGTTGAGTCAGGATGGGTGACAAGGCCAGAAGCAAAAAGCATTATACAAGTCTTAGCAGAGTAGAACTTGTCTTCCAAATTTGTCTGAAGAATTAAAACAACAAAATGACAGTTGTGATAAAAGCCTTTTTAAATTTCTACGATCTTGGTAGTTTTGCCATTGTAAATGTTTTGGGAAGTGATGGTCTTTGCCTCTCACACAAACCTGAGGACCACCAGGAACAAGGACCTTTTCATGCTCACATTAGAATCATGCTGCTGTTAGTAAGAATGAGAATTCCAGTTAGTGGCTCTTTGTTCCAGGAGCAGGCACAGGTCGTGTTTAATGTCTCCTCCAGGTTTGCAGTGTTACTCCAATGAAATCACTTTGAGGGAGCAGCCAACATCTGTCATCCCTTGGTCATGGAACAAGGCACTGACTGCTGTGCCACATCCTGATCCCAACATGGGATCCAACCCTTCCCGGGTTTGCTTTGTGCTCAGCAGCATTTCAGGAAGATTTGTGAGGATTTCAGGTGCCTCTTGTTGAGTAGTGATGCTCCAAAGGCCAGAGGGTGCCGTGGTGGCCAGTGGCTCCACCTGGAACAGGTGATGGCAAAGAGACTGAGCCAGGAGTGGGTCCAGAGGCTCTGCTCAGCATCACACACAGCCCAGGAAATCCACAGCCTGGAGACAGCTCCAGGGCCAAGCCAGGAAGCCCAGGGGTCAGGTCCAGGTCTGGATGGAGGAGACAGGAGACCAGATGCAGATGCAGCTGCAGTTTGAAATCAGCTCCAGCATTTTTACTGATTTCACCACATTCCTTTTCTGCTAAGAACAGCATCTTCCAGCTTCCCAGCAATGCCATGCCCCTGCCTATGTGCTACTGTCTGCCAAGGGTGTAGGGGACAGTGGAGCATCAAAGATCACAGCAGTAACCAGGAAGACTTACAGGAACTTTTCAAAGACTTGCAGGAACTTCAGGCAGGATTGTTGTAATGGATTCACCACATTATTTAACAATTCTGAAGTATCTGAGAAATGCATGTATGCCCCAGCAATTCAAGAGCCATTAATTAAGGTGTCACTCAAGTGGATTATTCCTGCTTGTACAGTGTCACCTAAACACTGGCCCTGCCCATGATGTGTCCAGCTTGGTGACAGTGATGGAGCTTTCTGATGTTGTTAGGAATTTGTCTGTGTGCTAAGCTTTTCTGTAAGTACCAGTGTAATTCCCATAAGTTTCCTGGATTTTATGTGCTGTTCTGGGTACTGGCAGCTTAAGTGCTTTTATGGGTAGTTTGTGCTGCCACTATGACATTACAGCATTTGGAAAGATTTTGGTGAATCTCTGCCCGGTACTGTGCCCTTCCTTTACAAAAAAGCTTTTATTGGTGGAGATTAAGTAATAATGAAGAAATATACAATTTTCATGTTTATTTAAAATAGAGATATATTTATTTATTGAACAGGTAATTAGTCAGAAGAAATATGAATATATCATCTCAATATGAACTCACTTTCTAGACAAGGTTTCCTTCCACCACATGGTGATAACATTGCAGAGCTGCCTCTCCAGCACATCTCACTGCAACCTTGTCAATGTTTTAATAAGGCAACTGGGAATTACTGTGTTTTCACACTGCATTTAGTGCTATTTTACACTTAGGCTTTGTAAAAGAGAAGTGAAAGAGGTAAGGATTAAGTGTTAGTACAACTGTAAGGCAGCAGTTGTACAGCAAGTGCTGGTAACATGCCCAGTCCTTGCTGCTGCAGATACCAGTGCTGAGCCTGTTTTAAATTTGCTCATTGTCATAGTATCTGGTCATGAACAATGAGTTGTTGTTTCATATTCCACATTAACAATAAAACCAGAGCTTTGTTGAAAATTTCTGTGCATGAACTCTCTGGTCTGTTTTTCAGGTAGTTTAGCAAAGAGACCTAAAGCAGCATCATAAATAGGAATTTAAATTATTTTAGGAAGTGCAGTTTGGGTCTGTTTGTTTGATTCCTTGTGCTAAATGATTTTTTACCTTTCTTTTTCTGGTGGTTTCTTTTCCATTCTACTGGATGTGAATTTGTCTCTCAATGAAGTGTTTAGGGTTTGATGTATTCATGAAAGGATGTCTTCTCCAAAATCCATGTAGTGCATATTATTTGCTGTATGCCTTGAGCCTTCTGTGCAGTCATCTGCATTCATTCTGGAAAGATGACAGAAAGATTCCTGGTAAAAATTGGGTGATAAATCAGGATTGCACTTTAACTAAGGTAATTGCAATCCTGAATTTCCTCAAGTGGTTAACTTCCCATACACTTTATTCTAAACTTAGAAGTGATCTGAATGTTGGGTTTTCAGCTACCAAGATGAATGGAAGTACTTACTATGTAGGTGGCTGGCTATGGGGTTTTATCACATCTCTAAAATAGAAACAATATTCCTTTTCATTTTTGTGGAGACTTTTGCCTGAGGATGTTAATGCAGCTTTATAACATTCTTGAGAGGGAGAAGAACGTTATTAAATCTACTCTGCCAGCAGAGTAGATTTAGTCACACTCTAGCAGAGAGCATGCAGCCCAGTACAGCCCATATTTTCCCTGTCTCTGGAGCTTAGAGCTTATATTGTACAAAGTCTTGGTGGCAAATGCATATTTATTTGCACATCAATAAGTGCTTTGCAGCCTTCATTCTATCTTGTCAATAGAGTTCATCAAATCAGAGGAAACTGCTTGCAGATCATTGGGATCAATCTGGGACTAATGTAAATAAGCCTGTGTCATCCTAACAGCAGTTCTCCCCATTTAATACCATGTTTAAATCTGACTTAAACCAGGGGATGTCTTTTGTGTGGGATAAATAAAGATAAAACAGCACAGCATTTTCAGGACCCTTTGAAACATGAGAAACCCATGAGCTGTTCTTGTTCAGGAATCAAAGTTCAAGGCAGAGGAATTTTTTTTTTTTATTTGACACTTGGATATGGACAGGTTTGTTGATGAGAAACTGAGATGATAGTGTTTCCTTGGTACTGTGAAATTCCTTTTCCCAGTGGTCTTGACCTCATTCTTCCTTTGGAATATGTAGGTCAAATTTGATACAAGATTTTGACAGAAGATATCAAGGCATCTTGGCTTTGTCCCTGTGTGTCTTCCTTGTGGTCTAGTAACTATCACTGCAACTATTTTCAGGTGAGGCACACGATGAACACAACCTATTTAAGACATTTACTGAAGACATTGGGGGAAAAGCAACTGGAAATGTATTTGGTCCACAATTCCTGGAACTTCTTCAGTTGACTGAGAACACATGAAGGATTTAATGATCTTACATAAGACAAGGCCTCAGAAAGAGGGGGTGAAGCACTTGATGGGAAAGGTGGTGCTGGAGGCAAGATGGGTTCAGCAGTACTGGGAACAAGGCCTGTGCTTCAAAGGGCTTGGCTGTGTGCTTCCTCCATAAGGCAAACTAAAAAAAGCCTCCTTCACCTTTCTCACTTTCTCTGCTTTCTAGAAAATTCCAGCAAACTGTACCAGCCTTAGAAATGCCTTGTTTGCAGGCAGAATTTTTTAAAATGGATGTATTTATGTGTCAGTTGATAGAAAAAAAATAAAATCTAAATAACAAACATCTATGTGATGAATTCTACGTGCTTGCCTGAGGAATCAGTGCCCTCTTTCATTTTCACTGTGTGTTTTCAATTATTTCTGACTCAGTCTGAGACAGTTTGGTTGTTCAGCCTGGAGAAGGAAAGACTCTGGGGACACCTTAGAGTCCAGTGCATACAGGAGAGGTGGAGAGAGACTTTGGATAAGGGGTGGAGCGTCAGGACAGGGGGGAATGTTTCCACAGTGACAGGGGACGGGGTTAGCTGGGATACTGGGAAGGAATTCAGTACCCAGAGGGTGGTGAGGCCCTGGCTCAGGCTGCCCAGAGAAGCTGTGGCTGCCCCATCCCTGGAAGTGTCCAAGGCCAGGCTGGATGGGGCTTGGAGCAACGTGGGACAGTGGAAGGTGTCCCTGCCCATGGCAGGGGGCTTGGATGAGATGATCTTTAAGGTCTCTTCCAAGCCAAAGCATTCTGTGACTCTGTGATATGTGTTGAGAGAAGCAGGAAAGCAGTTTTCAGCAGGAAACAAAATGATTCCATAAGTATTTTGTTTGCAGACAAAGAGTATCATGTGTAAGTGTAATGGATCTGTCAGCTGCAAGTGATTTCTATGTATATAATGAGAGATCAAAGATATAACCTCCCCAAAATAGACCTCTTTATGTAAAATGATTATAAAGTATTACCACAGGCAAGATAAATAGAGCTCATCATGGTGATAGAAAGTTGAGTTCAAGCCTTATAAGAAAAGTATTTTGCTATTATTGCTGTTCATGTATTTTAATTATTTATAGGCATACTATCAAGAACAAGAAAGGGTCTTTATATAAAAACAATTTAGAAAGCTGATATGTTTTTCCCTTTTCTTTCTTTAAGGTTTTGACCAGCAAAATGTTTTATTTGGGCTATCTGATACCAGTTCAAAGCAGGAAGAAAATGAAAATAATATGACAGGTTTGAGTATTTGACTCAAGTGAAAGGAAGCAACAACTTAATTAGTTTATACCATGGAGCATCATTTCAATTGCTTTTCCTAGGGAAATAAGGTATGAACTTTTAGATTGCGTTTTATGAACAGCTTTACAAATCCCTTGTAAAGTTTCAGTAGGGGTGGAGAAAGCTGATCTTGGACACATTTTTGCAGCGACTCAACTTAGATGTGTAGAAGCAAAGATTTAGTGTTGTTTATAAATGTTTCTAGGGCTAAGTCTAAAAAGAGAAAATAGCTGGTAGAGGTTTTGATTCACCTTGCATCCAACAGAGAAATGTTCAGAAGGAGAAGGTGCAGTGAGAGGCAGCTCTGCTGGGTCCTGCCCCCCTTCCTCAAACCAAGGACTTGTACAGTGCAGTCTCTCTGTCTTTTTTCTTTTCCTCACAGTAGTAATTTAATTATTATTTGGCCAAGCTGCACTTACTGCAGTATCTTTCATACTAATTTAGGCACTTCAGCTCTTGAATGATTAATGTTGACTGTGCTCAGAAATCTCATTGAACCTCTCCAGCCCTGAGATGTGTTGAAGTGTATGAACTGGTTTTGATGTGAAGTCCTCTGTGACAAACAAGAATTACTAATTTGGGCTAATAAATGTATTCCATAAGCAGCCAGTGACCTTGCTGTCTTGGCCAGTTTAAGGCTGTGTCTGAGTTACTGTCTACTGGTTCTCTGGGGGCTCTGGGGTTGCTGCTTTCAAGAGTTTTCTCTCCTCCTGAACATCTATTTCAAAAATATCTTTTTGATATTAATCCCCCTCACCTACAATGCTTGCTGTAACTCCAATCCTGATCACTCTACATTCATTCATACCTGTATTTTAACCTTTTCCATCTTGACAGTATTGGCAAGGCTCACTCCAGTGACATGTATGAAACATTTCATTTTAACTAAACCCAGCTCCATCATTTGCCTCACAGCTCTAACATTTATTAATAAACCCACTGACATCTACCATTACCACTCCATATCTGTCCTTTGATCAATTCCTGTTTATAAATAAAAACCATAATTAATGTTTCATTTCAAGCCCTGTAACTCACAGTGGGGAGAGGGCTTGCTTGGAATTCAGGCAGTCAGATGCACCATGTCCTCTCCATTCACTAATTTGTGGAGGCTGATGAGAAATTGCTTTCCACATGAAATTAAATATCCTAGGAGAGAAGATGTTTTGAAAGCTGTGTGGCAAGAAATGTTCATACAGTAATTAATATTCAGTGCAGAAGAGAAGTTGGCTGTTAATTTTCACAAGTGTTTTATGATGGCAGGAGTACTTTAATACAGAAAGCACTTCATAGGTACAGAAAATAACTATTATCTGTGAACAACAATAGAAGCTATACATCAAGCTGTTGATGTAGCAATCCCATTTTTAAGATTTAGTGAGGCTTGCTTTTAATTTTAGTCTCTACCAAGCCTTCCTGACACATCACTGCAATGTCTCAGTCTGTTATAGTGCTAAACTGAGTGCAGTCTCCCCCCATCAATAAACACACCCCATTATTGTGTTGTCTGTAAGTACAAAACTCAAAAGTCATATTTAGGGAATAAACTTTCATAAAATTTGGTTGTTGGCTCCTCCATTTTTTTTCTGTCTTCTCATTGGCAGTAGATGTAAAATGAAATAGGAACATAAAATTTGTCCTACCAGCTTTCCTGTGGTTCCTGCCAGTCACTTTTCCCAGGCCAGGCTCCTCTGGGTCTTCTGAGCAAAGCTGAACACACTTGGGTCCAGCACCTTTGAAAATACTTGACAACAGACAAAATTACTCCACAGCCCTCCCACAGTCTCACCTGCTTCTCTGAAGGTCAAAATGTGCATCTCCACCACATGTTCTTTATTAATTGAAATAATGACCCATTCCTTTGGTAGGGGAAGGAAATTTATAAAGTCTTACTGAGCCATTGGATTTAGTTTGGAGAAATAGGTTTGAAAGACTTGTAGGAAATTGCCTTTTGATTTTACTGCATCTAAAACACTAATCAGCTAGTTGGTGTCAATGTGGGGTGTTTTCAGATGTGTAAAATTTGCATTAGGGGGTTTATTTTTTCTTGTTTTAAATCAGACACTGTTAAAAAATGGCTGCAGGGAAGGCAGAGCGCTGAGAACTGCTCTGTCTGCTTAGACTTGCTTTAATTACAGTGCCCAGGAAACAATTCAGGTCTTAATTTTTAGTGGAGGGTACTAATATTGGACTTTATTTAATGGCAAGTCAGTTGCCAAGGGAAAACAAAAATCCACTAAAAATTTATAAAATCTTGAGAAGAGGAACCATGTTCCAATGAGTATTTGTGCTGCTCTACCACACACACTCATGTGTTCTACCCTGGGTCAAGACCTTGTCATCAGAATTTGATTTAAGTTATGGTTCTGATCTCCACAGAAGAGGTGAGGTCAAACCATCCTGTGCCTGGTGGGATCCTTTAGGTCATACAGAATCCCAGAAATGAGTTGTGAGTGTAATGGGTTATGTTGTGCATCCCCATTAGACCAGCATTTCTCAGACTGGGGGAAAGACCCTGGCAGAGTAAATGAAAATGAGTTCATTGCTCAGGGAGGAGAATTTGTGGTTGGAAATGTTTAGAAACCACTGCTGCAGACTGCCATGGCTTTGCATCTTTGTCTCCAGATAGATGCTTGCAAGGGCCACAATTAAAAGATAATCCAGTTCTTCTGACAAGTTTATACCTTCTGGATGCTGTGGTGGCTCATCACTCCAGTGCTGGTGAAATGGTCTCTTGTGAACATTGATCCTGGTGCTCTCTTCCACCTCCCTCTCCAAATGCCCTGGAGGAATCCTGTGATGGATCTCTGCTCGTTGGGCTGTGTCTCAGTCATTCAACCTGGCAGCAGTGAAGGATGGGCACCTCCATAGGTCTGAGAAGACTGGGGTGGAATTTCTGCTCAGTCTCCTGTAAATTTGTCTGAAGTTGCTTGGGGAGGTGCCTTATGTGTGGGTCAGCACAACTGGTCAGAAGAGGACATTATTCCATTTGTGTTTTGACTTCCTGCTGTTCTTTTCCTGAGCCTCTGTTGGACAAGAGAGAAAGGTGGAAAGAGCCAGCCTGACCAAACACTAAAGCTGGGGAGTTCCCTCTGAAAAACGGATCTGATAAGAAGAAAAACTCTATTTTAATCCAATTGAAATGATTTTTTAAAGAGAAACATAGTGATGGGGAAAACAGAAAAAAAGAAAGACACAAATTGCTGATATGATTTGAATGTTCTTCAAAAAGAAAATTTGGTTTTTAAAATGTGTCAATGAAAACAAGATTTGCCTGTGTTAAAGAAGCACTCAGTGGCACATGGGGCTAAATAAGGATTTCTTTTCCTGGATGAGTGCCCAGCCCTGCTGCTGGTCATGTACCTGCCTATGCCAAGTGCTGTGTGAAAGGTGGGACCATCAGGGAGCCTGGAGGAGATGTGTTTTGGTTCACAAAAACATCTCCAATGTCCTGAGGAGAGGGAGACCAATAGGATCCAGCTCTGTGTGTCTGGAGAGTGGACATTAATGTAAGGAATTAAATTTGGACTTCTATCAGGTTTTGAAACCTGAACTTGTGAGGCTCTGAAACAAAACCTGGCCTATTCCAACACCTCTGTGGAAAGCTGACTTCTTTCTTAGTATTTATTTTTAATCTGCTCTTGAGATCTAGCAGTGGGATTTCTACCACTTTCTCAGCTGGTGGTTTTGGATGCTCATCTATTCTTTCCAAGATGTTTGCCAGGATCTGAAACAGTACTCAGAGCTGTCCTGTTCTTCCACATACTAAATTGAAGTTATAGCTACAAATTTCAAAGGTGATCATGAAGATTCTGAAAAAAATTTAAAAGAAAGTATTTTTAGAACAGCTGCACTGCAGCCTTTCTCTGAAATAGGAGAATGAAGAAACATCAGTATTTTATTTCAAGTAATGAGAGTATCCCTGTTGATGATGGATAAAAGAGCATTTTTTTTATTTGGTTAATGGTTGTTATTTTAGTATTCATAAAACATGGAAATATTTGCATTTCTCTTGTAATTTTGGGGCTGAACAGCATTTTACAATTGCCAAATTATGGCAATTTTTTTTCCCTGCCCTCTCTTGAGAGAAATAAAACCATATTAGGAAAAGCTGCAGATATTGTGGTTCTTCCTAGCCAAGAGCTAAAGCATCCAGCCTCGTAGCTAGAGGGATGAATTGGGCTGGAAGATGTGGATACAGACCTGTGCTGTAAAACACTTTGAAACCAGCACCATTTCCTATTTTGCAAAGCAGCTTTTAGCCCTGTCTGAGCTTATCCAGAGAAATCCCAGCAGCACCTGGCAGGTGAGGGGCACATTTTGAAGCTGGGCAGCAGGGCAGTGGTGGGTCCTGCTATCCAGAGCCCTCTGAATGCTCCAGGATGATGCTCAGTGTGTACCAGGAAGGAGGCTGAGCCTTGTCTGTACTCTGGGGAGGTGATATTTGATGAAATTGCATCTGTGCTTCCTCATGTTATTTATATCCAAAGATATTGCCTTCTGATACAATCTCTGTGTTATCTCTGGTACATGCAGTCTCCTTCAGGCTTCTTGGGAAAATGAGTCGTTTATGATTTCCCTGGAAAATCAGATTTTACCTAAATACATCCACACTGATTACAAAAAGCGCTGCAAAAATCCTCACATTTAGGGTTGCATGAATATTTCCATCCTAATTCTTTGACTGTGACATTAAACATTTCTGAATTTTTCCTCTGAGGAGAATTTTTCCCATCCTCCTATCTGCCTGAAGACTAATACATGGCTTTTCAACTTTGAGTAAAACTTGTTCGTGTACTTTTGAACAGAATGGGAGACAGAAATAGTATTTTTCTTATTATTAAATAAGCACAAGCAAATAGATCTTGCAGCTCAGATTATATCTTTGATTGTATAGAGCACCATCAGCCACAGCTTGAATATATTTAAAGGCTTTAATAATTTATAGTTATTTTTAAGGGGACTTTAAGGGATAACTTAACCCTTAAAGGGTTAAACAGAATTTGTAGTATTTGAGTCTGGACTGAGAACCCCACTGTGGTCCCTTCCAACCTTATCCATTCTGTGATTCTCTGATTCTGTAATGGTTTTTTCTTGCTTTAGACTTTGTGGTTCCTTTAAAGAAAGTTTTCTTATGGCTAAAGAGAAAACACATAGGGTTTTAAACTATTATTTCAAATGTGACTGCATGTGAAAAAAGCAAAACAAAACAAAAGAATTTTGGGTAGAAATTTGTCAGTTTAGCAACTGCTTTGTATCAAAAAATGGCACCATAATTCCTGTAAGCCACAATGTGATCTCAAAGACAGTGATTTGTCTAAATCCAATCTCTAATCCCAATCTAAACCCAATCTCTAATTTCTCTTGAGACTATTCTGCCTCTTTTATCTGTATTAAAGTACCACCTTAGGGGAGCACCCAGAGGGTCCAGGAATTTCTTTTGCTAAATGCCATAACACTAAAGGGTAACAGTTTTGTTGTGGAGAAGAACTGGGGCAGAACTTGGAAAAGAACTGTCCCTAGCTCAGTGCAGGTGATATTTTCAGCAGGAAACCTTTTGGTTTCATCACTGGCAGGGTGCTCAGAATTGACAAAATGCTTGGAAGTTACAGGATTTGTCTGGATTTGTATTGCTTTGCTCTGTAGGAAAGGGGCCAGCCAGGAGATCTCTCTGTCTCCACAGAAGGAGGAAAAAGTGTATTTGGCCAGACAAGATGACTGCTACTGAAAAGAAGCATCCATGCCAATTTGCTGTTCCTCATATTTGTTAAATGCAAGGGAAGGAATTCTTTCTTCACTTGTAAGTCACCAGCAGTGCATGAAGTCATAAAGAGGGGGGTATTTTGAGTTTTGGCAGCTGTGAATGGAGAAGGAAATTGTTTTCCAGATTTATATTATCTGTCATGGTTCCACCTTCCCATTTTTTCCTATTTAGCTCCTGTGAAGAAGGGCAGCCTTTAAAAATTAAAAAGTGCAGCAATGATAAATGCTACAGTGGACGGGAAGAGAGGGGAGATTAGTTAAAAGGGAGACTTGGCAATCATACAGAAACATCCTTGAGCAAAAATTTAGAATTTTTTATGAAAACCAGACCACTGCATCTGAAGCACTTGAAACAGAATATAGAGCCCAAGCAACTGAAAGTTAATTTCAATTTTTAATGATAACATTTCTGAAATTTACCGAGCAAAGTTAAGCAAAGCACTTGCTTTTCAACAGCATTATCTGCTTCATCCTCAGTATGTATTTGAAAACTTCTCTGTGCCTGCTGAGAGAGAGCTGCAGCAATGCTTGTTGCTGTCCCATCCAATGTCATCAGAGCATCTTTTGAGTTTTGTGAAGAAATTTTAAATTCTGACTTACTAAAAAAAATCAGCACCTTCCAATTTCATATGTTAAATTATTTAAAGAACTAAGTGAAAAAAGAGCATTGGAGATGTATGTTGGTAAAGCTGAGGTATGGTACACCAGCTTCTGTGAAATTCAGTAGATTTGCATGCATAACTAGAAATATGTCTAGCAAAGTGTCTTAGCACAAGAGTTTTCTAGCACTCTGCATATTAAAAGTAGAGCCTGTTTGCAAATTTTTACATGAAAATGATTACCAGGTTAATTGGATAGAAGGGGAAAATACATACCCCCAGAATCACAGGAGGGGTGAGGTGTGAAGGGACCACAGTGGCCACCTGGTTATCTTTTCACATTATCTTTTCACATTCACCTTCACACCTCAGGCTTTTCTTTTCCATTGGCTTCAGGAATCCCCATGAGCACAGGTGCACAGCTGTTCCTTCATGGGGTCCAAAAGAATTCCTTCATGAGAAACAAGCTAAAACCCATTACTATAAATCTGTTGCTTCATGGAAATAACTAAGCTGGGTGTGCTGATGGTTCACATGCTCCTCTGTTGTGCTGCTTCTGCCAAATTAAATATGCTTTTGGACATCCATTAACTTCTTTTGGGTAGTTCTGCCTATTTTGAGCACTTTAGTGGACACAATATAGAGGTAATGAACCTGCTTGGGAGTGTTAGAGATCAAGAATTTGACCCTGCTTGGGAAGCAGTGCAGTTTATTCTTTCACTGCATCACTATGTCATTGGTGTGCCTGGGCAGAGTTTTACTCTGTAGCTTTTGTCACTATGGAAGTAGGCAAAACCTGCAGATTTTACTCCTTAGATTTAGTGGTTTAGCAGAGCAAAGGGAAAAACTGCCTGAAGTTATTGTATTTGGGTTCCCCCCAGACAAAGGAAGGAATGATGAATCTGACTCTGTGTTCTCAGAAGGCTGATTTATTATTTTATGATACTATATTATATTAAAGAATGCTATACTAAACTATACTAAAGAATACAGAAAAGATACTTACAGAAGGCTAAAAAGATAATAATGAAAACTTATGATTCTCTTCAGAGTCCCAACACAGCCTGGCCCTGATTGGCCAAAAAATGAAAACACTCACACCAGAAACCCAATGAAACAACCACCTGTTGTTCATTGGTAAACAGGTACCACAGGTAAACAATCTCCAAACACATTCCAAATGAGCAAAACACAGGAGAAGCAAATCAGATAATTATTGTTTTCCTTTTTCTCTGAGGCTTTTCATCTTCCCAGGAGAAAAATCCTGGGTGAAGGGATTTTTCCAGAAAATATGAATGTGACATGAAGCCTGTCATGGAAGCCTTTGCTCCTGTGAAGTGCACCAGCTTGTATTACTTTGGAAACTTGTCCCATTATTGTTAATGGAACCTGTTCTTAAAATCTGTTTCCCCAAATGCTCAACAGATACAAAGCATCACACAACAAGATTTATAATTATAGAGTGATGTCTCTTCTCCTTTTTTTACTTTGCAGTTTATTTGTGCTTTCTCCATTATACAGAAACATATGGAAGAGAATAAATAGAAAAACTCAAGTCATGGGGGAAGGCAGAGAGAGATTATGAGACACAGCCAGAAGAGAGAAAGTGTTATTTCCATGTATGTCACTTCCATCATTACAATCCATCAAGTCAGTTTATAATCTGTCTCCTTGTTTATGAGAGCATCACAGTCTTGGCCAGAAGATGATGGGCTGGAGCACAGACTCCTGATCTGGCAGCACTGGCAAGCTCCCTGCTGGAGCCAGGATGGCCTTTCTGGGTCTTGTCCCAGGGGGTGAGTGAGACACAGCAATGGAGCAGCCTGTGGGCAAGGTGGCTCTTGTGATAATGCACAGGAGGTTTTACTGTGCAGGACATTCCACAGAGTTCCAGGCTTTCAGTTTGACTGTCAGAGCAACTCTGCTTTCTGAAGACCTTGCAGAGATTTGTAATGAAGGTCAGAGACTGAAAGAAATGGGAGGAGAAGGGAGATGAAGTATTTTTGTAGCCAAGAATTGAAACACCTGCCCAGTGCTGAGTTCTCCTGGCAAGCCAGCCCCAGTTAGTACAAGGCTCTGGGAAATTAAAATAGCTCCTCATGGATAGCATGGATTTAAAGCCCTCCATGAGTTCTGTTTGACCTCATAAATATCCTTGAAAAACTTTAAGATGCATACCTCGCATAAAATGGTACAAATAATAAAATATTTCAGATATTTAGAAAAATTTGAGCTTGTTTATTTAATTACTGTGTGTTGCTGAAGGCCAGTGAGAACAGAGAGAATTTAGATAGGAAAAGCTGAAGCACAGAAGCAAGTTGAATTTTTTCAAGTCTCTGGTGCAATACAGAAACCCTTGTAATATTGATCCCTTGCTTTGTATTAGCTTAAGTGGTAGAAATGCCCCTTCTGAAAATTTATGAAAGTACTTGAGAAATATCAGGACTTAGCTGTAGGATTATTGTTCCCATTGATTATAATTTAAAGTGACTCATCTGCTTTCCTTTCTGTTAAGGCATGGGATATCTTCGTTTTGTGTACAGATCCACTTCTCAGATGAAATGTGTACCCTTTGCCTCAAGAATAAAGGCAGCACAAAACATTGAGCATTAGCTGCCAAAATAGCTCCTGTGCTGTTGTGTTTAGGACTTGCTTTGTAGAAAATTGTTTCTTTTCACTGTAATTTTGCTGTTACAAAGAGGAAAGGTAGTGGCACATTCTGCCAGAGCAGGGCAGTCCATTAGAAATTTCTCTCTTTGATCAGAGAAAAAGCAAAACTAATTGCACCTTATCTTGTCACCCAGTGGATTGAGGCACTTCAGGCTGCAGTGGCCTCTGTCCTTTTGAGATGTGGTATAGCCTGATATTGATCCTCTCACTTCTAATTGAGCAAAACTCCTTCGTTAGCAACCTGTAAAATGGAAGAGATAATTGTTACCTAGCCAGGAGCAGTGTTATGAAGTCTAATTAGGGAATGTTTTGGTGCTCATGGGGGCAAAAAAAAAATAAAAGAAAATAAAGAAGTACAAATGCTGCATTGATTTTTCTCTTTTAAGACTGTATTAATTCTGCTGTTTTGGAATTGTTCTCAGGGCTTTCATGTCCGAGATGAGCAATCTAAGTGGGCTTTGCAATCCTAAAATACTCTGGGTCTCAACCAATATTAAGTACAAAGGCTTTTTCTCACAAATGTAAAGAAAATAACACTTTAGAGCCCTTCTCTGCCTTTCAATAGGATGTTCTAAAGGGAAACTGTTTTAGATGATGCAAAACAAATCATAGCACTTCAATAACAGCCTCATCTTGTTGTTTAAGGACATAACTTTGCACTTGTGAATTTTCCTGTAGGTTTGCAAGGTATACTCCAGTAAAGTGTATCCAAGACAGTGTTTCCTGCCTTTCTTACACACTTAGATGATTCTATCTCTGTTCTGTCTTTGTTCTTTCTGGTTTTGGTTTATTTGTTTTTTACAGTTTCTCTCTTTGTCAGTACTTCAGCACTTCTAAGTAAATTAAATTTACCATAGCAAGCTTCCAGTAGACTGCATGTACTGTTCTTTCAAGTGGTTTCCTCCTTATAAATATGCTTGGTAAAGTACTGTTACACAAAAAACCCCAAACAAACTAAAAATTGTGTGTTGCTGGTAAAATGTCTCTCAGCTTGGTGTTCTTGGGGGAGTTGTCTGCTGGTCAAAAGTGCTGTAGCCCCATCCATGCTCTGTTTTATGCTGAGCTTTGTTAAAAATACCCTCCTTAAGGAATGCTTTTTCCAGACTGGCATGGATTGGGAACAATGAAAAACCCCAACACATTGCCAGTGAAATGATAGCCCTGATAATATGAATAGAATAATTAGTGGGAATTGCTGCCCAGTCTGAGATTGCAGCTCAGAGCCAGGTAAAGGGCTGGCCAGGGGTCTTGGCCTGATTTGGCAGATAATTTTAGCAGACTATGAAGTGTGTGGTCACTTCATGCAGCAGCATGACTGGGATTTCAGAATTGTGGCTTTAGTTTCTGTTGTGAGTTGTTACCTGTAAGAAAAGGTAAATGAGCCAAGTGACCTCTTTGCCTCCTCTCTGTCCATCCTCTTCTCTCACTGCTTGAAGAAATCCATGTGGGATTTGTGGATTTGTTTCTGTTGCTGTAGCCTGATACCCAGCACAGGATAGTGAGGCAGCACTGCCTGAGAAAAGCCTGGCTTAACCCAAGCCAGCCTGGTTCCATTTTAGGAAGGGCAGATTTCAGCTGGCAGAGCTGAGGTTGCAGCTCTGTGCTCTTCCCACCCTTTTCCATCTTGTGTGCATAAAATAATGCATGGGCTGATTTTTACTTGATTTTGGTCTGATAATTTAACCATGTAATGGCAGAAAACATTTCTTCCACATCTTTACATTAAGGAACAGTTTGACTTTGGGATTTTTTTCACTGCTGTCCATTATTTTGTCTGCTTATGCAGACAAAATATTATTAATAGGTAAGAGCATCTCCTCTCTACCTTCTCTTACTGAAATGAAAAATTTGCAAGGACATCTTGAAGTTTAGCAAGGTTATTATAGTTTGAATTTAATTGTTAGACAGGACATAATATAGTTATTATTTAATTGGATAATTACCTTGCATTAACTTCAGAAACAATTAAGGAAAAAGTGTTTAAATATTTGACCATAATTTTGACAGACTAATCCTTGCCTGGAGCAAGGTCTTCCCTTAGGTGTTCTGTCATCCTAAGATTATGCAAGCTCCTCCTTATTTTAATTTTTCCCTTGATTAATTCTATTTTGTTTATGAATTTGTTATTTGCAGCTGACTCCCCAGGATGCTAATTGCTACTGTAAACTACAGATACTGCTGAGCTAATGTATTCTCAATGTATCAGGAAAAGATGTACAATTAAAAAAATGAACCACTGATTTGTAATTTTCAATTCTTTACAAAATATATCATAAAAATAACTTATTCTTTGGTTTTGGTTAGTGTTTTTTTTTATCTAAGAAAACATCGATCTCTTCTCTATTTATATCTATGAAAGATGAGAATGAATCTGGTAAAAGAAGAGGATTTTTTTTTTGGTATTTGTTCTTGTATTTGATATGTTTTATTTTATAGTTATTAAGAGGACAGTATGACCTCACATATTCCAGGAAAAATTTAGAAGTTATCTAGAGTATAATATTTAGGAATTGGGTCATAAACAAAATCATAATCTAAATGGAAGGAATAGAAAAAAAGGGTGACATAAAGCTTACAAATTTTTGCATTTTCTTTTTGCTGCTGACTTTTTCCTACTGAAGAAGAAGTGAGATGATCAGTGGATTGCAGATTAGCTCTAAAAAATACAGGTGAAGGTACCAGTCCTTTCACAGGGAGTTGTTCTGCTGGGTAGTGTGATGATCTGGATGAGGATCAGAAAAAGTTTCTGTTGCTACATTGATCTTGCAGACCAAGTCTGACAGCCAGAGAAGTTCCCCCTGCAGACGTTGGCTTTTGGTGGAGGTCTCTGTGTGGACACCCAGAGGCTGTGAAACTTTCAAATGGCCTGAGGCAAATCAGTTTAATAGCTTGGACTCAAATTTTTTATCTTATCAAATGTAGGCATGTTTGTGTTTCTCAACTGTTATAAGATCTCATGGGGAGCTCTCCTTCCCTGCCAAATGTCAGAGAAATTTTTATAGTCACTGTTTTTCACTATTTCTAAGAGGTTTGAAGTGGCATCTCCTTTTCAGGATGGATTTTGTCTCCCCTCTCTACCTTTTCCCAAAATATGACTTGTCTTTTATCCCACCCTCAAACAGAACCTTGTCTTCATCCTCTGGGCAATACTGAGATTTTATTTCCTTCTTGTTGGCTGGACAATGGATTGCTATGTGGCAGTGAGAGGTGCTCTGTAGTAGCCTTTCCCCTTCTTCAGTTTTCATTAAATACCTTAATTAGAATGTCTCTGCCTTCAGGCTGCCTTTTCTTAATGGAAGAAACTACTGAAGAAACTCCTGGTAATACTTTCTGTGCCAGATTATCTCAGATATTTAGACATATTTATCTTCAGTATTTGACTCTTTATGTGAACATTGGAGATCTCATTGCTCTTTACAGCTCCCTGACAGGAGGTTGTACCAGGTTGGGATCAGCCTCTTCTCCCAGGTGACCAGTGACAGGATGGCCTCCAGCTGCACCAGGGGAGATTCAGGTTGGAAATCAGGAAGAATTTGTTCACTGAAAGGTTTGTCAGGCTTTGGAAGGTTCTTCCCAGGGAGATGGTGGTGTCACCATCCCTGGAGGTGCTCAAGGAATGGCTGGAGGTGGTGCTCAGTGTTTGTTTGGTTGACCTGGTTGTGTTTGGTCAAAAGTTGGACTCAATGATCTTGGAGGTCTTTTTCAACTTTAATAATTCTGTGATTCTACCGATTAAAGAAACAAAAGAAAAGGGTGATCAGACCAAGGGCAGTGTCCTCCTCCCACCAGGGCCTCATCCCAGTCCTCCTCTTACACCCCCACTCTGAGTGTGGTGAGATAACAAACAGCTGCAGTTAAAAGCATGGTGTTACTTCTCAACAGGGAACACATAAATCAGCTGTAAAATAGATGATGATCCCTATAGAGTTGCTTAGATGGCCCTGACTCTCCCCAGTGGGGTTTATAGAGTTTAATAATCAGGGCAACAACATCTTTGCCTGTGGGAGCAGGCAGCTCTGTCGTGGTAGCATCTGTCAACTGCAGGAATTTCATTTACAGCCCCAAATAGCTGTGCTGGGACACCTCTTATCAGTGAATTGCTGAAGCAAAGGTGCTAATAGCTCATTACACTGCAAACAGGTGGTTCAGGCTCCTGGAGCTGGAGAGCCTGCAGAAATGGGATGATTCACTAGGCAGGCACTGCTGGCCACTCCAGCCTGTGTGGTTTCTGCATGAACCTAAGCAAAATGCTGTTTGTGATGTTTGTCCAGGAGCTAGGGCTGGGCACTGCGTTTGGGCTGAGACTTTGAGTTTTCATTGGGAAATATTAGCATGCTGTAATATCCTGAGGATGAAGCAATTACCTTAATAGATGCTTCTGTCTTAATGTGTGGTCTAGAGCCTGCTACTTGCCATCCCTTTCACAGTGTTGCCTTCTCTAAAATGCAATATTAACCACCAGACTCCTGCAGAGTGTTCAAAATGGTGGAAAAGTATTATATTGCATATTAATGCAGCATAATAATGATAGTATTCTAGTATTCAGAGATCAGAGGCTGACTTAGTTTGTGCAGAAGGAAAAATAATTGTTTCTTCATTATCTTTATTTAATCTTGCAAATGGGAATTCTGTGTGGTTTAACATTCATCTCCCTACCTCTGGCTTTTTGTTTAACTTGGGCCCAAATAGGCTGATTTTTGGACCCTTGATTGCTGATTCTTCATTTTTCTGTATCTGGGTTCTTATGGTCCTTCTCCTCTCTGACACCACGCAGTATTTTGAACTTCAGGCCCAATAAAGAAATATGAAGTTTGCAAGTTCTCAAAGCAAACGTTAAATCAGGATGTGCCCAGTAACTATTTAACTTGATTAGCATTTTGACTGCATTGGAAACCTGAAAAGTGCTTGATAGATGCAATATAAAGCTTTGCAGTGGCAGCAAAAGATATTACTTGTTTAATGTCAGCACTAAATAATGTAATACTGTTGTCAAATGTCAATTTTCATTGCTGTTTTCAGTGCAGCTTCATTTCTGGAAAATTAACCCATCACAGTTTCAGAAATTGTTTCAGCTTTTCCTCGAAAAAGTAATCTTTGGAGGGAATATTCTGAAGAAGAAAGGCTCCTTCACTCCAGACACCAAGTTTTGAAATTCTTAGATTTTATTTATTAAGGTCAACAGGGAGGGAATAAATCTCAGCCTTTCAAGTTTCAAGTTATAATTTTGAAAATCTTGTGATCTGAGACTGTTCCATGGGAAAGAGCTGCAGCTCTCTCATTGCATCATTAATGAAGTATCAGCCTTCTCATATAAATAATATCCTGTCTTAATTAGAAAGTATTTAACCAAATATTTAAATCAGAGCAAATGTAGGGAAAAATAACATCCTGATTTAATTAGAAAGCAGTTAAGAATCCCTTCAAGTCTGAGAGGTGAGGGAAGTATTAGAAAGTATGGATGGACTCCTTAGGAACATCAGCTCCTCGAGAGTGGCTGTACAAAAAGAGATGCATGGAATGGTTTGGCTTGGAAGGGACCATAAAGATCATCCAGTTCCAACCCCCTGCCATGGCCAGGGGCACCTTCCACTGTCCCACACTGCTCCAAGCCCCATCCAGCCTGGCCTTGGACACTTCCAGGGATCCAGAGGCAGCCACAGCTTCTCTGGGCAACCTGTGCCAGGGTTTCAGCACCCTCACAGTGAAGTTTCTTCCCAATACTTTGCCTTCTGTTCTCACTACCAAAAGTCTCTGCCTTTGTATGGACACATCAAGCACCTTAAATTGATTTTATTTAAACTTAAACCCTAACATTGTCTCCTTGGGTGGTAGCTTTCCTTAAATCTGTTTGTGTCAATTGTTTGTGTACCTACATTACAAATTTTTCTTCAGCATATTTTATACTGACATAATTTAATGGTTTTCTTTCAAAGTACAAGTGAGTATTAGCCTGCTAAATTGCATTACTGCTTGGGAATTCCCTTTGGTAGTTTTTCTTAGTCACTAAAAATACCAGAGTAGTCTAAAGCCGCATTTTGCTTAAAAACAGTCTTGATTCCACCAAATGGGGCACAGACTCCTCAGCTGTAATGTGACAATATCAGGTTCTGCAGATGGAAGGAAAAATGCATTTTCTTTATTCAAGACAGTTTCAAGGTGAGGCCATGATTTGTGTGCCTGTAAATCTCAGCAGTGAGGTTCTTGGTCAGCTTTTCTTTGATTCGTCATCGAAACCTGTTGGTTATGAGACACCCCAAAGCCAGTTTGCTGCTGGAGTCAGTGTGTGCCTCTGTGATTTCTGAAACGATGCTGAAAGAGGGTTAGGCCAGGAAAGGTAAGACTGACTGGCAAAATTGAGTCCCTAAGGAGTCAGGAAATGGGGAAATTAAGGCTTCTTGTATGACTCTGGATCTTGATGGACATTGAAGCTTTTCATAGGCCCCCAAGTTAATGGCCTGCCTCAAAATACAGATGTGGGACCTACCATGGCTCCATGTTAATTCTTGTTATTTTACATGTGAACTCATTTTGATTGAGGTCTCATTACTTTTCTTTCATTATCTTAGATGTGGAATCTATTGGGAAAACCACATTTATGTGAAGCTGCCAGGACTCCTGGGCTTCCTTTCCTGAGGCTGATGGCGTGTGGGGAAGCAGCTGAGGAGGTGTGGAGGTGCTTGACAGCCATCCTGCTCTATTCCCACTCCTGCCATTGCTGAGACCTTGTGAACAGTTTTCCCTTCTGGAATGGACACACTACAGATGTGGTCCTTAAGAGAGGTTTAGATGATAAAGCTTTTTACAGCTTTTTTCTTCCCTGTGTACATATGCACAGTTGTTCTTTTATGTGTTCTGTGAAAGCATTTTGTGCCTCTGATAATTGTTTTTATCCCTCCCAAAGTTTTCTTGACAAACTCCCTTCTGCCTGAGCTTGTGGAGAAGAGAGGAGGAGGAAAGCAAGCAAACTCAGGATTCCTGCTGACTTGCATGGCAACAGCAATCTCCTTCCAGTTCAGAATTTATCAATTTTGTGGCTGTGTGAATCAATTTATCTGCTGCATGCTGTCAACTTATTATTAAGAAAGTGAAAATGAGTGCTAGATAATCACTCAGAACAGCTTGGAGCAGCCTTGGTAGTCACAGAAATAAAATTATGGCAGAAATGTTCTCTTGATACAATGCCTTGAGATGCACTAATGTGCCAAGTGACCACACCAGGAAGTTGCTTGCAGTCAGTGCTAGGACATTTTTCTCCAATTTTGAATGAAGACTTCTGTGAATTTAAGAGAATTTCAGGAGAATATGTTGATTTACATCTCTAATCAGCTTAGGGTTCAATGTTAGGCTACACATTTGAAGCAAAAAGTACAAACCCAAGAACCACTGGGGCCAGAAGGGGATACAAGTCTCTCAACAACTTTTTCAATTTTAAAACTCTTAAAGGAAAATAACTCCTTACTTTATACCTTAAATAGTTATGGTCTCCATCAATGTCTACAAGGAATATAAACATAACAAAGGATGCAACATAGGCACTACAAAGACATAAACAACAGCTGAAGGAAGATGGAAATTCACGTGGGAAAAAGTTTCAGAGCTGCTGTTAGCAGGACATTACCATTCTTGATTCAAAAATGTATTTTTAGGGGGTGCCAGAACATTTCCCACTTATCCCAAGATAGTACATTAAAATGAATTTTGTAACTGTCATTATCTCTGGAAAAAATTCTTTGAAGTTGTGTGGTTTAGGAATGGAGATTTGGTGGATCTCTTCAAAACCTCTTGTTTCTGTTCACATTCAGGTGATTTCAACCTTTTGTTAATAAATGGGAAAAAACCTGGGAGGCAAATTAATGAGAATGATACAGCAGAGAAAAATCAGCCTTTTGCAGCAAATAGAAAGCAACCAGAAAAAAAAATTGATATTTTCTACAATGTGAAGTTATGCAGTGTGTGGATTCTGTGCTTCCTTTAAAATATAATTGTGATAAAGACTCTCTGATCGTCCTGGTCTAGTGGAAAGTGTCCCTGTCCATGGAAGGGTGGTTGGAACAGGATGATCTGTGAGGTTCCTTCCAACCCAAACCATTCTGTGTTCTGTAATATCAATAGTACAGAGAAGTTGTTAATTGTGTTGGTGATTCACCAGAAATTGACAGAAAAGCTCTGGAGAGGTATCAATGACAATAAGTGTAATATCTGCAAAGACTGGGTAATAAGAAATAAGAGGAACTTGAAGTAAAACTGGAAACAGCAAAAATTTGTAATTATTACTCAAATAGGAATATATTAGCTTTGCTTAAAAAGGATCTTATTACCAGAAGGAAACTGTATATTATCCTCTCTCTACTTTTTATGTAGATAAAAAAGGATGTTTTACATTTAAATTCTGGAAATACAGAATTGTTCCATATCTTGACACTACAGGAGCTTGTTCAGCCAGTGCCAACAATGCAGCATCAGAAATGGGGACACAGAGCTGCCCTCTGCCTTTGTCAATGGCTTGTACCAACTTCTCTTCAAGAGAACACCCCACTGAGACTGGTGCAGACATCCTGTGCTTGAATCTGCCTCTTTTCTGGCCAATTAAAAATACTGTTCTGTAAATGCAGGGTAAAGTGTTGTCTCTTCTAGTAGGTGCTGAGTGTTTGTGGGATATTGGGTAGAGCCTATGCTGTGACAATCAGTTAAAAAATCTGTGAATCCTTCAGATTGAAGCCAGTTTATCAATTTGGTAAACTCTTCTTTACTAGCTTAAAGTCCATGTGTTTTCCCTGTTTTGTTCATGTTTGATGTGACAGAGAGCTTTAGAAAACAGCTCTGCTAACCAAAACCGAAGCATAACCTCAGAAAGAGTAAAACAACTGTTAAGATTATGAAGGCTATCAGACAAACAACCTGGCAGGCAATGTTTGCTGATACGTAGGAAATAACCAAAAAGAACTCCAAAATGCTGCTAAGATAAATCCAATTTTTGAGTTTTTTACTAGTAGAGGTTGAAAGTACAACAGGCATATGATTAAAAAGTGATGGACATGAAGCTCTCTAATACCTTCATGGCTGGCATGTAGCATATGAGATTAAATTTCAGCAGTGAAGAGCAGATAGAAAAATATTTAACTGTCTCTCCATGTTGATATCTGGTTGCAAAGACTATCCTTCAACATCTGAAAAAAAGGAGGTTGGTTATAATATAGTGATGGTTTGGAAAATTCGATTTTTTCTGTTTCATCTGAGTGAGTTACAGGAGCTGAGACTATGCTTGGTTTGCTTTAAGTATTAAATACTTAGGAATAATTAATACTTAACAAAGCTTGTAGCTTGCATTACACTGAGCTGATAAATTGATTTATAGTTTAGAGAATTTTGATACAAAATTGTATGAAATCAAAAGTTCTTTTTATCCCCTGGAAGGGTCTTGTTTCTACTGTGCTAACTATGCCAGACTAGTTTGGAAGTTCAATTCCTGGACTCCTTTCAGCTAATTTTTCTTTTGACAGTTTCAGGATTCTATGTGCATCTTTAGGAATTAATGAACATGCTTTGGCTGTATTCAAAATGTTGTTTAGGATAGTGAATGAAAATGTGCTGAAACTGAAGTGCCCTTAAATTTTTAATTATTCCACAGTGGTTTAAATAAACCTGTATATTTAGCTTGTACTTTAACATTGTTTTGAATGCAAGTCCTTTCCTGAATTTTTAATTTTAAGATTTGACTTTTTACAGTGTGGTTATGTCTGAGCACCCCCTATTTGTTTTTTGTTTGGCTGACAGCACTCTCCTAAATTAGAGAAGAACTTTTATCTCTGCTATGCAGCTGAGAAGCAAGGGGAGAGAATTCGTGGCATGCCTCAAGGTGTGCAAGAACACTGTGGCAGAGCAGGGAGAGAAGCCTGGGTCCCCCAAGTCCTTGACTAGAGCAATGTGACTAAATCTTGCAGTTGTGAACTGCCTTCTTGATTTGTTTCTTTCCATGCAGCCTTTCAGTCCCACTTGGACCAAGGAGTGAGAACTCATTTTAGGTTTGGACATTTCCTCTGACTCTGATTAGGGCCGGAGAGAAACTGCTCAGAGAGTGTGAACAATTGCAGCCAGCACTTGCAACTCTTTCTTGTCTCAATGCTGGGAAAAAAATGAGCCAGAGCTGACTAGTATTGCCTTTTATTAAGCTTTATAATCCCCATTGAACTCAATGTCTGAGTTCCCTGGGCTAGCATTTGTTATCCCAACTCTGGGCTAAACCATCCTTCTTCTCCAATTACAGGCCCTGGCATCAGTGGTTTTTATAAATCTTCTTCTTCAAAAATTTTTTTCCCCATGGATAAGATTGGGATAATGAATGACTACCTTTCTGTAAGCTAATCTAATAATGCAATGATTTTCAGACTCTTAGGTACAAAACGAGAGAAAAGCCTCTTTAGACTTCCTGCTTAATAAGATTTACAGTGTTTTTTATTATCCACAAACTTAGTTTCATTCCTAGCTTGGAATATGTTTGCTTCACAGTCAGGCTTCTTAAATTAATGCCGGGTTCTTTCCCCAGCAATTTTTCATTTCTTTTAATTGGCCACTCTGGTCACATTTTGCTCCTGCACTTCAGTGCTGGCCACTGCAGCCAGAGCTCATCTGTTAACCTCCATTGATCCCCACCTTTCTGTCCTTCAGCCCTTCCCATTCCATCCCACCAGCTCTCTGCTGCCAGTCCAAAACTTCCAGGGCTCATCCCAGTCTTCTTCATGTGCACAGATATCTGAGAAGGAAATGGCTTATTTAATTCAGTTTACCTTGCTTAGGTGAAAACACCCTAAAAAAGGCGAGCAAGGTCCAGCAGTGTCTTCTTTCAAATGAAGCTCTGATCTTTTTGCAACTTTTAGGATGTCAAATGTTGAAATTATAGTTTTAAAAGTAACATTAAATTCTTTAATATCCATCTTCTGCATCCTGTGAGATTTCTCTAGAGAAAAAATGTAATGTATGTAAGCCTAATTTTCAATTACATAACTAAAATGACATAACTTGCTGGCACACATTTTTACTATGTAACTTCTCCTCTGTAAAAACATATTTTTTAAAAACAGTTCCTAATTATATCAATAATGGCCAACACACACCTACTTCACTTTTCTTCATGTAGGTGGTTGTTTGTGCTTTCTAGCAGAAAGACTGTGGTCTGTTTACTTCTATTTTTTGTATTTCCTCCTTTTTAAAATAATGCTGTAGACTTTACTCCTGTTTATCTTACCTTACACTGACTTATCTGCATCGACTTCAAGAGAGTTAACCATAATCTTCCCTTACGTAGGAGGTAGATTGTGCACATTTAGCTAATTCTCTAGGTGTCTGGGCTCAAAATGTAGTGTAATGGATCTTAGTCACTGCTGTGTTTTCATGCAAACTGTTAAAACAACACTTTATTTGCAGAATTTCTCAAAGCAATGGAAAATAAAGACATTCAAGAGCATACTTTTGGCTATAGAGATGCACATCTAAAAATGATTTCACAGTGAATGGTCCTAGAAAAAAGGAAGGAACTTTAGTGAGGTCAAGGACTCTCCACAATACCAATGGCCAAGAAACATCTCCATCTGTGACTCCTTTCTAAATATTTTCTGAATATTTTTATGCAGCCTTTTCTAGTTTTATTTTCCCTGTGGAGCTGAGGTAGGTTCAGCAGGATCCCTGGGAAGCGCCAGAGTGTTGCTAACAGGAAAGATAAACCAGAGCACTTTGTCACTCTCTGCTTTTAATACCAAACAGAAAACAAAGCTGGAAGTAGTGCAATATGTTCAGACAGAAGGATGTAAACATAAAGTGGTGAAGAGACAGCTGGGAGCTGCTGGGTTGGGTTCAGAGGGCAGAGGCTGTGCTGGGTGTCCCTATGCAAGGAGCTGGAAGAAGCCTCACCTAAACTGGCACTGGTCCTCACAGGGGACCTTAACCATCCCAAAAACTGCTGGAGGGACATCAGAGCAGGACAAAAGTAATTCAGGAGGCTTCTGGAGTACATAGGTGCCAGCTTCCAGACCCAGGTGGTTGAGGAGCTGGTGGGTGGGCATGATCTGCCTGGGCCTGACCCTTTAAACAAAGAAGAACTAGTTAGGGCTTTGAAAATCAATGGAAGCCTTGGCTGCAGTGACCATGGGATGGTGGAGTTCAGGATCCTGAGGAGATGAGAAAAATGGTGGTTGCACTGCCCTGGACTTCAGGAGAGCAGTTTTTGACACAGTTTCCCATAACATCTTCACAGACAAACTGGACTACAGAACTGGGCTGTGAGGTGGACTGGGATGTTGGGTCTGACAGTCTCCAGTTCACACAACAAAGCTTCAGAAAGCCTCCTGGTCCTGTCTTCCCCATGTGTATTCTTGGGTACTGCTCACTGTCCAAGAAGAAATTTGGAGAAGGTTTTCTGTGTTAACTAATTCACCCCTGCCCACTGCTGAGTCGCTCCCAGAAATTCTTCAGAGTTGCACAGGGAGCTATAACTTCACACAACATGATTTTATGTGGAAAAGGAAAATGAAGGAAACAGCTGTCAGTGAAATCTCTTGGTCCACAGACCAGCTTGCACTGAGATCCACCAGGTGTAGTTATTTAAAATGACATAAAACAATATAGGAAGCACAACACAGAAATGGAATCAGAGGCTGCACCTTAAGTTCCATTTAGCAGGGGCAGCAGCGATGCCTTCAGGCCCCTGCTCTGCTCACAGGAGCTGCAGACTGGTTTGGCTTCTGCCTCTTGCATGATACAAAGATCAACATGCTGCTTTTGTCTTCTGAGGGATGACATCTTTGTGTTGTAGCACCAGTTCAGACATTCCCTTTCCTGCTTCCACATCCCCTCTCTGTCTTCCAACTGCTCTGCCTGGCTCCCTTTAGCTCCCATTCTTTTTCTGATGCTGCCTTCTTTCTTAGTTGGTAATGAATATTTTTACGCTCCTCTATTTGTTGTGAGGACGTCTGGATGAGGCCTTTGCCATTCCATTCTTCCACTGCCATACCAGCAAACCATCCATCATTCCCTGTTTCCAGGCTTTGTCTCTGCTCCACAGGCATTGTTGAATTGAGATAGCTTTCTGGGAAAACCAGGCTGCCAAATGAATAAATATGTGAGAGGGTGAGCAGTCAATCAGTTTTATGAACAGCTCTGAGTCCAAGAAGATGGAAAAACTCCTAGTTCTTGCAGACCTCTGACTGGATCTATCCTCCCTTTTACATTCAATACAAGCTAATATGGACTTGAGAGCTCTTTAAAAAGCATTGCATTTAAGAAGATCTTTGGAAATGATCTCCTTTTCTGTAGAGAACCCTTTGTTAATGGCCATTTTGACCCAATAAAATTAGATCCCTGTCAGACACTCCCTGCTTTTCCAAAGCCAACTCAGATATCATCTATTTCATATCTATGACATCTAGAAAAGCTGTAATTTGTATTTGTGTTTTAGGCTTATTGCTTTGTCTCTGTCTCCATCTTTATGAGAATGTGTTACCCCAACTCCTGCCCTCCCCCATTGCTCACCCCCAGAAGGGGACTAAGGAGCAGCAACACAAGCAAAACCGTGAGGGATTGAATCCCTGTCCCAGGGGAGGGGCTCATTCCCCATATTCCCTGCTTTGGGAAGCCACCCTGCTCTTGTCATTCCCTGCCTGTGTCCCTTCAGGAGCTGCTGAGCTGCATTTATTTGCATTCACCCCTCACATCCTTCACTCCTGATCCTCCCACCCAGCCTTGCCCTTCACAGCTGCTGACTGCACTTTCTGGCAGATTCTCTACCCAGTTTTGACAAGAGACTTTCTGATATCCCATTCTAAGCCCCAGCTTATTGCTGTCATTCCTTCCTTTCCCACTAACCACTGCAAATGGATCTCCTTGACTCCATGGGATTTATAAACACCTTCAGCAGGAAGGTGCCATTCAATCTGATCTCCTCCTTGTTCTGGGAGCTTACCTGGCCCACCTTGCTGATACTTTGTGCTCACAAGCTCAGGTTTGATTGTACAAAGGCCCTGGTCCTCATAAGAAGAGGTCAGGATAGGAGTAATCCTCCTGTTCCCTGCCTAATTTCAATTTCTGCTCCAGCTTCCAGCCCTTACTTTTAGTAACAGTTTTCCCCACTAGAGAGTTCTTTATTGCTCTTAAGTTTCTTTCCATAGAGATACTCACTAATCAATTTTTATAAACTTTCTGATAAAAGCCTAAACAGATTAGGCTTTTAAAGTCTGTTACTGAAAATGAACCAACCTTCAAGGGGTTTTTTCCCCCTCTTTTCTGCCTCCCTACTGTCCTGCATTCTGTTCTGACATCAGACCAGCATTATGGTTATAGGTTTAATGTTACCAATGGCAAATGGAAAAGTAAATTATTTATTTCTGCTTATGGCCTGTTTATGTATTTCACAAAAATTTTAATGCAGTGTGGCATTAGAAGGAAAAGTTACCTATTTAATAAAAAGATAAAATGGTTTGGATTGGGTAGGATCTTTAGGATCATCTCATTCCAGCCCTCTGCCATGGAAAGGGACACCTTTCCCTAGCCCAGGTTTCTCCAAGCCCCATCCAACCTGGCCTTGGACACTTCCAGGGATGGGGCAATATACACCATCCTCTAATGTAAAGGATTGCTATACCTAATACTTAAAAAACACTCTATCAATTCTTCTCTTCTAGGGAGGCAGATTAGGAAAGCTCCATGACTTCTGGTGAATTTAACCCCCCGATCTGCTGTTGCTGAAATATTTTATTTTGCATAGTTAAAATACATTCTTATCCATACAAAATATCAAGGGTTCATTTCGACATGGAAAGATCAGCTCTTCAAACCCTGCCTCACATGGAGAGGATCAGTTATGAACTTCTTGTTAGAAAAAATTAAAAGCAAATCTTGTCCCTTCTTGGCTGTGTCACACACTGGCACAAAGTCACCTCCTGAATGAGTAGCCTGCTCCATGTGCTTGGTCACCTAAGGAAACAGCATTGCATAAAAGGGTTTCAGTGGTGGAGTGCTTTGTAACACGATGCTGGTGATAATTTGAAAAACCCAACCTGAAAAATATTTCATAAAAATAATCTTAGAGTGAAAACCAAGTTATTTCATTTCTGTATGCTACTATTACAACAAAAAGAAAAAAATTTCTAATTAAAATGGGAACAGGGGAAGTAATGGGCAATGGCTCGGCACTGGTCTGTTAAAAGTGTTGACTGTGCAGTGCTGAAGGCTCTTCCCAAGGAATTCCAAAAGGAAATTGGGCAAAAGGCTTGGGGAGAAGCAGTTTTCTGCAGTCTTGAAGAGGGAATATGCTCACCTGGGTCACTCAGTGCTTCCTGGGACACCTCCAGGATTTGTGTAATACAGATTTTTGATTCCAGCAGATGTGAGTAGAACATGTGAGTATATTTCCATATAATAATCCATTTCTGAGCTGTGTTTGCCTCTTATGATCCTGATACAGATAGGGCTAGGTCCCTCTAATGAGTACCTGTCCAAAACCTGGAATAATGTCATGTAGAAACTTGGAACAATCCTGCAATACACTGAAAAACGAGTCTAGAGCCTGACCACAGCTCTCTGCCAGAGTGAAGAGAGAAGATGAGTCTTTCACACACTTGTGGCTGGTATTTGGGGAAGGTAAAGGTTCCCCAGTTCTAGCAAGGGTGAGAGAATGGAAGCTTGACTTGTGGACTTGTGTGTGAAACCACAAAGTTCAGTATTTCAGTGGCCCCTCTCAGATTTGCACAACTTTTTAAAGCGTAATTTAATCATGAGCTACAGCAGCAGTGTCCTATGAACCTGCCTTGCCTTTTGTATTTGTTTTTTAATTAATGTGATTTCTCATAAAGAAGTAATTTTTGGTAATCCAGATGGATGCTGGGTCTCAGTATCAACACTGTCCCAAGTAGTGACTTTGGGATTTTGAGAAGGTGATTTTCCTTCTTGGCACATCAAAATAGAACTTTTCTTGTACTAAATTGAATTGTTGGAATAACCAATTAGTCTGTTGATCCAAAATCAAAAGTCAATTTGGGAGTGAAAATAGGCGTGGGTGTTACTTCACAGAAAAAAGAATAGATGCTGTGAGAAATCCAGAGATAACTATAAACTATTTCTTGCATAGGACCTCACTGGGACTGATTTAAACTTTCCTAGGTTCAACTAAATGCATATCAGAGTGGAAACAGAGACTCAGACATGTTTTCCCACTTTTTCTTAGTTTCCTAACTTCTAGTTTACCAGGAGGAGAGGAAAATAGATTACTTGCTCTAAAAATTCTCTGTTGAAATTTCTATGAATTAGGGCTATAAGTGAATAATGGCTCTTCCTCCAGCTTTCCCCTCTCCTATCTCATACATATACATTCACACTCAGAAATAGCATATTCTTCATGCAAAGGTTCTTCTCTTTTCAAGTAAAACCAATACATTTTTTTAACATGTCATATGCCGTGGATAACTTGATTACCTCATGCTCCTAAATTCAGCTGTTAATTATTTATTTGGAAGTGTTGGGTGGGCTGCCACAATTAGCCTTGACATATTAAATAAATAGTTTTTTACGGTAATTGGGAGTTGATGCCATGCTGCTTAGAATAAGCTCCAGTATTTCTTTCCTGTCTTGCAGCTAACTGCAGTTTTTTAATTTCATGAAACACTTTAGGAGACCATAAGAAAAAATAATCACATTACAAGTGAGAAGTGTTGAGTAAATTTCTTTTACAAAGAACACACCAGTTATAAATTTAGCCTTTAATTGATGGCATTATGAAGGGCTGAGATGGAAAACAAACAGTGGGAAACCCAATAATCTGTAATGTCAGGAGTCTGCATGGTCTGCTTGCCAGGCTGTGCACGGGCTTTTGAAGAGGTAGAAGCTTCCAGTGGCCAGACAAAATAACCTTCCAAGACTCTGTGCCTGTGGTGGAAAGGTGTCCAGCTGAGGAAAAAAGAAGTAGGCAATGCCCTTTTAGTTCTAATTTACTTTTATCATCTTGGCCAAAAGGGTTTCCTGTGCTGCTGCTGCTTCCAAAGCTGCAGGGCAGGGCATTGGTTCTCCAGGTTTTCTTCCTGCCAGGCTGCACTCTTTCCATGGCCTCTCTGTTTGATCCTGCCTGTTGTTTGCATCCAGCTCTAGGAAGGACACTAGGGCTTCTCAAATCCCAGTGGAGTGGATGGAGGAAAAGCCCCAGATGTGGCTGCTCTGGGCTGTGCAGGGAAACAGATCTGGCTCTGCAAAGTCTTCTGAGTGACTGGAAGATGTCCAAGCTGAAAGATTCCCTCTCACCTCACTCTGGGTGTCCTGTCAGAGCAAGGCAGTGGCAGGATTTGGGTTTATAAAGCAAATCTACCCATCCAGGAGCTTATCTGGAATTCCTTATGCTGTGCCTCTCCTTCCATTACTGTGCAGGGAGTCTCTACCCTGAAGGAGGCACAAGGAGGATAAAAAGGGCATTTTGAGAGCTCTGCTGTGTTTAAGGCTTTTGCACCTTCAGCAGAGTAAGACACTGTTGATATATTTTTGTTGACATGATTCTCAGGGAGCTTCAGCCCTCCTGTTCTTCCCATTTTCCCTGGGTTACATCAGCTTCAGTGGCTGATTCCTTTAAGTTTAGGTCTTAATCTGTAACATGGTAATTGTCCCTCATGGTGGGCCCTTTCAGTAGCATTTTTGGGTCCAGATAATCCAGACCATAATCCATATGTTTCTGGATTACTCACCATTCTGAAGAACAGTTTTGTCTTTGGAATTTCTCCAAGCTCTCCATCTCTAGGGGCTTCTGGTTGTTCTTTGTGGACATTACTTGGGCAATTGGCCTCAAGTGTCTGAAAAATACTGAGATTTAGTTAAAAGTCCCAGAACAATCCTTTTTGTACTGAAAGTCTGTAAGCTGGAGAGAGTTTATGGTATTTCTGCTCTTTTCTGCCTGTAGGAAGATTCCTTTCAAAGGCAGCCTTGAGAGAAATGCTGCTCTCTGCTCCCCTGTGCTGGAGGTTTGATGGGTGCACATTTCCAAATGATGGACTTTGTGCAAGGAGATCTGTGTCTCAGCATGCTCAGACCTGCTCATTTCCATCCCTCAGTAGCTGACATTAAAGAAACATTTTTAGCCCTATCTTCCTCTCCTTACTAATCAGAATTCTGTTTAATTTTGCAAAATATGTAGTAATTTCTCTGTACAGCTAAAGCCTCTGACCTTGCTGTCTTTAAATCCAGTATAACTGTATTCTGAGAGGCTCAGAGACAGACTTTTTTCCTGATGCCTCTACAATTCCTCTGAAATGCTGTCTATTAAACCTCTTGTCTTCATCAAGACTTCAAGAAACAGTAGCCACAAGCATATTTTATAAAGAGCAGCTAGATTTTTTATAAAGAACACCACCATTTTGGGGTGGTGTTTTGTGGATGGGTGAGGGGAACTGCATGATGGAATATCTAATACAATATAACATAGAGGAACTATATAAATTCTTACTGAAGGACAAATTAACTTCTGGATTTCCAAAAGGCTTAGAGTTTTCTTTCTTTTTTTGTTTTTTCATAGTCCTGAAGAGGTAAGATGTCTTCAAGGAGAAGATATGGAAATGGGAGTGATGGGGGGAACTGTGATAGACTTTGCTCCTTTTTCTACCTTTTTGCAGGGATAGTGTCTGACCTGGAAGGATTCTCCTTCCTGTAAATCCCTGCTGCACCAGTAATTTGTGACAGCATTTCTGTTGCTTAGTCAGTGGACGGAACAAGAAAAATCTGTTTTTTTTTCTCTTCAGAACTTCCCAGTCAATTATTGTGACTTCTTACATTGAGTTGTTTCTCATTCTCTGCTCCCTTCACATACTAAACTGCCCTTTTCAAGGGGATGAACTTCTTTTGAGAGGAACTTGTGAACTGACTGACAGGCTGTTGTCTGGCACTGAAGGAGATAAGGCTCTTTAGCCTTTATCTTTCCTTTAGGCATCTGTATAAATTCAGACAGTGGTGTTTGATGTCATGATTGGTTGAATTTTAATAGAAGTTTGAATTGAATTTTAATGAGACTTCTATGGTGACAAATAAAGACAATTACATAGTTCAGGAAGCTGAATTCATCTCAGGGGATGAACTAACTTCTGCCCAGTGCTCTGGGAATTTGTTCACTACCTAAATAAATCAGTTATGCGGTTACTTGTTTCTCTCTTGGAATACTCTTCTGTAGCTATCTGAACTTTGTTAAAATACATGGTGGAAAAGTGTCTCCCCAACAAATATTACTTGTGTGTAGTCCTGTGTTAGCAGTAATTATGGGCTATAGTGCAATAATAATATAGTGAAAGTCTCACTGAACATATTTTAGGTTTAGGGTCTTGATTTGATCTTTTTGGTGTTGCTGTTACTGTACAGCTCCCAGCCTTATTGCAGTAGACATGGCATGCAGAGAAGATACACTGAATTTATCATCTAAACACCAAAAAAGAGACTCCAGCTGTTGACAGTAAAGGGATGACAAAGATGAGCATAATCTTCTTTTTCCTGAGTACACAGGGCCTGGCACGGGCACTTGGGTGAGGGATCCATGGAGCTGCTGCTGGGAGCAGGGACAGCTGTCACAGCACAGGTTTGCAAGACTCTTCAGTTTGAATGCAAGGAGGAGCTGGAATATGAATGAATTTCATGAGAAGATGATACAATCTGTCTCCAGTGTCTCACATCTATTATCTTTCTATCACTTTTCTGTAAACACTTGAGAATGGATTTTCCAGTGGGCAAATTAAAGCCCTGCTGTGACATCTCGTGCTCCTGAGAAACTCCTGTCTCCCTGTGTGATGATTTGGTGCTGTCACTGAGGGGATAATTTTAGATTGTGTGGACTTTATGGCATAAACACAGGCTTCTTTGATGTTGGTCTGATTTTGCTAGAATGTGACTGTACTGGTTGGCTTTAAGAGCATGTCTGAGAGGAAAGTAATCAAAACCTGATAGCAGCAAAAATTAATGAAGTCAGAAGAAAATGCTGTGCCTGTGACTACCCGAAGGGAAAGACACAAACTGAAATGCAGCATGTTAATGAGGACTGCAGCAATCTCCCTTTTTCATTTCTGAGCTGGGCTCTGCAAACTTTTGTGCATTCTGGCATTCTGAACATAACTCCAGTAATTGAAATGAGGTTTTGGGTATCCCCAGGTAGAAAGATTATAAATGTATATATATAGATAGATATCTACAGATAAATAAATATTTTTTTTAAATAGTGGGTACCACTTTGGGGTAAGGAAGACAATTTTTTACTGTGAATGATGGGAGATTATTTTGCATGCACAGCTAGATCCTCCAGCATTTCCCTTGACCAACCAAATGTTAATCTCTAAGTCACAAATGATAAAAACGGGTGAGAATTTTTCTTTTTTCAGGTCTGCCATAATATTAGGTCTCCATTTTTTGATAGAGGATTGGTCCTTTGGGGAGAGGAGAGGCCATTAGGATATTGGTGAGGGCTTTCTAAAATCTCTGGTTTCACTTTTCTGGCCTCATGTCCTGGTGAGGTGCATTTGTGTGGCAGTCAGTGTTTGATGGGGAGGATTGCCAAAGTAAAGCAGACATTTAACAATGGGGTAGGTCTGCTTGTGCTTCCACCATCTGCACAATGAACAGAAATGATGAGGAACTGCACCCAAAAAAATCCCTTTCATTGCTCAATAGCATAAGCAATTTTTTCAGAATGGCTTTACACATACTGAAATACATCTTGTGCGATGAAAGGCTGATTTGCTGGAGGAACACATTGTTTTCCAGAGACTCAGTCTCATGGATCACTTTTATGGCTTTCCATCTCTGTCCTCCCTCCACAGTCTAAACAATGAGTCGTTCTAGCCACAGGCAGTTTGTGCTGCCTCCTCAGGGCCCCCATTCTGGGCATTGCTTTTTACAGGGTTTTATGCTGCACTAAAAGTGAAGATTAAATAAACTGTCCAGATGGGACTTTAAAGATATGGAGTGTGGAGATGTTCCATCTACACACGCCGTGAGTGGTTTCTGATGGCCCTGCAGCACTGTAAGGGAGCAGCACTTTTTGTGATTCCTTCAGCAGAATCACAGAGTGGTTTGGGTTGGAAGGGACATAAAAGCTCATCTCATTCCAATCCCCTGCCAGGGGCAGGGACTCCTTCCACTAGACTGGGTTGATCAAAGCCCCATCCAACCTGGCCTGGAACAGCTGCTGAGGTGCTGCTGGAGGGGGCTGTGTGAAAGCTTTTATGATACTTCACGCAGAACTGCGTGGAAACATCTCAGCACTTTCATACTGCAGTTGTTTGACAGTGATTTTAATTTGGTTATTTAAAGGTCCAAGTCATTGTATTGTCACTGCAAAATCTCCAAATGCCCAACTCTGCTCTGACAATCTCATGCACGTCTAGGCTTTATAAGGAATCTTCAAATATTGCCTTCAAAAATGCTTTCTAATGAATAAAAATTTAAAATCTCATGATTGTCATAGAGTTGTATTCTATATTTCTCAGTTGTCAGGTGGCAAAAAGCAAGGGAGCCATGGTGCACTCCAAGAGGACCCTGATTTTGGGGAACCAGGATTCTGGAGCTGAGCACCTGTGTCCATCAGCCATGACATAATTCAAGATGTAAATACAAACTCTAGGCCCATAGATCAGTTTATTCACTTTTTGGGTGCAGGATGACCTTCCCATCAAAATGCAATACAGCAGTAAACTATAGCAAAAGGACATGTCTGTCCCAGGGAGCAAACCTGAGCCTTATGTTTTGATAGAAACCTAAATTCTCTAACTCTTCAGAACCATCTAATTTACATTATATAATTTCTTAGTCCAAGCAAATGTCTCTTTGTACCAGTAGTATATTCTCCTAAGTGCTAAAAGTTTTGCTTTTACTTGCCAGCACATCAGTACAAGGATAATAGCAAAGAATGTCGATTTAATTAATTGTGTGTCAGAGCATATGTTTAAAACCCTAAAATAAATCTGTAGTCTAAGTTCAGACTATTGAAAGTTGTAATTTATACTATTGAAAGTATAAAATCACACAGGTGGGGAGAGCTGTAATTTGAAAGCAGAAGATATTGTTATTTTCAAAAGGATATATAGATTCAGTGACAATTCTAGCATAAAGATGTTAAAATATATAGAATGGGTATTTTGCTCAAGAAGACAATGAATCTCATGGATTTTAATATCTTTTGATGAACTATCCTCAGTATTTATAAATACTTGAACAATAACTCATAAATAGCATAATATTGATTGAATAACCTAGTAAATGACTTTTTCAGTGATTATCACTGCATCTCTGTTCAATGACTTGATGACATGTCCAGGGCAGTTCCTGTCAGCTGCATTCTTCTACCTCTTATTACAGTGCTGATTTAAAGAGTGAAATAATCTTTTACAAGTTTATTTTACAGTCGGGTCTAAGGTTGAGAGCTAAAGCTTAAATTTATAATGTCCAAGTGAATGAAGGCATTAGGTGGAATATAAAGCTTTACTTGATAGACATATCTAAAAAAGGGAAATGAAGCATTGTTTTAAGCCCAAAAGCTTTCCAGTAAGATCTGGGGAGTCAAGGCTAATCACTGAATGATCACCAGGTGTGGAGGATCATGAGCAAGAGGAGAATTTGATTTTTCTAACAGCACTGTCTCACCTCAGGCACCTCCTGGGCACTTTCCAGAGAAACACAGGTTTGGATCAGCAAATTTGCTGGGAACTGCCTGGGGCAGCACCCTGGGTTTGGGCTGAGCTGTGCCTTGGATTGGAGGGGCACGTGGCCAGAAATGCCATGCTGGAGGGGAATTGCAGAGGTCTTGGGCTTCATAACTCAGGTTTGCTTCGTGGGCTTGGTACCCCCAGACTACGAAGTGGAGAAATTGGAGAAATTTACTGTCCTGCTCTTTCTAAGTATCCATTTTATGAGTGCAGAGGGTGGTAAATTCTCCCTCTTTGGTTTTCTGCTTCTCTTCCCTGGCTGTCCCAATGATTTGTGGGAATGAATTATTTTTAAAGTTATCATTTAAAAAAAAGTAATTTTTAACTTGACAGCCTTCCTGTCAAGCACACTTGGATGGAAGGGACTATACAAGGCATTTGCTGCTGCTGAGGAGATCAGAAAGGGTGAAAGTGAAGAGTTAGAAATCTTTCCTGTTATAGACCTTGGGGTTTTGCGTTGTTGTTTCTCCCAACATTTTATTTTTTAAATAAACTTTCTGACTCGAGAAGTGTTCTAATGTCAAAGCCTGATTTCTGTCCCCTTAAAATGCCCTTAAAATAGTAACCAGTGTTCTGCTTGCCTGTTAATCTTAGCCAGGGTTTTCTTCCAAAGAAAAGATACATATGAAATGCAGTCTATCTGAATACAGGTAATTTGGTGTCTTTTGCAGAAAATGTAGCACAAATGTAGCACAAATTTTTAGACAAAAGAGACTTTCAAGTTTTCTGTGTCCCACGGAAGGGGAGGAACTGGGGGAACCATTGTTAGGTGACAAAAGCTTAACCAAATTCTCACTGCAGGAAAAATGAGGGTAAGAAAGAAAATATCTTCTATAAGTTTTTGAAAAAGTTGTTTTTCTGTTCATTATAGGTGAATAGGATCGGTGTGTTATTTCACAGTGATACTGAAAGATGTTCCCAGCTGAATATCTCATTTAATGCTTGATCAGGGCAATGCCTCTCCTCCTGCATTCTGGAATCCCTAATAAAATGTCAGGCTGTGTTCAAAGACTTTAGGGGATTGGCCACTATTGGTTTATTTTAAAATTGTGGGTTTAGCTGCATTAATAATGATATTCTCATTGCCAGTATGTACAGCAGTCAATAAAACCCTCACTCATTTCCTTTTCTTTTACTGTATAGCAACTACTTTCCCTACACACTGATAAAAAGCACTCTAAATATCTCTGGCCTTTGGAAATAAGAGACCCTTTTTTTGCACTTTATATATCCTCAAAGTATTTACTGAAGCAGAAGTGCCTCCATTTCAGAGTGTTTTGCTCGTTGCACGTTTCCCTCCCCGTTTAACAAGATATTAAAAAGATATCCTTCAGGGCAGGCAGTGAAATGTAACAGCAGAAAGGTCACCCAAAGAGCATGAAGATGGCCTTTGAAGAGCTATTTCTGCAGGAAATAGGAAAGAGAAAAAATTGCTTTCTAAAGTTTCATTTCAGGAATAACAGGTTTTCTTCTCTTCCCCACTTTCCCCCTTTTGAACCCAGAATTTCCAGTTTTCCCCCTGCATGACTGGCAACTTCCCTGTTTTAAATTTTTAGGATACTTTTCTTAATATTCTGGATATTTTGTAGGGGGCCCAGAGTGCTACAGATTAAAGTTGTACCTAGTGCATCTAATTTTGGGTTGTGCTTCAAAGGCCTGTTTTAGCTTGTGGAAAAATTAATAGGCCTCTGTTTTTTTTAAAATGCTGTTACTTTTTATAGCCTTGATATAAACTTTGTTGCCTGATCATATTAGTAAGTGGATGAGTCTTTCTAACTCTGAAATAAAGGAGTGCTGACAAAGTGTGTGTGTGTGTAACTGGGATCAGCTGGAGTTGTAAGATTGATGGTGGCTGGTTTGTCTTCAAAGATCCTTTCTCCTGAGTAATGAATATTTGTTCCATGGTGCTGTGAATCCTTCAGTTTAAATGGAAGTTATCACACTTCTTTGTGTATGAGTACAGGAAAGAAAATGGTGCACAGGAGAAGGAACTACAGCGTGCTCTTACACCTTTTTAATAGCTTCAGTTCACCCAAGCAATTTAGAGACATTATTGGTGCTACAGCATCATTTGTTGAGAACTGCATGTCTAGTTCTAGTCTCAGAGTTTTAAAGTAATTGAAAATGTCCATGTTATCTTTCTTCCTAAATTTCCAGTTCACTTAGATATTGCTGTTAGGGCAATGAGTCCTCAGAAATGTTTTTCCACAGATTAAAAAAAAAAAAAAAAAACCAAAGAGTTTCCTTTGTTTGAATTTAGGTTAGATATTAGAAAAATGTTATTGTTTTTCACCTAGAGGGTGGTTGGGGACTGGAGCAGGCTCCCCAGGGAAGGGATCACAGCCCCAAGCCTGACAGAGCTCCAGGAGTGTTTGGGCAATGCTCTCAGGAACAGGGTGGGATTGTTGGGATGCAGAGTCACTTCAAACTCAGAATATTCTGGGAATTTGTGAAGTTTTGCACCCCTGGATAGCTTAATAAATGAAAAAGGATGAGGAAAAGAGAGGGATGGAATACCCCAACTAATTAATCACTTAACAGAGTAAATCAATAACAGAACCAAAGCTGTTTTGATGTTCCAAACAGATTAGTCAATAGAGCAATGACATTTCTCTGACTCACGAGTTAAAATTAGTAAAGGAGCTCTGATAGGTTAACCAGAAACTTTCCATTTCATTTTTATGCTTTCCTTTTTCTTTCAATTTTCTGCTGCCTGTATAGAAATACCTTTCCTTGGGATGCTCTGCTATTACAAAGAAGCTGTGTTTGTTTCCTTCCTACTGTTTCCAGACTGGCTCTTTAGAAGTTATTTACTGGAGATCCCATGTGGAAGGCCTGTGTATGTTGTGCTTTATAGAACACAGCCATTCCAGTTGCTAAATTTGGATCAAAGCCTATAGATATTCAGGTATGCCTCTTTGCTAAAGACATATCTTCCATAAAAATGAAACATGATCTATGATCCCAGCATGAAAAGTTTTGCAAATAAATGGCCAACCCTTAGTTCAGCTGCTGCTTCCTTAATTTCGAGTTTTGGGGATGGATGCTGCAAGGCACTAAAACTGTAGGTGTTTTGTTTTGTTGGGTTTTTTATTTTATTTAATTATTTTTTAAAATTTCCCTCTAAGAGTTTGTATTTCATACATCATCTTAATGCCCTGGAAACTTCTTAAAAGCCCAGAACAAAATAAATGTTGTTATACCAGTATATGAGTGACTTTATTATGAATAAAATGAAAAAGTAATTTTACTTTTGCTAGCTAAATACTGTTTCAATCAGTAGTCATAGGAGAAGGGGCACAGATACTCAAGTAGCTGCTTTTCCTTTTTTACTGTCCTGATCACCAGAGCTCAGTCCTTTCCCATGCTCTGTCAGGGACTATTTCTACAATGATTTTACATTTCTCCTGAATATTTTAATGGAATTAATATAACTCCCTATAGTCTAAATTCAGGAATTTTAAAAATAATTTTGCTAGGTGTAAATTCTCTGTTAAACCTTTGTTGAGGCCATTAAGACACAAGTGTTACTGAGGCAAAATATTAAAAGTAGGATACTATCCCAAGAATATTTTTTCTTTTCATGCTCTATTGCTCTTAAATAAATCTGTCTCTTTTGTCAAAAGGTTGTTGACTTAGCAAAACGTGCAGATGCTTAATTACTTACAATTAAAAGTACAAGATGTAAGTTTTCAGCACAGTTAGAGCAGTTGTTCCCTAGCCCAGCCTGTAGTGAAATTATTCTCTGGACTAAGCAGATAAAACCACTGTGCAGGTTTGTCTTTGTGCTGTTCTTCAGGAAGCCTGTTGATAACTGTGAGCTCTGGAATCTGACACCATGACCTAGAAAACACCCTGTTCTTTGATCTCTAATTTTTTAACTTGAAAAGCAGAGGTGATTTTCTGCCCCTGTTTGGCTGCTGAAGCTCCCCGCCTGCAGCAGGGTGCATGGCAGGGGTGCTGCTTTTCAAAATGATCTAAGCATGGCACAATGAAATAGAGACACAGCTGTTGTTGTGAAGAACATAATAATTGTCTCTGTGCTTGCTATTGCCCTCTGGATTTTATTTCTTCATTTTCCCGAGGGAAAACTGGGAACTGAATCACAGCAGATCAACTGCTTTTGGTCAGACTGAGAAGCTGAAGGTGCTCCTTCTCTTAACACCAGAAGAAACAGGGAGGTTATCTCATCTCTAATGAGCAGTAGATTTTGGCTTCCTTTCTGCCTCTCAGTTTCTGGAGTCCTTAAAGATGTGGATAAGTTGTGCCAAGTCTAAGTTGTACCCTTACTTCTCTCTTCTTGAAAAGCACTGACTCCCTGGCCTGCCTTTTCCTGCAGCAGCCATCATAAAAAATAGTTCAGGAATGGAGATCTAGGTATTGAGCATCATATAAAACTTTTGTTTGGAAGGTGCGGCAGTGTTCACAGGGGTCCCAGGAAGAGGGAAGAGACGAGGATCTGACTCCATGTTTCAGAAGGCTGATTTATTATTTTTTGACATATACATTATATTATTTTAAAAGTATACTAAAATAATAGAAGAAAGGATTTCATCAGGAGGCTTGAAAGGAAAGCAGAGAATGGAATGGAATGATAACAAAGGCTTGTGACTGACCAAGACAGTCTGAGACAGCTGAGTGGGATTGGCCATCAGTTTGAAACAACCACATGAGACCAATCCCAGACCCACCTGTTGCAGATAACCATTGTTTACATTTTGTTCCCAAGGCCTCTCAGCTTCTCAGGAGAAAAAATCCTAAGGAAAGGATTTTTCATAAAACATGTCTGTGACAGGAAGAGCCTTCTGGAAGCCCTTCAAAAGAGCTCTAACCTCCAAGGCTAGGTCATATTGCTTGAATAGCACCAGCAAATCTCCATGGATAGGGAGTTCTCTGCTGGTGTGCATATTTTTTTTTCCATATCTCTGATCAAGATTTCCTTCACTAAAACTTTTAACCATTTCCCCTTTCCTTCTCTGCACCTCTGAGAAAATCTTACCCTGTCTTCTGTGTAAGCTCCCCTTGTTGTCAAGACATTGATGGTGAGCAGCCCCTGAGCCTCCTCTCCTGCTTTTTTGAGTTTTTCCACATCCATGGTGTGCTCCAGCCCCTGGCTGTGTGAACTCATTCCACTTTGTCAACATCTCTCTTGTGCTAGGGGCATTCTAAAGCTGGACATTGTATCCCAGGGGAAGCAGCTGGGTGGGGAACTTGCAGACTCAGGGCAGCAATCCAATGTGCATTTAGCTGCCTGGACACCTGTCCTGAGATTGTTCCTTCCCCAATGCAGGACTGGCCTTGTGCAGCTTCTGGGAGCCCATTCTGGGTGTCCCTATGAACAGTAAAATCCTGCAGCACCTTGACAGCTCTTCCTCCCCATTTTGGGGCCATCTGCAGACTTGCTGAGAGCTCATCTGATCAGCCAAGTGTAGATGGGAAATGGTGCCAGCTGTGGTACTGACCCTGGAGAAACATCCCTTGGATCCCTGTGAAAGTTCATGCTCAGAAGCACCTCGCTGGTTATGCTCAGTTTCTTTCTATGCAAGGAAAAAGAAAATAATAGAAGTAACAGAAGCTCTTCTTTACTTGAAATGAGAAAGTCTAATTCTTAATATTAGATGGGGGCTTTTTGAATGAAAATTTTCTTTGCTGCGTATTATGACAGTGTAGTAGAGTGGAATTATTGCATAAAAAAGCAGAAAAGGATCATCTTGTAGTTTTTTGTGTGCAGTGTGATAGTCAAATTTGTTCTAATTGGTTTACTATTACTTCTCATCTATTTCAGTTCAGCTGCAAAAAGTCAAAAGTACTGCTGCAGTTATTCTTGACAAAATGCCCTTTCAAAAACCAGCTTAAAGCTTCACAGAACCACTGGTATGGAACTGCCAGGACTGGTCCTGGTCTCCATTCTATTGATGTGTCCTTATGCCTGAGGAAGATGAACACACTGAGCCTCAGATGAGTTTGATTGACAGAAGTTTGTGTGTGCTTGGCTGAAGGATTTGGGGAAAAAGGAGGAGGAGGTTTTCAGCATGTGGCTGTGGAGAGAACTACCTCATCACAGCCTCAGTCCCCTGTGATTCTTTTCACTTAGATCAATTTAATAACCTGACAGATACAAATTTCTTTGCTGTCAGCGTGGCACAGCCAATATGAGAGTGAAGGATCCAGCAGAGCTTGGTTGTGTCTCTGGACTCCTCGGCGCAGGGATGAGGATGGAATACCAGGGGGGAAAAGGTCACTGGCTGATCTTTCCGTGCACCAGGCTGGGCTTGCAGCCTGAACAACATGAAATATCTTGTTTTGATTTGCAAACTGAGCAAGCAGAGAATGAGACCCGTTGGGGGAGTAGCTCTGAGACCACATAATGCCATGGCTGTGCGTGGCTTTCATGCACAAAGTCAGTGCTTCTCCCTTTCCTTTATAAACCTCTTCAAATAGAGCAAGATGACTTTTTTCTCCTTCTTAATGACTCCCTAGGCAGCTGACTTTTGCTGTGTGGTGGGGATTAGAGCTAGAGGAAATCCTCCTCCCCTTACACATCCCCAGGAGCAATATTTTCCTCTCCTGGGAAAGCACATGTGTGCCAGGTCTGTCCACACACCCAGCCAGGAGCAGCTCGAGGGCTGACTTGGCCACCTGGGTTTCTGTGGATGCTGCTGAGTGGTGACAGTCCAGCCTGCAAGCCCAGCATTTGGCTGTTTAATTTTGATTGTTTGAATGCAATCACAGGTGCTGAATGACTGCTTCTGAGGAGTGCAAGGAGATGGTGTTAGCTTTAGCCTGGCCTGGTTAATCATTGATGGACAAGCAATAGCTCCTGGCCTGTCTCCTCCTTCCCTCCCCTTGCTTTCATTCCCTCTCTTCCCCAACATGAAACTCAAATTAATATGCCACATTATTTCTGGACAAAACCTGATCTTAAAATATGCAAAATAAAGTTCTCAGTTTTATTTCTTCAATCACCTTGGCAGGGGATATTTTTAGCCCAATTTCCACATGAATATTGTATCATGAAAGGGCTGATTAAAATGAGGTAACATGACAGGGTTGGCTTGTGGTGAATGGATATGTTATTTATCCTGTTGAAAGGACATTACTGTAACCTTGCCTGCAATCCTACAGAGTGGTTCCCAGTAAGTTATGTGTCATCTAACCTTTCCTGAAATTTATTCCTAATAGACATGTAGATTATCAATGCAGCAGGAATCTTGTATATTCTTTTCAGATGGGGGGTGGCAAGTAAGCAACCTTTCAAACAAAAATCAAAGGTGTCCATTGATAAAACTGGAGATACATAATTTAGAATTTTGTTTTAATTCTGGATTCCAGCAGAGGAGAAAAGCATTGAAAGAATTTAGAAGTTTAAAAAAAAAAAAAGTAAGCTTTTTGTTCTCTTTTCAAAGGGTTTTGCCTTCACTTTGAGTAAGGTGTTTAATTTCCAAAGCAGATGCCTGCTACAGTGTGAGCCTATTATTTTAGGAAAAAATGACACTCTTATCTTTTGTATTGAAGATTTACAATTAACCCCAGAAAAAGTTTCCTGAGTTAACAGTAACAATGACTTTACTGAAATATTGTTCAGCAGTAGACCTTGAAGCAGTGAACAGAAAACCCCCAAGGGCATCCTTCACACTTGACAGGTGCTAAAAACAAAGCTCACAGTGAGCTTTGCCCAGCACACCAGTGGCATGGCTCTGCCCCAAATGCAGGATTTCAGAATTCTGCTGTGCCACTGGGTGCCCCAAGTGCCGTGGGCATCGTGCACTGGGGCACAGGGAGCTCAGCCATTGCCCAACTCCTGTTCAAGAAACATCAAGGAAATATTGGAATTGCAAACTGCGCGTGAAATCTCTTTGCAAAAACCTGGTATCAGAGTTCCTGACCAATGTATTCTTTTCCTTTAAGGCATCCTGCTTCCCTTCTCTCCTTCCTTTTCACAGATCTGGTGACTGGGTCTGAAGGAGAATTGCTGTGCTCATTCTGTTCCTAAATATCACAGATGCTACTACTTAACTTCTTCATTTCTGCACTGGACCCACTACATTTTGGTTGATGTGCCACAGGATTTTCAGACAAATACCATATTTTGCTTTGAATTTTCCATGTCCTTTAAAAGTCAGCCATCCCTATGATTCATCTTTAATTTCCCATTCTAATTCCTCTAGGTTTAGCCTCTGCCAGTGGATGTCATGCTGATTTTGCTAGAGTGGAGCACCTTTTCAATGTCAACTAAATGAAAGCAGTCTCTAATATCAGTTTCCTGAGCAGATATGGTGACCCAGGTGATGGTCCATTTTTTTTCCATTCTGCCTTTCAGTTTGTGATCAACAGGTGAAGACTGGTTGAGAAAAGGACAAAAAACATTCTCTGTAATCAGGGGTAAAGGGCTTTAAGAAAAGCCCCAATGTAGTATTTCTTCCCTCAAAACTGTGCCTTTTTTCTCTGCTGGTTGAGAATTTAAAAAAAAAAGGCCAAAGGATATTTGCAGTTCTAATGATAAACAGATACATGGACATGGTGCACTTTGGTTATCAGCTGCTCTTTTGTTAATGATTGATGTAACTAAGGCTGTTCCTTGTTTCTTTAGCTTGGCTGTAAGTTAGGATGGCTGCAGGTAGAGCTAGAGACACATGGGGCTAAGGAAGGAGGATTTCTGTCTGGCAATACAGGCAGGAAGCTGTTTTTTAGCTTTATTTCCTAAGGTAATTGGTAGCTGCAATGCTGTCTGTATGCCTGTCCCCAGTAATTTTTCAAGTTAGTGATTGATTTCAACAGTATTTGAAACAGGACAGAAATCTCAGAAAGTAATTATGTTCTACAAGTTGGCAGAGGTGAAGATCTCCGTGGGACAGAGAGGGTTTCTTGTACCCTTGATAGGGTCACAAGAGACTGGGTGGGAGCCAGGGACAGGACATGGGACAGTAATCATAAGCTTGTGAGGGAAATTGGGCATTTTTTTATTCTCCTGCTTACAGGAAAACATATTCTCTGTGTGCACATGGGAGGGCATTGTGCAAGGGCAGAGCTGCTGCTGCACTGGGACACAATTTACTGCAAATTTCTCACTTTGTGTCCCTTCATTCTCTTTTTGTGAAGGAAAAGTGTTTGTGGGAGAGGATTCATCTGACTCAAGGTCTGCAGCCAGGGAAGCCAGAGCATCCTTGGGTGATTGAGGCTGAGGCTGCTGGTCAGGCAGTAACGTGATGCTACTTTTGGCAGAAATATTTTTGCTCATTTGGTCCAACAGACAGGGTAGGGAAGTGGATGCTGAAGAGATGGTTAGGACAAGCTGTTGGTATCTGGTCTTGAATAGGAAACAGTTTCCCCATCCTTGATTTCTTTCTCACTTTATTTGAGCTATATTAAGTGAATGTTATGCTCAATCTATTTTCAGAAAGTGGTAATTACATTAAATTTTCTTCTTCTGGTATTCTTTCATTTTGTAATGTATTCAAATGCTGCTAAGATATTGTCCAGACAAGATGACGATAGAATCTGATCATCTGTTACTGTTTACTAATGAAAGCAAAATTGGAAGATTATGTAGCAACTTTGAAAAGGGTACTTTGACAGTTTTTATTTTATTGGACTTGTTCTAGTCTATTATTTAACAAACCACCTCTTTATTGCTTAAAGAAGTGATTGCAGTATTTCACAAGGAACTCATTTGTCTTCAATTTCTATTCACTCATGCAGTGCTCTTCTGATAGCTTTGTGTTCTGCTTCTCACGCTAAATCCTTTTAAAGCAGTTGCTGGATGAAGTGAATTAATGAAATTTGGCATTCCAGCCCCTTTCACTGCCTGGAAATACAGTGCCCAACACAACCTGGGTCGAGCACGTGTATTACCACTTCAGCACAGGCTGATGGTAGCAAAACCTTCATCAAATACCCTTTATTTATATGCATAGATAGCCCTTTTAAAGACACTGAATAAAGCAAATAGTAGAATATCTTTTCAGGACCAAATTGGTTTTGCTCTGGCAGTGGCCAAAGCTAAATATTTGTACAGAAGACAAACGTGTATCAGCAATTGTAAATACTGTAAACAGTGCTGGAACATTGCTGCAGGTTTTTGATCAGAGGCAACCATCAGTTTGCTCTCTGGTGCTATAAATTATTCTGACATTTCAAATCTAGTGAGTGAAAACTGTATTAATACACATGAAAATCAGCCCTGGTTTGAAACTCTTGGCAGGGATTTCTGCAGGTTAATTGAATTAGGGTCTGTGTGTGCTGCTTCATCCTATCAATTTTTATCTTTTAGTTTTATTGATAGATCATTTGCTTGTGTAGTCAGGAGAAAATGAGAGTCTAACCAGCTTTCTCATTCTTTTTCTGCTGTTCAATCATCAGTGCTTTTCATTTCTTGTCTATAAGGAATTTGATGAAAATGTTTTCTACATTCCTGTAAATACAACCAGGCAACTTCCATTTAGGCTGAAAGGTTTGTTAGGTCTAGCTTCAACCTTCCTACTGTATACGTGGGTGAAAATAAAATATTCTTGTTTTCTTTACACTTAAAGATATTTATGAGAATATATATATGTATAAATATGTATATTTTGCAGAGATAAGAAATTTTGGGATTTTATAGTTGTGAATTGAAGGTGTAGCAAATGACTTTTATTTGCTACACAAGCTGTCAGAGGAACTTTTATAGAGGTTAGGAATGGAAGGTGGAGGGGTAACAGTGGCAGTGTATCCTGTCATTGTCTCTGCAGGGCAACTCTTAAAAAAAGGATTCTCCTCTATACATCCCCAAGTCTGCACTGAATGAAAAGCAGCCCTGAACAGAAGTTGGTGCAGAAAACCAGGTGTGGGGGGTCTTTCTTCAGTGCCTTCTTCATTCTGATTGTTTTTTCACTTTCCCAGTGAAGTGGGAGAAGTTGCTGCCTCCTGCTCCCCCCTGGCACCAGGAGCTGGCAGGTGCAGGAGGGTCCTGCTGCAGGGACAGAGCACATTGGGGGTGTCACAGGGGGGTACAGCTGTCACAGCCTGACATGGGGGTCCTGAGGGAGCTCAGTGGGGACAGAAACCTCCCGTGGAGAGCAAGGGCAGGAGCTCACTCCATGCCCATTTTCAGTAGAAATGCAGCCCATGAAAGCCACAAATTTTGTGGTTCTTCTGCCTTTTGGTGCTTTAAGCAGGAGGTGTCAGGAAAGTTACCAGGGGGGACTGGCTTGTGGCAGCCAAGTGCTCATAGCAACATTGCTTTTTGATCCTTTCATCTTGGCTCTTCCTGCCATTGGGAAGCAGAATTCACCAAGCATTGGATTGCTCACTGTGGTAGGGGATGTGAGCTGGGATTAGGTCTTTGTGAGGCAGGGTGGTTTTACCTACTGATGATGCATTGTTGCAATCTCAGTCCTGCTCAGTGCAGGGGGAGCTGCGGGTCCAGTCCCTGCTCTGTACTCTTGGAATCAGCCCTTGACCCACAAACTTTTGGAATTTTTCACAGGTAGCCCAAAAAGGTGGTGGATGCTCCATCCCTGGAAAAATTCAAGATCACGTTGGATGGGACTGAGAGGAACCTGATCTAGTAGATGTCCCTGATCATTGCAGGGGGATTGGACTGGGTAACCTTTAATGGTCCCTTCTGACCCAAACAATTCTACAATTCTTAACTGGCTTGGAATTCTTTGCCACCAAGGAGCCATTTTGTAGTCAATGCCCTGTTTCACTTACCTGAAAGACAAGCCCATTGCAGGGGTATTTAGCAACCTGCTTGCTTTTGTTTCTGCTGTTACTGTCTTAATGTTTCTCTTGGCTGTCAGGTCTCAGGCTCTTTTGCAGGCCAAAAACAAAAATATGTTCATTTCTATGCTGTGGTCTGGGGATTCATGGCTTGGTGTGTTTCACCAGACACTATTTGTTCTCTCCCCTCAGCTCCCAGCCCATACTCATGGCACGTCCATTCTGCACTCACAGGTTGATTAAATTTGAACACAGAGATGAGGTTTCCCTGCCCTGGCCTGAAGGCCTGGGACAGGAGAGTCATACTCCAAGTTATTATCAGCTTCCCAGCCCTCCTGCTGCTCAAGGAATGCAGAGGATGTCTACAAACAGTGTGTGCAATGTTGTGATGTTTCTACAGTGCTCAGGAGCAATTCTTGTAGAATGGTGAAAGGCACTTTCAATAAAACCCCAACCATTTACCACAGGCTTTCTTTGAGGACCTGGGTTGCCACTGGGGTAGTCACTCTAATGGAACTGGAAAGGTGTCATGCTGCAGTTGTTTTCATACTTGTGTGGCCTCTCTTTATTACTTTACTTTTACTGGGTCCACTATTGTGTTTCCCAGTTGGAGCTAAACACTCCTGAGCCCTGGGGATTTTTTGCAATTACTGCCACTGACAGAGCAAACAGGAGTGAGGAATCTGAGCCGTTGCTATAGAGGCTGTATATGACACAATGCCTGTGATGCACTGGGCATAATAACCATAACATGAAAAATGAGCTATTGATTCTCTGCCCACTTCCAGGGAATGAAAAATTTCCTCCCAGTCTGTAATGCTCTGAGAACATCGTTCTCCTGAGCGCTTGGCCATGGAGGTCTGACTCTATTCTGTGGGCACCATTCAGTTTGGGCTAATGAAAAAGTGACTCTGTTTGAGGAAGAAGCTGGTCACAGGCTTGTTCAGTGTCTCTGCAGTGTCATCTGTGCTATGATTTCATGGCACTTAGGCCTGTGCGGGGCTGCTTTGACTTTGGGTGGTTACCAGTGCTGCCTTGCATCTCAGGGAGCAGCCAGGGCTGAATCATGGAAAGCATCAAGTGGCAATTTGGCATCCTTACTCACTCTGAGCACTGTTTCAACCCCTGTATAAATATCCTGCTTGATGTGAGCAAAGATGTCACAGTTCTGGTGATTTTGGCCTAATCATGCCGGAAATGTTCCAGAAAGATCAGCCCCCAATCCTCCGTCTTCCACAGAGACAATTTGAATAGTTATCCATCCATCCATCCATCCGTCCGTCCGTCCGTCCGTCCATCCATCCATCCACCCATCCATCCGTCCGTCTGTCCACCCATCCGTCCATCCATCCATCCATCCATCCATCCATCCATCCATCCATCCATCCATCCATCCATCCTCATGAGCTAAAATGCAGCTGTTTTCTTTGATGTGATCAACTATTTAGTCATTTTTGAAATTTTCCTTTTGGTTCTCTTTGTTGGGATTTCCAGCACTGCCCAGTGCGGGTTGGCTGTGATCTCTTGGTGACCTGGGAGATGGTGACCCTGCCACAAGGCCTGACACTAGTTTTGCTTCCCATGACATCCCTCTCACTGGCTTTAGATCCCAATTTCCAGGGCAAATAGCCCACACAAAGCAATATTAGTTCTTTGTGGGCAGCTGAAAGAGAAGGACCACGTAGATATCAGCAAAACTTCGCTGCTTCTCTTGCCAGCATCAGTGCCAGCATTTTCTCTTGTTGGCTCCATGCAGATCTGGGACCTTGTGTTTCATTTGGTATTTTGCTCGGGACTCAACCCAAGGCTGGGAGATGATGCTGCCAAGTTTTCTCTGGTTTTGTGTCAAGAGCAACTTTGGATGGAAGCTGGAATTGAACCAGGCACGTGACCTAACTCCTCTGCTGTCTCCTACATTGAGGAAAGCCAGTCCTGTCTAGCCAAAATGGAGTCAGACACAGGGTGTTATGGGTTCCTGCTGTAAGATCAAAGTAGCATCCATGCAGGTTTTTACTCTCCCATTTTCTCTCAGTCTCACAATAGAAATTTTGTGGGACAAACCTTCAAGCAAAGGTTATGAATGTTCTTTTTTCCCCCTCTCCATTTCTGAAGCAGTGGGTTAGAAAATGACTCTGCCCTTTTTGAGTGTGTGGTTGAAAGAAAAGGATGTGAAAGCAGTGAGTGAAGCTCAGTGGTTGAATGCCAGGTGCCTGGAACTCCTTCATCTCTGCAGTCTTGGGGAGAGGTCCCCAAAAGCAGCAGCTTTGAAATCTTTGAAATATTTTTCTGGGCACTGAGCAAAAGGCTGTATATTACCTGAGGGTAATATACAAGAAGCCAAGTAAATTGTTTGATGTGTCAGCATTCTGTTGATACAAATAATTAATGAGAAAATTGATTTTTGGACCAAATTCCTCCTCTCAAGGAGAAAGATTTTCTCACTGAAGGTATCTTGCTGTGTATTTAGGTATGTGACTATTTGTCACATGCCAATGAAAGAGGATTGGGAAGGCATTTTTAAACCTGTTTTCAACAAAACCCATAGCATGAAATTCATGAGTGTGATCATGGCTCTGTGTAACCCCACAAACAGTTGGGAGGGGCAGGCAAAAGACCTCTCTGTATCTGCAAACACTTTTTTGTTGCCTCCCTTAGATCTTCATCCCTTCATTGGCTCATGTCTGAGTGCTGCTGTGCTGAACATCTCTGCCTTGACACTGGGTCCAGAATCAGAAAACCCCTTCCATGATCTTCTGCTGGGCTTTGCCTTAGCACAGAGGGCAGACCATGGGCATGGCCCATGTGGTTTAGTGCTCCCAGCTGGAGCTCCTGTTGGTTTTGGTCATGCAAAGCACCTCTGCTGTTGGCAGGAGTTAATTTGCCCAAACTGGGAAGAACCAGGAGAGATGCTTTAGGATATATTTCTGTTTGGCATGGAGGTATAACTTCCACCTATTCATAACCATCATGCTTTATTTTCAGCATTTGCATGCAGAATAATAAACAGGCAGGAAAGAAAAAAAGACACCTCAAACTCTGTTTTCAAATGTATAGAGAAATCAGTGCATTTCAGTGAGTTTCAGCTCTCATTTCCTAGCAGTGTGTGTTTCTGAGCTCAGTGCTGAATCAATCTATTTGCTTTCCATCTTGGGCTGCCTTTCAAGCAATACCTGACCAATGCTGATCAGCCTGGAGAGATGTGATATGTGACCTACCCCCTTGACTTGCAGCAAATCAGGCTCCACACAGTCTATTTATAGAAGTCTGGTTTCTATGTTAGGCTCCTGGAATTCTGCGTTTGCTTCATCTGGAGTACAACAAAAATCTTTTGATTAATTTTAGAGGCAAAGCGCCTTGGAATAAAATTTGCTTTAATAATGGAAGTGCATTAAAAATTTATATGAGAAGCAGGGAATTTATGTCTCTTTGGGAGCTGAGATTTAAATACAATCTTACCTGAAACAGGCTTTCAAGATGTAATAAACACCAGATTCCCACTGGACATTTGAGCCCTGTTGTGCTCTCCAGCCCCATCCTGTTTAAAAGCCTTTCTGGTTGAAGCTGGCTTCCCCCTCACAGCTTTTCCCTGTTCTCTAGCATAACTAACACACTCCCTCTTGGTGAAGTGAAAGCTCTTACCTCTCCTGTTACCAGATTTCTGACCTCTTTCCCACTGGTCTCTGCTGAGTGTGGGCCAAACCCAAAGCTCTGTTGGAGCTGGAGCTCCAGCAGCACTGCCTGGGGTGGAGTGATGCTCTCTCAGACTCTCCTGAACATCAGCCCAGCCCAGAGGAACCTCTGGTATTTTTCTTTACAAGCCACTTGTGCCTGGTTAGCCAGTCTGGACCAGAGCTGCTGGTCCCCAAGCCAGGTTTTTGGGTAGGTTTCTTTTTTTTAGCAGCTGGATATTTACATTTGTGTTTTCTTACTGAAGATTTGTGTGTTGGTATTTTGTCCTCCTCTTCAGTGAATTGCATTTTGCTGACTTTTGGGCTGTCATCAAAATCCTGTTAAATTTTATTGTTTGCTCCAAGTCATCAGCAGCATCTTCTAAGTTGAATTCGTTTACCTTTATTTTTTGAGATTATTTTTCCCCTCCTCCTCGAACTTAAATTGTCAATGGAAATATTGGCTAGATCTCAGGGCTCACCCTCATGGGTTTCATCTCTTTGAAATATTTTTGGAAAAATAAATACCACATTTTCAGTGATCTCTCTCAGAAGCCAGATTTTCCATTACCTTCAAATCACATGCATTGCACACAGATTCAGATCACAAATGGAAAGACAGACAGTGAAGTGCCGTGGCACAGGCTGTCACTGCTGTTCTTCCATCTCATCTGAAGGCAGGAAACTCTCTGATTATCAATAATTATTGTCTGGGTCAGCTCGATTTTGTAGCCCTGCCTCAGCCAGAGTGAGGAATCAAAAGCAGGTAACCTGTGAAAATGTTATGTCTGTGACAGTATCAAACAGGCACCCTGAGGTAGTAGGTATTTCTGAATTTGGGTTCAAGAAAATGAAAGAAGAGATGATGTAATTTAATTCTGAGGTCTGAACACGAGGCTGAGAATCCTGAGGCTTAAAACTTTGCACCTGGCTCAGTGACTAGGCATTGCAAAAGGGAAATTGTGGTTTTTATGATTTTGTCTTTTTTAAAAAAAAAAAAAGATCTGTGTGGGCAAAATGCACTAATTTACCACTGTGAAGGCATAACATTTTTTAAACTTACTTGTACCCACACAAATTGAAATGGAAACTATTATTTTAACATTAATCATTACTTCTTTTTTTGTTATAACACAAGGTACTCCTTCTCAATGAGGGCTGGCCCTAAATCAGATCTCAGTCTTACAAATCAATGTTATTTTTTCTTCCAACTGTCTTTTATTTTAGTTTGTTTATTGCCTTTTACAACCCTTCCAAAAATCTATTTAGTTTTTGTGTTCTGCTTAATATACTCTCCCAATATTCAATTTGTCAGAGGTTAAGAACATTCTGATTGAAGTTTCCATCAGTTCAGAAATGGTATCAAAGGCAAAAACTATAAACTGGGGAAATCTAGGGTATTTTTAAATTTAAAAGGCTAATTTAGGCTAAATGGAAAATGGATGTGAACAACTACCCTAGCATTTTCACAATAGCCAACCAGATGCTGTCTGAAAAATAAATAGCCTTAATATCCTCATTTCTTTTTATGCTAAAACATTGGCAGGTATTGATATAGGAGGCAAACTAACTTATTTGCACTAAATTGGGCAGTTCACACTGTGCAAAAGGCTTTCAGCTGCAGTTGCATAAAACATGGTACAGAGGCCCTTGGATCCTGGAAAAGAATGTGTGAAATTGCCTCCCAACCATAGGTTTGGCAAATTACTGTTTGCCTGTAAATATCACCCACTTCTGAGTTGTTTTTCACTGAGATTTTTCTGTCCAACTCCTCTCATTTCCAGGGGTCAGAGTGGAGTAATTGCATCTGAAATTTGAGAGCACAGGACTTGGAGTAAGGAGGGTGGTACTCTGCTCTGAACAGCCTCTGGGGCAACTCATTTCAAGTATAGAAGAAGAAAAATAACAAATCAACCACCACAAAAAACCCAACCCAAACCCAACAAACAACCCTCCCAAAAAAACAGCACAGCAAAATGGTTTGAATATTTGCCCAGAGATTAATTTAGGTTTTGCCATGGTAGTGATGATCTGCATGGGAGGAGAAAATTTATGATTGCTAAGATTGGTTAATATTGTTCTCTTGAAAATGCTGGAGATTTAAATCCTCCATGGTTATGATTGTCATCACAGCAAAGAGGCTCCTCTGAAAGCTTTTCTGTGGAAGTAAGAAACCTTTGGGTACCCAGACTGCCTTTTCTTCTGATGTATTTTTAGCACTGATCATTATCTGTTAAGAGCAGGAGTGAAACACTGGCTAGGAGATGCCAATTTGTTTTTATTTTATACTTTATGAATATACCCTGTGTGTGGCTAAAGCTTCCTGCTTAAAGTTAAAGCCCTCTCCAAGGATCAGTCCTTTCCCATCCCTGACTGTGCTGTAGTCAGTATCATCTCATTTAGGGGTTTTTTTCCCCCCATAATATATCCATCCTGAAATACTCATCCTGTTGCTAAGAGCACAGTCTATTATCAAATTCAGTATCTAGACAAGCAGACACAGTGAATGACTGGCCTGATTCAGCTCTGATAATTCATTAACTACACAGATGTACAGCTGTTGCACAAATATGTTATTATTGCAGGTAACACCAGAATTAAGTCTAAAAAAGAAACCATCCCACAGTACTTGGAAGGTTCAATCAATCTATGGAATGAATTGGTTCCATCAATAGATATTTGAGGTCATATTCTGGAACTCTTAATATCAAGAAAATTCACTCTGGTGAACTTCTGGAAAGTTCAGTCGCTTTCTGATATGAGGGTTTTGATCCAATCCCATTTTACAAAGAAAATGATCTTAGATTTAGTTGGCTAGCACAAGTCACACTGAGGATGATGAGGATTAATTGTCTTGCTGCACAAGCTTTGTTGATCTGCCAAGTGCCTTTGCAAGATGCAACACATAAGACCAAAAAAAGGCACTGGGAAATCAAAAGAGAAAGGAGAAAAGAGCCCACTATGTGGTGTGTGAGTTTCTCTTTTGTAGCATGATTTATTGGTCTCTCAGTTTTGTTTCAGGCCCCAGCTTGGATGACAGGAGCTTTCAGTGAGCCCACATAGGCTGTCTTGACAGAGATGCATGTGGGATCTGTAATGCAGAGCAAGCTGGAAGGAAAGGTGGCTGAGAGTCCAGGGAAATAAGGCAGCCCCTTTTTTTTTTTTTTTTCCCTTTTCTTGTTTCTTTCTCTTCTTCCTTTTATTTTATAGGAGGTTGTGCATAACACCACACATTTGCTAAATCATGTGTTTTCCCTAGGCCATGGAAAGTTTATATCTGCTTGTCCTCATTATATTTTGGCATTGCTTGCTACTTACACAGAAATGCCACTTCATGCCACTGATTTCCCTTTAATGACCAATAAGCCATGAATCAGCAGCAAAATAAACAAACTCCAAGAGTATTGCCATGCATTGATATTTATCTTTACAGTGGATATGAAGCAAGATGAATTACAGAAACCCCACCTACGCTTGTGACACCTACATATTTCTCAACTGTTATTGTGCCCATGCTATCTGAAAATGGATTTGGTGTTAGAAATGTGCCTTCAAAATATTGATAACAATAAAAAGGCATCCCACTGAATTACTGTTAAGGCTGTGACTGCAGGAGTTTGTGCATAATTAGCTCACTTGTGGACTATAGGTATAGATATAGATATTAATCTCCTTTAATTTGAAGTGCCTGAAAGTCCAGGCTCTGTCCACTGTCAGTGGAGTGATATACAATCCCAGGCCAGTTCTTCCAACCTACAAGAGCTGCCCAGGACAGATGGAGTGGAAATACATCTGAAAGTGTATTTATCTCCATGAACTTAGGGAGGATCTTGCTTTTGCGTGGCTGCAGTTTGAGGAGATGAATCCTATTGATGGGAATGGTTGTATTAGTTTATAAGGCTTTTATGTGGAAGACTTTGCAATTGCACCTGTTTAATGGGACAGGTCTGAGGAAAAAGTGAGGAAAAAACCCTCCTACGTGGAAGTACACACAGAGTTTCAGCAGAAATGAAGGACAGATCATCAACTCTTTTTGTCGCAGCCCACTAAGTGTCACTCAACTACAACATTACCAGCCTGAAGACATTAGGGATTGGATTTCAGTCTTCCAGAAATTCAAGTGTGGGCTTCAGGCAGAAAAAGAAGCAAGAAAAATCCTGGTCCCCATGCCCATGGGCCATGTTAAATTACTGTGTAGGTGGAATTCCTTCAGGATATCCCATCCTCCCATCCTCCCATCTCCCAGGGAAAGTTGAAAAATCCCAAAGCATGGGAGGCACAGTCTGTACTCCAGCATTTGCTGTACATTAAAAATAGCAACAGCTGTCTCACATGATGCTCTCCTGGCCCTCATCTTCCTGGTTTTCATTAAAATGCAGAATTTGTTGCTGCTCACTGTGACACCCCTTCGAGGAGAGGCTGTGGTTGCTCCGTGTGCCCCGTTCTTCCTTCTTGGTATTCCCATCATGGCTTTGGATGGGTTGAATAAGTTGAGGGGGGGGGGAAACAATTGAATGGGAATTGTTTGAAGCAAAGGGAAGATTATGATTTTCCACAGCAAATGAAAGTCTTGGCATTGTCAGACAATAACTCATCCTGGGTTCTTCTGACAGATTGGCTCAATGATGGCTTATGAGGGCTCTGTAGCCACAGTGGCAGTGAATCTTTCAGAATCATTGCAAATGAGTTCAACTCCAAATAAAGTGATGGAGACTTTTTTTTTTCTTCTTCTTCTTTTTTTTTTTCAGTGAAACCTCTGTGACTGATGCCACAGACTGGTTTGGCATGACTAAAAATTCACTCTGTCCATTTTCATTCAATAGCTCCTATTCAGCCTCACAATGTCCCTTTAATGAAACCATTTAGGAAAATTATTCTATTTTGCAGTAATACTGGCAGGCCAGGGAAGTTCATGCTTGTAAAGCAAACTGGCTCATACACTGACCAAATCACTTCTGCAATACACTCCTCGAGAAGGCATTTATCACTAAGTGTTTGTTAGCACAGAGAGAACCCAAGCTGTTTCTAAACCTTTGCAAATCTAATAGTGACAAGGCTTACCCTAGAATATCTTTTTAGGAGGTGAACTCAGGAGCTATTAAGAGGCTAGGGTATTGTTAGCAGAGAGAAGAAAATAAAATACATGCTGAAAAGAGAAAATAAGATTAAAGACAATAATTCTGCTGTAGGGGCCCCTTTAGGCGATCTGGAGAAGGAGAATAAGGTTTGTATGGCCTTATTCTCTCATAGCCTAGAGAAGTCTTCTTTTGCAAAATATTTTAATCTCATTTTCTATTCCAAGACTCTGTTTCACAAAGTCATTTTTATGCATCCCAGTATAAACACTGCAGCAGATTCAAGACGGATTTTGTATCTGTCAAAATTAAGTGCATCAGTCTGTGTGCAAGGCTGGGAAATGTTGGGAGGCAATCATAGTGGAAAACAAACATACAAAAAAGGGAAACATCAAGTAAGGAGTAGTTTTATTTCTCAGATAAGTGACTTTATTCCCAAGGCTGAGTAGTGACAAAGAGAGAGGTTATTCAGTGGTTATTGCAGACAATGGATGATTGGGGCTTTGGGGTTCTTTTTCTTTGCTGACTCATTTTCTGGCCTTTAATGAGTCAAACTCTGTGTCATTGTAGGCTGCAAAAATGGGTGTAATAAGGATGAGTGTCCCAGAAGGATTCTGGGTTAATTGACATGGGTAAAATATTCTGATATTTTTGTTTGACGATAGAAAATGAAAATAGCGTCACTAAGGGAAGCACCAGTGCTTTCCATGTGAACACTTCTGCATGGAACCACACCCTTGTGGACCTAAGTAATTTGGATTTTCTTTGCTTTCCCTCAGTTTTTATACTTCAAGGATTATGAAGAAAGCTGAATGGTTCCACTACTGCATTCAGCAATTCCACTCAAATCAGACATTTATCTCTTCCCATGTTTCTCTTTCATTCTCAAGCAGGAACACTTTTATATTGAAATTGAAGGTTTATCCTAGCTGAGCTTTCTCCTTGACAGTTCCTGTAACTCTGCTTTTGTATATGTTGCTTGATAAGTCCCCTTCACATGAAAATCTGCGACAAAATTCCATTGATTTTCAGTAGGGCAGGATTAAATTCAATATTAAGAAAACTCCATTTCCTGCTAATAATCTATTTTGGTCTCCAGACAATTTGCAGAGTTGTCTTTAAAACAGATGTCTAAATCTGATTGTCTGCTTGTTTTGTTCTCTCTAAATAACCTGCAAAAAATTGCATTTATAAGGCTCAGTCCTGCAGATTTTTATCAGCATTGCTGCTGCTCATTCAAAGGTGACCTTCTATAAAAATCAGGTTTTCTTCTTAGAATGAAGGCTGGCAGAATCAAGCACTAAAATTCTCACAGCCATTTGTATTTCCGACCAAATTTCATGTCAGTCACCTGACTGTGTTTGCCTTGACTGCAACGAAGCCTGGCAAATAGAAAGTAGATGAATTAATAGTCAGCTCACCTAAATCAGAAAATTTTGAAGACATGCTAAGGGGGAAAAAAGTCTTAAATAAATAGAGATGATGGCTTGAATCAGAGAGCATTTCTGTCCTGTTTGGAGGGCATTTGGATTACATGGTCAGTAATGCTTTGTGCAGCACCAGCCCCATTCTAAGCACCAGTCTGTAAATTTTATTAAATAGAATATAAACAGGATTATTTGCAAATAGGGATTGCATACTTTAAATCAAGGGAAGCATTTAGAAGGAGGGATAGACCCTGTGAAGCAGAGACGTGGTTATGGTGCAAGTTCCAGGAAAGGGACACTGAAGTGATGAGAGTTTCTTGCAGCATCCTTAGTGAGATGTTGAGAGGTTCAGGGCTGGGCAAACACAAATCATGAGAGAAAAACTGGCAGAGATGTGGGGCCATATTCAGGCTGTTTTTCCACAGGAGCCTATCTTTAGCATCTGAATTTGGGAAAATGATCAGTGATTCAGGCCACCTACAATCCAGCGCTGCCAGACCAGGCTGGCTGTGCTGTCAGAGCAGAAGAGCAGTCGTGATACCTAAATTAGTTACTGGGAGCAGATTATTCTGAATAAAGCCCTGGATTTAGGAATGGAAGGAAGTTCTTGTACAGTTTAACAAAAAAAAAGGTTGCTGAAACAGCTGGAGACCCAAAAGGATGGAATTGTGCACATTGCTTGGCTCTGATTTCCTAATTTAATAGCTGTAGAGAAACATGAAAATCTGGTTGACTTCAAGGTAAAATTCAGGGGAAAATATATAAGGAGAAAGTAGGAAGTAATAGTGCTTTCCCCAGTGGCCATGCATATTTTTGGGCAAGGATTGAGTCATGTGCAAAGGGAAAATCCCAAGTGTTCAGTCAGGAACCTGTAAAACAGGAGTGAAATGAACTGCACAAAAAAGGCCTTGTATTGCAAATAGGATTTTGTTTAGCTGATAATGGTGAAGCCAATGAACATATTTAGCAGAACTCACTTATTCACTATTGCTCTTTATCTCTTTTATATGGTTGCTTGTTGTCAAGGTGGTTTTGCATTGCTTTGCTTTTTTTAGTCCTATGTTGGTTTTAACTCATTGTCAGGCTGTAAAATTTTAGCACTAATAATAATTACAGACACGTTTTTAATTGTCCCATGTGAGTCATTATGCTCACTCATCCTTGTTTGGGTTTTTTCCCCATTTGTTAGTTGGTGTGTGTTGTGCTTAGAGTTGTGTTCAATAATGTCTAATGAATTTCATGGGTGAATAAAAAAACTTGTGCAAATAGGAGGCAAAGAATAGAGAAAATGGGGATGCTTGAGCTCAGAAGCGTAGGAAAAGCTAAGAAAACCAGAATAAAATGTGCATTACACAATTCTCTTGCATATCTCTGACAAAGATGATTTTAGCCTCTCGATTAAAAAAAAAAAAAAGAAAAAAGAATTGGAAGTTTGTGGGTGGTTTTCTAATGGGTTTTAGCTGACTAATACTCTGAGTCTTAAAGAATGTGAGCAAAGTACTGTTGTTACCTCTGTTGCAGTTTAACTCTGCAGCACTCACTCACTCCCCACTCCCCGGGAGGATGGGAAGGAGAGCAGGGAAACGTGAGATCAATGGGTTGAGTTAAAAGCAGTTTAATAATTGAAATAAAGTAAAATGTGATATAAAAAATAGCAATCCCACCAACAAAAAAACCAGGAATAATTAGAACAATGCAAATGAAAGAGAGGAATAAGACACAGAAAAGATGAGTGATGCACAATACACAGTCCCAAATCCAGGGGGAAACTCATAAGATATTTTTTTGTAGCAGGACCCCTGAGGTGAAGCAGATGAATTCTGTCAGTCTCTTGAAACTCCTTTGGCTCAGATGGGCACAAAAAGGTTTTGAATGGTTTTGAATAGTTCAGCATAACAGGATTTCTGATTTCCCCCTCTGTAAATGGAAGGAGCAAGGTGGGTCAGAAAGCTCTGAGCATGTTCATCTGCAGGTGAGGAGTTTGTGACAGCAGAGATCTGCCTCTGGGATGTGCCTGTGGACAGATGGTGCCCATACAAGCCTTGACCATCACTCAGAAATTGGCCTGAACTTCTTTCCAAAAGAGGAAGTTAATGAATGGCATTCACAGTGCTGCTGCTCTCACTTGCCAGGCAGAAGCCAACCTTGTCAAACAGTGAAACAAAAGAAAGATCAAACAGCTCTGTCTCATTTAGGGTTTTTATCAAGACAGAGGTTGCTGTCAAGAAACTCAAAGGACTTTTGATATTTTTTTTACATGAGAGGTTTGGGGAGGTTTTGGTGAAAGATGGTGGTAAATAAAGGACATTTTATGATGGAGTCAGAGCTCAAAAGACTCACTGGAGTTCTGTCTGTCTTCCTTCCCATAGCAATTGGGTCAGCAGCTTTGCCAGGGAGTGTATAATGGACAATTAATCTCTTCCAAGCAAGCCAAAATTGTCTTTTCTCAACCCAGTTGAGGTAATGGCTGGTATTTCAGGCATCATTCATGCACTGTGTGGGTGCACATTGTTAATCATTAAGTGTGGAAATGACCAGGTAAATACATGAAACATGAAGTGTTCCAGCTTCTGTCCTCACAATTTCCCAGCATGGGCAGCTAGATCTGTCCCACTGGACTCACTGCCTGACAGTGCTGCTATTTGTGATGCATAGGAACATCTTTCACTTGACATTTTTATTTGCTAACTTTGATCTCAGCTTTAGCATTTTGGAGAGTCTGACATTGTAACTTTTTTTCTCGACTCAGTCATTACATGAGGAGAAATACCACCAGGAGGTGATAAGGTGCTGTTCCATCTGCTCTGTCCTGCCCTATATCCTCATCTGGATTTGCAGATCAGGTGATGGAAATAGATGTTACATGGGAGCCAGAACATAGGAATTACAACAGCAGGTCAGAGCAGTTGTCTGTCCTGTCTGGGATCCTGTCTGGCAGAGCTGGCTCCATAGGTCTCAGAAAAAGAAGTGTTCTGGAGAGTTGGACTGTGCATGTGTTGGGAAGATGAATGGTGGTTCTGTGCCTTAGTACATCTGTGTTCAGGACATCCTGGAAAGGACAGCAATTACCACAGGCACTGGCCCCTGGAACCATTGTGTGGGAGGAAAATGAAAACTAAATGTGTGATCATTCCTGTCTGGAAAAAAAGAGAAAGTGTGCTTGCATTTCTGAATTTCTTTTCTCCTTCAGTCTCCCCAAATGTCTTTTGAATTTGCTTACCACTTTTTTTATGCGATTTGATGGAGAGGTAGAGAGTTCAGTGACAATGACATTCCAACAAATTTGTGCAATCTGGAGGAGAGGAGACAGACTTGAGAGAATGAGGGAAAGGCACTAATGAGCAGGTTGCAGTTTGGGCAAAAACTCTTGCAGGCACCACAAAGCCCCCCCTGTCATAGGGGGTGAAAATGTCTCTTGGATGAGGCTGCTGCAAGTCCTGCAGTCCAAAGTGTATCAGGTCAGCTTTGCCTATGATGAGTCTCAAACACCTCTAAGGCTGGAGATTTGGTCCTTCAATAACCATTTCCAGCACTTCACTACTCTGCAAGTGAAGAATCATTTCCTGATATCCAGCCTGAACCTCCACATTGTGATCTTCTGCTCATAACTGAGAAGCTCTTGTCTCCATCATCTTTAAAATCCCTTGGAATAGTGGTGGGCTGAGATTATGGCCCCCTTAGCCTGCTCTTCACAAAAGAAGCTGATGTTGAGTCAATCAACCATAAAAAGAAGAAGCTGTAGGTTATCAGTACCTTTGGAATTACTTTTTCTTTTATAAAGACAGAAGGATGAGAATAAGATATTTCTTCACTTACTGCAAAAATGCATAAATACATCACTGCAATGCATTGATCTCTACTTTTACCTGTAGTCCTAGAAGAGTAACAACCACTGCTGCAGGAACAACTACAAAAGCTTTCTTTCTGGACTAGTGATATCAGCATTATAGAACAGAAATTGGCCATTTGTCTGCCAACATTGTCTGTTCCATGGGAAGTTCAGCTACTACTGTTCTCTCTAGTGCAGTTTCTAATCAGCACCTCATTTGTAGAGTTTATGTAATGCCTCATTGATCTACCATAGTGGCCCCCTAATGTTTGGAAGTTTGAGTTTCGGTAGATGGGTTTTAAATAATTGCAACATTGCAAACTTAATTGTTTTTTTGCTTCCCCCATCACTTTTAAAAATCATTAAAGTATTTCCATTTTATTTTTCACACGGAGATTTGTAACAGCTGTTGGTTGCACAGGAAAATAAAGGCACCAAGAAAAATGGATAATGTCAAAGTAATGTAGAAATTTGCAGTATTTCTGATTAAATGTCAATTTTCACTGTCTGGGCCAGTGATGGGATAGGATTTAGCAACTCTATTCCACTACAAACTAAGAAGGTTCCACTTGGTGGCTTTTGTATTGTTTGTCCTTAAAGTTGTACTCTTCCCTCTATTTCCAAATAGAAAAGGATGCTTTCAGCAGTAAATTCAGGAGGTGAGTGCAGCTGGAAGAGGCAGCCAACAGATGAACATTTTCTGTGCTTTCCTTTGAGGTCTCCTGGGAACCTCCAGGGCTGTCAGAGGTCTCCTGGGAGCTCTTCAAGGATTTTCGTGGTGCTGGCTTTAGTTGGAAAGGATAACTTGCAGCAGGCTCTAACAGCTTCTTCCAGCCATTCCTGATCAGAATTGGGGAAAATCAAGCACCCTTTCAGCAGGTGCTATGGATGTGGTATTTTCAGGGCCCCCCGACAAAGGGAGGAATGATGAATCTGACTCCATGTTCTTAGAAAGCTAATTTGTTGTTATATTATATTATATTATATTATATTATATTATATTATATTATATTATAGAATGCTATACTAAAACTGTACTAAAGAATAGAGGAAGGATACTTTCAGAAGGCTAAAAGATACTAAAGAAAAACTCTGGACTCTCTCCTCAGAGTCTGACACAGCCTGACCATGATTGGCCAATAAGTAAAAACAATTCACATGTTGGATAAACAATCTCCAATCACATTCCAAAGCAACAAAATACAGGGGAAGCAAAGGAGATCATATTGTTTTCCTTTTTCTCTGAGGCTTCTCAGCTTCCCAGGAGAAAAATCCTGGGCAAGAGGATTTTTCAGAAAATATGACAGTGACACTATGGAGAAGGCCATTCAGCTGCAGGCCTTAAGGCACAGGTCCCTGATGCAGCAGCTGGATCAGAAGTGGTCCAGAGAGAGTGACTGATTCTTCTCCAAGATGCTGAAGATACAAAAGACTTGAGCTCCCAGCTGTACTGAAGGATGTGCTGGGAGTCTGTGCTAATCAGAGTGGGAAATGAAGACTTCTGTGATGGCAAACTCAGAAACTTGTGACCTTTGGCCTCTGGAGGGAGGCTCCTGCTCCACCTGCAGCTCTGCAGCTCCAGAGCAGCTTCTGGGTGTGGATGAGGGGCTGGGAGCTCTGTCCAGAGAAGATGTGAGCCAGAGAAGGGTGGCTGATAGCAGCAGGGCTGACTCCCTCCCATGGGGGCCGTAGCCCCCATCTCTCAGCCTGACCACTCCTGGGATGTTTTCTGCTGACCAGGACTCAGTTCTAGGGTGCTGGAGACTGCTGAGGCCTGTCCAGCCCTTGGGCAATTGTCCCCTTGCAAGTGGGCTCCAGTGATGTAGGCAAGGAAACCTGGAGCATAGCAGGTATTTCCAGATGGTTTCACAGGTTGTGATTGAGCATGTGCAGCCCAGATTTTTGTTTTCTGTTTTCTCCTTAAGTGGGGAGGACCAGAGAAGGAGTGGACAGATTCTGGAGGTCAGCACTCTTGTCAGCAGTGACGATCTAGCTTCCATGACAATGGGATCTTCTTTGGGAATCAAAGGTGGCTACAGAGAGACAGGATCTGCCAAGCCAAGTGGGGCAAAAAATAGGAACAGGAATGACAGGGGAGGGTAGTGAGGATCCACAGCAGGTTTTACACTTTGCATGAGAGTGGAGGGAGAATTGATGGAACTCTGCCTTGAGATGGATGATGGATCAGCTGGGAGCTGCTGGGTCGCTCAGAGAGCAGAACAATGAGTGGTGAACATTTACACAGACTGACAGTGAAGGAAGAAGGAGATGAGGCCTTCTTTGGACAGCAGGAAGAAGCCACCCCAGAGAAGGGGATTTTATTCATGAGTACAAATATCTGATGGGAGGGTGTAGAGACAGAGCCAGGTTCTCAGTGGTATCCAGTGAAAGGACAAGAGATGGCAGGTGCCTATTGAAATTCAGGAAATGACTATTTAAACATAAGAAACCTTTTTCTTTTAGTGAGAGTGTCTGAAAGCTGATACTGGCTGTCCAGAGAGGTTGTGGTTGTGTTCCATCCTTGCAGCTGTTCAAACCTGGGAAGCTGCTGTGGCTGACCCTGCTTTGAGCACAGGTTGGACTGGATGATGCTCAGAGGTTCCTACCAGCCTCAGTGACTCCACAGCTCTGTGAAAAAACACATTCCTTCTTTTCATTTACATCAGTGAAGCAGCCATGAGGAGCAAGGTACTTGATTTCTGGGCATGTGCTTGGAGTTTCCGTGTAGAGACAACAAGTGGGAAGGATTTGCAGCACAACTTTCCCAGGGCATGTTTCCTCAGAGCAAAATGTAAATTTTCATGAGTGAAATAATCTACCTTGAATCACTTAATTATTGGCAATAAAAGAAGCCCCAAGACCGACCTGCAAATTACAGGGATGAAAAACTAAGTGCAGGTGTAGACTTCACTGAAGCTTTGTTGAAACTCTGTAGGGATTCCAAGTGTATGTTTAAGAATGTCAAATGAATAAATAACAGCTACTAGAGCTATGTACTCTTTTTAACTGCAATTACTGGTACACTGCAATCTGCTTTCTGAAAGTATTGGAAATCATCCAGAGACAGAATAGGCCACAGCATTTTGGTACAGTTGGTAGAGATTAAGTGATGTGATGCCCTTGCAGGTGGAGGAAGGAAAGCAAGAAGAGAATGACCAGGCAGATGCTGGATGGTAATTATCTGGATTTCAGCTCAAACTGGACAAAAGAAAAGACTTCACAGGCTCATAGTTAGACAATAGCTGCTTTTATTCATAAACCAACATTTTGAAAAGATTTTTAACATTTATTCTGAAAAGAGCAGCAATGAGTGACAAATTCATGTATTTAAGTAGCAAATTATGTTCAATGTAGGTCATTTTCTAAGTGCTCAATTCCAGTCATGCATGCATTGTATTCAATGAAGCATATTTTAGGAGAGGTAGGTTTAACACCTGTGGGAATGTTTTAAGGACCATTCAAGTAACATAGAAAAATAAGCTGTTTGGTTTAAGCAGAAATGGTAGCAAAGGTAAGGTCAGTGTCATGGTAAACTTGTTTAACTGAAGAAAAGCATTTTTTGTACTGAAGGCAGCTGCAGAAACAAAGTTTGAAAATTCATCCAAGTTACCAGCAGTGAGTCAGAGCACGTTGGATGGTAGATGAGACAGCCAGAGACCTGACCAGAGCAGCTGTAATGAACAGAAATGTTGGCCAAGTGCTGCAGAGCTGCCTTGCAGAGAAATGGGATCAGTTCTTTCCTGCTGTCCAGGATGTGCCTCTGGGGTGCAGCATCACCAGTGATGGAGTGATAAGAGATTGTGTGCTGGGTTTTGGCAGGTGCCATTTACATTCTGCCAGTTTGCAGCAAAGCTACAGCCACTCACCCAGGGAAGGTCTGCTCTGTTCCCTCTTCCTGCACAGAGTGCAAACACCTCAAGGGTGAATGGTGGCTCATCCCCACAGCCTCTCTCCTACCTCTGGTATCTCCAGTTGCAACATCTGGCCAATGTTGATGTGATGACCAGCAAGGTTTCCTTCTTCCCTTGCTTATTTTTCATTGTCCCATTACTCTGTTGCTGACAGACTGACCACTTTCCCTCTGGAACCTGCCTTTTTGATCTTCAACTGGAAGAACTTTTCAGGGTCTCCACTCTTGCACCCTCTCTGTTACTTCACCTTGACATCAAAATTTCACTTATTTCTACTTTTCTTCTTGTCAGCTTCGTTTCATGAAGTTTGATTTGTGCAGGGCTGTACTTCCTTGTCTCCACTTTGATGATTCCTAGAAAATCCATTATTATTTATCATTGTATTGCTTTGAAAGTTAGCTGTGAAAGTAGATACACTACAGTATTTACAGAGACATAGCAAATAATATCCTAATTCTATGCCAGACATCTCTACTACAGCTCACCCTTCCCTGCTGAAGGGGAGAAAAGAATTGTTTATGTAGCTAATGCCAGTGTGGGAAAAAGAAAGTGACTTCAAAGGAGTGATGAGTCTGTTGGTTGCTATGCTGAAAGGGAATAAACTACAAATGAAATAAAAACAAACCTCAAAAGATGACATTCTTCTGCAGAAAATGGAATAAAACTATTTTTACCTAGCTTTAAGTTCTTTGCTTTTTTGAAATTTGGAGCAATTATTTCTCATGTGTGTTGAAAACGAATTTGTTGTTAGAGGCAGCATCAGAGGGGACAGAGCTGAGGAATTTGGGGGTCCTATTCCCACCCATGGATTTGGTGATGGTGTAACTGTAAGCAAATTGTTTTCCCCCTCTGTACCTGTTTGTCATGATCAAGTAGGGCTAATGATCTTTCCTTCATAAAGCTTTTTCAGTCTGATTGGAGATCCAAGCTATGAAATGTACATATCCTGCTGCTATTACACTGCAAAGTATTTTGAATGCTTCTTTTAAAATTTAGGAGAGGACACATCTATGTATATCCAAAGTCAGCCTGAAGCATTGCAGCTGGAATATTAAGACCTAAGAATCCAAATAAACAGGAGTTGGTGCCCAATCCACATTTTTATGCTTTATGTGGCTGGTTGTTCATATGTAGAAGAGGATATTTCTTCTATTACCCACCATCCTCTTTTGACTGTGTAGATCTTTTTAAATTGCCAAGAATAGAAATGAGTACATAAATGGATGTATTTCTAAACCACCTTCCTCTCCTTACAGAATGTAAAATGAGGTTATTTCTGCTATGCTATAAAACATGTGTAGTTGCAGTGGCTTTGAGAGGCTTCAGCACCATAAGCTTTACAGTTTAAGGGATGTGGTTCTGTTACTAGGACACCACAGGATCTACCAAAAAATAATGAAAAATAGTCCTTTTCTTCCTTTATTTCTCCAAGGCATTGTATTTTTATTACAGTACAGAGTGATGTGATCTGATTACTTCAAAGGCAATCTAACTTTGAGCTCCTTGTTTCTTTAACCATTTGGTCATCCCACGTTGGTCTCCCTGAGGGTCTTGGGTAATGATGTTTCCATCAGAACTTTTATTCATGGGTTAAGTATTTTAGGGAGTTCATTCGGCTCTGCTGCAGAGACAGCATTGATAATCTGCTTTCCCTTTCTGCCTTGCTGTTGGCCTTCTGAGATAGCTGTATTTTGAGTGAAAATCTGTGTCTAAACAAAGAGCTTGGTCACTGTAAATATATGCAGGAAGAATGAGTTCTGCAAACAAGGCAGATTTTGCATTGTGACCTCTTTTTCTGAGCTGATCCATGGGGAGAGGTATGGATGAGTAAAAGTAATAGACTTCTCAGTACATTGACTTTCTGGAGGGGCTTTAGGTCAGCCTGACTAAACCTGTGATCTCTTGAAAAATATGACTAAGGAATAATATTTCAGATGTGTTTGGCCTGTTTTTCAGGGTTGTTTTTCAGGGTTGGCCTGACTCTCAGCACAGTGTGTTAATCTCAGCTTAAGCTCTCTGTTGGTATTCAGTGCAGATTTGCTAAGAGTTGTCTTCTGAGAAATGGTTGAAGATCTCAGTCCTTTTTATCCACCTGATGTCTGCACCTACTTTATTTGCTGTTTAAGCAGAGAGAAGACTTCATTGTACACAAACACCCCCTTTTGAGAGCTGAGCTTCAAATCCAAATTCATGTCCTGCTTCTAGGACTAATAATGGTGACATTCCTCCCTGTGTTGTTAGGGGGGGTCAAAGCCAAAACTCATTTACAGTTTGAAAACCTAGAAATCCTTCTGCCTTGGAATAGATTTTCATCTTTACATTTCATCTGTCAAAACACCAGAAGTGTTTTACACCATTGTCCAATGTGTGAGCTGTAGATTCAGGACAGAGGACTGTAATCCCACACTGGGATGTTTCTTTGCCAGAATATGCAGGCTTTTTTATTTTTTTAATCCTTTATGTATATTTATTAAGCAGTTAAATAAATATGAAAAAAGAGACTATTTCAAATGGTATCTGTAAAGAAGTGAGGCTTGATAGTATTGTCTCTTCAAAAGTTAAACTAAAAGTTTAAATTCTTAACTGAAACCATGTGATAGACCATTATTATTAGCCAAATAATTTCTGAAAAGGAGCAGAGGGTAGGATATAGGTAATCTGGTCATACTAAAGAATTGTTTTCAGTTGGGCCATAAATCTGTCTGAAAGCAAAGAAGTTGTAGAGCTGTCTCTAAGTTGATTCACAGCTGTTAGAGATTGGGCTGGACACAGAGCCTGGGAGGGAAACCTGGTACTGGAAATGGGACTGCTCAGTGAAGGGAACAGGGAAGGCATCTGCATAAAAATTCTTGATTACAAATGCAGAGGACAGTATTTTACAGAAAGTATTATTTATAGGAATTTGGGCTGAGGAGGAAAAGCATTGTGCTTTACATGAAAGCAGCTGTAGCTCCCCAGCCAAATTTCAGACCCTGCCTAAAATGCCTGAAACTGATAGAGCTGCTGAGGAAAAAGAAATCTGTGCAAATTCTAAGATCAGATTAGAAACTTTTGAGTCATACTAGGAAACATAAAAAAAAAAAAAACCTGCTGTTATTGTGCCAAAATGAATTCATCTCAATGGTGAAAGACAGAACTGGCATCTTTGGTCAATATTTAACAAGGATTATTTAAAAGAAAAATCTCTCTGCTGTCACTCAGACCACTGCATTTTCAGAAGAAATTTGGGGTAGTATTCAAAAAGCAAAATTAACCAAAACACAATTCTCCTTCTGTAGAAATGCAATTTAACATTTAATAAAAAAAGTAACTTCACTTGAGGTGGTGAATCTGCAGCCCATCAAGCCTGCCATATAATTTTAAATTTTATAACTCTCATGATTAGAAAATGTCAAGATAATCAAAATATAGGGGAAAATACAGCTGCTACAGTAAATGAATGCTCTGAAAGTACTGAGATTGTGTCATGCTGTAACCACATAACAATCCTGACTTTTAAAACACTCTTGTCACACAGTGTTTTGCTTATACATTGCTTGAAGATAGTGAGGGTTTGGGTATGATTTCACAGCTGATCTTAAGAGTGAGTTGTTAAATTTACATTTTTCATTTGATACACGGCTCTGATAATGAACCTGCGCTGCGGAGAAAGTGTCAAAAAAGTTTAATTTCTTTTGTGCTCAAACCCTCCTTATAAATCTGCGTGGGTAATAAATTATAATCACATATTCATGCCTCTTTGCAAAATAAGTGTAATGATACTTTCTATTCCCTCGGCGCCAGCTCTCGCAGGTTCTTCAGGCACTTTATAAACATTAATTAAGACTCACACCTCTGCATTGCATGAGCTCTGCACTGATCACCTGCATTGTTTTGGAAAGTGTCTGCCATATTTTGATTACTCCAGAGCCACCTGTTAATATTGTACTCATCTGTAAACTGAGGCAGGGCAGTTAAGTTCACGTGATAAAATTCCTGCAGATCAGTAATTAAGGCTGGGGCTGCACTTAAGAACATCTTATTTCCCAGTTCTCTGTTGTAACCACCAGATTAACTCCTGTGGGGACTTAAAAGTATTTCCAATGATTCAGATAATTTTCTGTGTTGGAAGAGATTTAATTCATGCCATTAATGGGTGTAGGATTGTCAATGCATTGTCACCTGGTATCTCTTGAAGGCAAGCATGTGACAGTAGGACAGCCATGAACTGAACCATGGCACCATAAAACCTCTTTTTCTTATAATAAGCTGTGATAGGCATCTGTCTGCAAGCATAACCTATTTTATTACGTTGAGTCTGTGGCTCATTTATGACTAAATGGACTCTTTTTCTGTTGGTCCTTAGCTTGCAATGTGCTACTTTTTCCTCATTTTCCAGTCAAAAAACCTTGTACCTTCTCATGGAATCATCTCTTCTCTGCTTTCCTGCCCAAGGCTGTTTTATTAATTCCTGTCCGACTTCTATTTCCTGTCATTTTATGCTGCTTTTCCAGCTGAAAGAAGACAGTGGTCATATCATGTCATAATTATTTTCTTTAGTAATTGCCACGAAGATGCTGAGTGTTTCCTAATTAGATCAGGCAGTGTTCATGGTGAAACCTCAGAGATGCTGTCTGAGGACACGAGTTTCCTTCAGATCTTGGTAATTGAGTTGTACAGCCCATGCTTGTGCAACCTGAGTTTCTCCCTGCAACTCCTGAGGCACATCAGGGGATATTTTAAGACAAAGAGCAAAAAAGCTTAATATGAGAAGTAATGGGTTTTTTTTCCCCTTGTTCTTTATATATGCTATGGTGGAAATCTCCTCTGTACCTTTGTAACTTTGTACCTCATCACAGGCTCATTTTGCAGGTAGAAGACTGGAGCTTGTTATACTGCTGTATAGGTGAGGATCAGCTAAAAAAATTGAAGACAGATTGGTTTCAGTGGCAGATGGATAAAACTTATCCAGGGATTGAAAAACCGTTTGCAAATGTGCCATTATTTTGATGTGAAATAACTCTACAGAATGTTCCAAATAGTGCCTTATTTTGCTGCTGGAAAGCTATAAAATTGTAGATCATTGCACTGTAGATGAGATGTTAATACAGGGGAATTTGTGAGCAATATAGAATGGCTGGATACATTCAATGTGCTGCTTGCTTTCATTTTTATTAGTCAAAATGAGCAGGGCAGTCAGCATTTGAGAGCCCTAACACAGCTAGGATGTTCCACCCTCAGGATTAGTGTTCATGGCAAATGTTGGAAGCAATGGGAGAAATGGGAAAATTGCCCTTCATGTAACACTGTGGTAGGGGGGAATATTGCTTTAGCCCTGCTATTCGTGTTAGGAGCACCTCCCTTCCAACTTTTTGTGTAATGGATGGGGATGGGGTGTTTATCTGGAGGTAGGAATTGGGGTGCTTGTCTGGGGATAAACCCCCAGGCACCTGGGGGCCGTGATCTGATCCTCCCTTTGGCCACTGATGTGCATTTCCTGTGCCAGTCCAGCACCGTGGCTGCTGGGGCTGGATTAAATAATTCTCTGCACTGTGCAAGCATCATTACAAAACAGATTAGGAGGGAGGAAAAGCTTGCTTTATCCAGCTTGAAGTTGAGGTAAATGAAAGGGTTCCTTCCACCCCTCAACTCTGTAATTTTTATTGCAGGTTCTTAGTGGTTCTTGGGGCTGCCCTGTTCAGGGCCAGGAGTTGAACTCTGTAATCCTTGTGGGTCTCTTCCAAGTCAGGATATTCTATGATTTTCTAAAAACAGTTGCAGCTTCTTGACTTCATGTCTTCTATATAAAACCTGCAACAACAGTGCCCAGGCCTTTTTTGGGGAAAAAGGACACATTTTTGGAGCACAGTGTTTCCCTGAGCTCCCCCCATTATGTCATGGTCCACCCTGTGCAACTTGGCTTATGACTTTTATTGAGGTTTCACCTTTACATGCTAAAAAATTAATATGATCCTTAAAATACTGTAAAAAATTGAAAGTATCAGTTTAAAAAGGATTGTGAAGTGTGTGTGGGCTTTTTGTCTCGGCAATTAAAATGTTGGAGAAAAGGAAGCCATAGGTTAGTCAGGCAAAGGAAATAATTTAGTTTTATGTTAATAGCTGTGCTTAATAATAATAATTGTTATTATAGTAGATGATACTTTTCTGCTACAATGATAAAAAACCAAGCAAAGTCTAGTCTTCTAAGTCTGGAGTGATACTTAGGTACCTTTTTCATACCAGTTATTAAACCCTTTATTTGATGAGCCACTTAGTGTAAGTGCCTTGATGTAGCATCTAAAAATTACTTGAATCCTGAGGCACAGGCAGAACACAGTTATTTTGCTAAGGAGAGGATAAAAAGGGAATCATCCCCTGGAAAATAGGTAAAAAGACAGGAGAAGGGCATGAGCCATCTGCTTCTCCCTTACCAGTCCTTGTGGTCTAACATTTAATGATACAAAATGCTGCAGAAGGACACCAAGGCAAAGCAGCCTTTCCTTTATCCAGCAGATGATGGAAAATGTTGCTGTCATTTCCAGGGCTCAGTGAATTTACTCTGCTCACCAAAATCTCAGCCTGTGTGCAAGATAGGAGTGGAGGGAAGCTGGTGCACACTGCTTGAAGAAGAGGGAAACATCAGCAGCACAGCTCTGCTTTGGTCTGCTGCCAGTCACCTTTCTCTCTTGAGAAAGATCAGGAAGAAATTCAAGGAAATTTCTCCTTCTCTCAGACAGAAGTCACTGTGATATATAGGATGGAAGAGCTGAGGTGTATTAGCAGGGCTTTTTTTCATATTATTAACATAAATAATAAACTCTTGACCTGATTCGACCTGTCTTTCCAGCTGAAGGGAAATATTTTTGAGATTCTAAAACATATTGTCATAAATATGGAGTTGTGGCTGGTTTCTTCCCAGTGCTTTGTGTTCTCTTTGCCATTCTCATCTGGTTTTGCCAGTTATTCTCCTTAAAGTCTAAGTCAGTAAGGTCATACACATACTAGAGACTTTTAAATTCTCCCTTTGATATGAAATAGCAATCACTTAGTTAGTAATTAATAACCAAAAAGTCTTATGTTTTCCTGCAGTGTCTGGCAACAGCTTCTTAAACACAGCCCATGACTCAGGAGGCTATTTGCAAAATCCAAATCAAAAGAGTTGTAATTGATATCCAAATTATGCTGGTCAGACCTGGTTTAAGAGTTTGTTGCAAAACTAATTGGCCCTGGATTAAAATTCTGAAAATCTTAATTGATCCCTTTGACCTTCCAAAGATTGGTGAGAATCCAAATAGTGTTTGGGGCATATGGTTCAACCTACAGTCTGCCAGACTGATCTTGAGAAAAAATAAATTTTTGAAAAAGATTTTCTGGACTCTGCAGGCTTTTATCATCATGAATAAAAGCTTTTTTTCATTTATTCATGATGTATCAGATCTCTTTCCCTGCAGTTTCCAAGTAGAAGGTGTCATCATTGTTGCTGTATACACTACTTTTTCCATACAAACCAGAGTATTGTTATTGAAGTGCTTGCTGCTCATAGTGCCTGAAAATCAAAATAGCAAAGCAATGACCTCTTAAATGAGATGCCAAAGAAGCACAAAGCAAAACACAGAATCACAGAATGGTTTGAATTGGAAAGGACCTCAAATATCACCTCATTCCAATCCCCTGACATTGGCAGGGACACCTTCCTCTAGACCAGGTTGCTCAGAGCTCCCTCCCTGGCCTTGAACACTTCCCAGGATGGGCCATTTTTTTATGGACAGCCTGTGCCAGGGCCTCACCACCCTCACAGGAAAGAATTTCTTCCTATATCTAATCTAAACCTACTCTCCTTCAGTTTGAAGCCATCCCCCCTTGTCCTGTCACTCCATGCCCTTGGGAAAAATCTCCATTTTTCTCACAGGTACTGAAAGGCCACTATTAGATCACCTCAAATCCTTCTCTCTTCCAGAATGAACAATCCCAATTATCTCATCCTTTCCTCATAGCAGAGGTGCTCCATCCCTCCCTCAACTTGGTGGCTCATTCCAACAAGGTCCTTCCTGTGCTGGGAGCCCCCAAGCTCAAGGTGAGGTCTCAGGAGAGCAAAGGGCGGAGTCACCCCAAGGACAAAAATGGGGACACCTGAGCACAACCTGGCTTACCCAAGCCTGTTAGCAGAGTGAAAATATCCTTTCTGAAATCATTACACATGGCAGCAAATGTCCCTCATAACAGGCCTGAAGAGGCTGCTAATGAAATAAAAGAAGGTAATTTAGCAGGGAGATGAGACACTTTGGTTTTCCCTTGGTGTTAGCAATGGCTGGTTTTTCCTGCTTTGTTTAAGTTGCTAAGGAACCTTATTTGCTCCTGAATCTATTTTTAATTGACCCCAAAATGAAGAGTTTTGTTACATGAAAATGCTTTCTTGAGTCTAGATATCTGAATCAATGTCATTCAAAGGAACAGAGTTCATTCTGGACTGAGCTGTCTGATGTGTTTAAGGTAATTTTTTGGTCCTTCAGAAAAATGTTTAAAAGTAAATGCAGACTGTAACAAACTGAAGCCTGCTAGATATTTTGGAAATTGACTGGGATTTATTAGTTTAAAAGTTTAGGAACAACTTTACCGTTCTTCCCTGAGGGTTCTATGTTGAAATAAGTGAAATTCCTTGTATCTTGAACTAATCCAGGTAAAACCACAAAGGAAACTAAACAAAAAAATCCCACACCAAACTGAAGTGAAACTGCTGGTGATCACAGCCATGGTACATGGTCTGACTTTAGGAATATGTACTTAAATTTATTATTCCCTTTAAAATAACTTTCACAAGAATTAGAGGTTTGAGATTTTGATGTATTTTGAAGTTTCATTAAGACCATCTATCTTCTGATGATGAAATGGTATTTCTTGTGGCACAGTTCCTATCAGAGTTGTGGAATTATTAAAAAACAAATTTAATGCTTTTTTTCCTTTTAATTTTTTTTTCTTTTTTTTTTTTTTTTTGCCAGGCAGAGCTGCTTGGCATCAACACTGTTGGTAAACAAACACAATCAAATATTCTTCCAGTACTGCATTCCCATGTGTGTTTGTTGAAACTGCAGCTGAAATGAGCTTGGATGCAGCAGTTGTACCTGACTGCAGACAGGCACAGAAATATTTCCCACTCAGCTTGGAGACAGCACAGGCTTGACAGGCAACTTAAGTCCTGTCCAAGGCCTTCCCACTGGAGATAAGTTTGCTGAAAGACAAAGTGCATCATTTTTTTAAAAAGAAATTAAGTGGGTTTCTGAGAAATAAATGAGCATACTTTGGGTGCTGCTGTATGGCATGTTTAGATATTGTATAAAGGCCAGGAAGTTCTAAATTAAAGAAGATATGCAAGATTCTTCTTGACCTTTTGTCTTAGATCACATTTAATATTGGATTAATTTAAGGTATCCTGTATTCAGGGATGCATTCGGTAATCTAATAGTCCTCCTCCATCTTTAACTGCTCTAATTGTATTTATCTTAAAATTATCTGGCATTCATTGGCTTTTCTGACAATTTTAATTTATTCTAGTGTATTTTTCTAATGTCTTCCTTTGCCAGAGGGTAGAGGAGGATAGAAATATTAGGATACCAGCACCATGTGCGAGTGGAATTACTCTGAGGCCAGAATATGGGCAATAACTAAGAGTAATGGGATAAAATTAGAATGGGAACATTTAGACTGAGACTGAAGGAGCCTTGACGGTAAGATCTATTGAACTGTGGAGGTATTTCCTGCAGGATATGGGGGAAGTCTCCTCATTTTTAAGTTGAAAATAGACTGGATAATTCAGAAGATTTACTGCACATGGAGCAATCATAGTCTTCTTACAGAGGGAGATTACCTGTCTTTTCAATCTCAAATTTGGCTGTTTTGCCTCCTTTGCTTTATAGAGCTCATTCTGTGGGACTGGAAAGAATTTACAGAGAAGAGAGTTTGCTGTGTTTTGTAGAGGATTACCTGAGAATGCTGCACTGCCAAAAACATCTGTAGCTTTTTCCAGTAGATTCGAGGAGCACCAGAGCTCTGATTTTCCTCCAATTCTACCTGCTGGGGAGAGCAGAACTATGCCTGTTCCCTGCCTTGCTCCCTAAAGAACTAATAAGATTGGTTGTTTCCATTGTTAACAAAATTTTCTGGGACAAAATATGCAGAATGCAGAAAAAAAGAGATTTCTTTGCATGTCTGTGTTGACAGCAGTTATACGATAAAATTGAATTTTGATTCTTCATTTGAGGTTTGTGCCTTTCTGAAGAGCTGGGTTTGATAACAGGTATTTTAGGAGAGGCTGGAGAGCATTTGAGACCAATTGGTAGCAGGGCAGAGTGTGAGGAAAACCAAGGCCATGGTCATGGATGGAGACGGGGGCACAGCATTGCAGACCAAAACAATTCTGTGATTCTAAGCAGCAACTCTGACTGTTTTTTTGCAGTGAAGTATAGGCAGTCAGGGCCAGGACATAAAGCCAGGCTATTTTGCCACTTTTGAGTCTTTTTCCTTGAACCCATCAAGAGTCTTGTGCCATGATCACCCCTGTTTGGTGTGTTAGACATGTGATACCAGCTTTCATTGGAAACTCATTCATTCCTGAGGCATCTTTTGGGTGCTGCCAATTTAACAGACCCATGGCAGCAATGCAGTGAAGATAAAGGAGAGAAATGTAAGAGAAAGCAACCAGACAAATAAAAAAATTTTTAGTCTTTGGAGAAGAAAGGAATTTTTTATCTCCCCTTAATGTAAGTGATCTTTCTGAATAATAACTCTTTCAGGAGTTTTAGGACACACTTCATATAATCACTGTTACTTTCATTGCTCCAGGTCTCTTTCTGCAAGGCATCAGAGAAGCTGGAAAAGCTGCAGTCATAATACTGCCTCTGCTTATTAGTGAAAAAACCTGCAGATAAACTTTGGCTGTTTTATTGATTAACAGCTGTATTTTTCTCTCCTGGAAATCTCAACAGAAAGGCCATTCCTGTGACTGCAAAGGACAGATTTCTCAGCTCCCAGGGCCAAAGATGGCAGGTGGTTTTCCAGGGCTCTCAGTACAGCCTGTGTCATATTTTTGTTCTACCCAGGATTTGGTGAGTGGGCAGTCAGGGAAATGGTGTTTGCTGGCTTTGATGGCATTTCATGCCATGGCCAAGCAATAAAGAGCCACGCTTGCAAATGATCCAAGAGAACATTACAGCCCAAAGTTCCAGACAATGCCTATTCTCATTACAGGATTCAAGTATTTAGGACCATTTTGATAAGTCTAGGCAAGGTAGATTGCTGCTCAGTACTATTAACAGGCAAATTGCATCACAGAACAAAGATTTGTGTAAATATTTCAGCAGGCTGCAAGAAAATGAGCATCACGCCATTCTCAGAAGGATTTTCCAAAGTGATTCTGCCACAGTTGCTTTCAAATATTTAGATATATTGCTGGGGTTATTGTAAGTCCATGAATTCACCATGCATGAGTAAATATGCTCACGAAATACTCCTGCATTTGCAGGGGAAAGGCTGACTGAGCAAATGAAGCCCTTTTTCCGTCTTGGTATCAGGTAGAAATATTCCAGGTATTACTTTTAGGCATAGAAAAGCTGTTACTGGAATAGGAAGGAGTCCTTCTGGACAGGCATAATTCAGAAGAAAATTCTATATTTAGTGAGCTATGGACAGGGATGGGTAAGGAATGTACGAGAACTCCCAAGATCTGAAATGCTGCAGTGACTCTCAAGTGTGCAAAGGGCAAAGGAAGTTGCCATGGTTAAATGTACCTGATGTAACTGTTATGTATAGATAGCTCCCAGCTATCAATCAGTTATTAACTATTATTAATAGTTAATCAATTAGCTATCTTTAAAATGAACCTGATACCTGGAATGTGTGATTACCTGTATTTCTCTGTAAGCATAGTGGGTGTATACATAGATAATTATACCTATCAGGAGTTCAGCAAGGTCCTAATACCAATTTTCAATAAATGCAAATAGCCCAAATGCCAAAGCCATAGCAGGGTATACAGCCCTGTATATTAATTACAGAATCTTATCATAAAGCTGGAAGACTCTTCCTTTCTAGACCATCAAACCATGGGCAGGACAGAAATTATCCCCTTGACTCCTATCAGAAAGTATCCCCACGTATTTTTGACCAGGTTATTTACTGTTTACTCACAGAAGACATAATTATCACTTACATTTTGTTACCCAAACTGCAACTTACATTTTATGAACCACGGGCATGTTTCTGGGTTGAAAGGATGTTTTCTTCTTGTGAATTTTGTTCCTCATTCCCTCTTCTCTGAACTTTTTTAATCATGTTTTCTCATTAGCAAAATATACTTGTTTAACTCACTTGTTTAATGAGGTACTTTGGGATGATAAAGACAGCAATCCATTCTGCTGAATGACTTTGAGATGTTAAAAATTAAATAAAACTTCTAAATACCAACAGACCTCCTGCTGGTCTTTACTGGTTTTTCTTTGATGTGAGACAATATTCAGTTCCTGTTAGTGCCACACCTTCAAGAAAAATTCATTTTCAGATTGCTGTTAATAACAAGCATTGGCACATTGTGGCAGAAACTGGTTTCTTTTTTTAAAGAAATACTTAGATTAGTTTAAGAGTAGCTCAAGCTTGCCTGATTTTCAAGCAATTTAACAATTTTATTAGTCCTTATACAGAGAAGATAGTGATATTTATTTATATTAGATTTCAAAGAAAAGTGTCAGAGGAAATAAACCTCTGCTCATACAAAGCATTTTTTTTTCCTTGAGGCTGCCATGCTCTGGAAGATAAAAATGGAGCCCAGCTACAAATAGAATTGGGAAAAAAGAGGGTGGATTCTAAAGTTGAGTTTTATATCATTCAGGTCATTAAAGACAACTGGAATTGATCTTTCCTGTCAAACTCAATTATCCTCTATTTTTTCTGTAATTTTTTGGTGCTTAGTTTTGTGGGTTTGTTATTCTGTACTTGTGAAGGAATCCCAGGAGCAGAGTTACTTTATTGCATTTTATAGTGATAAAGATCTTGGCTCAGCATTTTTAAGACAGGGAACAAATTCCTGTTTTCCTGAAGGTCGTGTGTTTGGAGTTCAGTGGGCACAACATCTGGATATGGCTTGAACAGCTGGCAGACTTGTTGGGGAGCATCTGCCTCCTATTATAGCTACTTTTCATTGAGGCAGATTGAATGTGGCATTTGAAAGGGCTCATTGCATACATGGAGATTTCTCTGGTCATTATGTGACAAAGTGATTATTTAAGGGCACAGATTTTGCCTGTTTTCATGTAGGGCCTGGTGTGCTGTAGATGCTGTCAGAGGCAAATGCTGGAGACATTAAAAATGGTCAGGAACAATGGGGATAAAGAGGAAAATTATGAAGAAAATTTACTAAAATCCTATGTCTGTAGATATTTACTACTGAGCTTCTAAAGTGCTTGAACTGAACTTTGTAGTTTTGAGAGGAATGCTTCATTTAACAGATTATTCTACTCTGATGGATATTTAAGATTGATGCAATTTTTAAAATGCTTTCAAAGTCAAACCTCTCATGAAGGTGATTAATTCTTTACCTCTGGTTTTCCTTTCATTTGTTTTGATCGGGGATACTCTATCAATCAATTTGATAACTAAATCTAATGAAATCTCACAGTGTTTCTACAATATTAGCATGTAATTCTGTGCTGTTATCACGAGATATGACTCAGTGATACCTTTATGGAAGAAGTTATAACTTGGATTTGGCCAGTGATCTCCCAAAATGATCATCTTATTCCGTTGTTTATCAAGAAAGGATTTTAAGAGATTCTTACTGAATGAGGTCAACCAAAAAATGTCTTCAGAGGAAGGTCTGTGAATGGTTTCCTAACTGGTGATTATGTAGCTGTGGGTAGGAGGCTGAAACCACCTGCACCCTTCCTGCATTCTGGCAATATCACTGAGACTATGGGTCAGGACATTTTGCTGACTATAGTAGCATCCTTGCCCATCCTCATTTGTTCTGGGAATTCCATTTTTATTTGAAGAAAGAAAGAGCTCTCTAGATGTGCACAAAGTCATACCAGCGGGATGATCTGCTGAGCCTGGAGCCAGCACTAAGTCCCTTGGAGCTCGTGGGCTCATGTTATATTTGATCAGTGAACCTCAAGGAGATCACAATTTCCAATGAAGTTTCCTAAAGCTCTCAGGTATCTGAATGTGAAGAACTTCTATGAATCGACTGCAAGTTGCTTTCTTCCTACTCCCATCCTGACATTTGACATCCATTTTAAAACCTAAAGCCAGGAAGCACAGTTTGCATTCTCTGGGTGAGCTCAGTTGTATCCCTGGTTTACAAGAGGCACTGGAATATCTATTAAGGACCTCTGTGGAAAAATAGTTCCTTTCTATTGTTGCTTGTTTCTGCTTCCTTGTAGCTGTTTATCCCGTTGTTCTGCTGTGGTCTTGCCACCAAGCATGCTAATGCCATTAATGGAAATGGATGAGAGAACTTCATTTGTTCCAGAGAGTTTTCCAGGAGAGGGCAGCCATAGTTAATTCTGGGTCAGTTCATGCAATCCAATGTGAATATAGATTACTGGCAGCGTTTGTCTGCAGTGCTCCATTGCCCAGCATGGTTTCTGTGCTTGGTTCTCTTAATTTGTTCTTTTGTTTGGATTGCAAGTGTGTAAAAGATGGACTTTTTCACAAATTAATGCTGGAAAAGACAACCCACATAATAGAGTGGTTAACTCCCAGCGCCGTGTACTTGCTGAAATCCAAATGCTCTTGGGAACAGTTTCCATTATATGTCACTGTTTGCTTTATATACTTTCCAAGCCTCTCATGAGCTTCTCTCCACTCCCTTACTTCAAAGATATTTTTGGAAAAGCATAGGCTAAACTGTTGCTAGAGACCTGAAAAAATCTGGAAAAAATTTCCCTGGCACTGAAAACTTCTATTTCTTTTGTTTAGAAAGGATCAGGACAAAATGATCCTCTCTCCTTTCCTCTTTGCATAATGAGGATGCATATAAAGCCTCTCTTGGTTTGGATGTAAGGATGATAAGTTAGCACTGAGGGGCATATCCCACAGGCACAGTTTGGAGCTGTGCTTATGCAAACAGCAGCACTGATGTAGATGGCATCAGGAGCTTTATTTAGTACTGCCCTCCCAGGGGCACAGCTTCTGGGGCTGGGCTGGCAACCAGGATCCCTGGAAGTACACTCAGGCTTTGTATTAAGACTGCAAGGAAAATTTCCTTTTGATATGATATGGGTAACTTCCTTTCTTAGGCCAGTTCAAACCATCAAACCATCAAAAGCTATTTTTCTTTAATCCCTTTTTTTTTTTAAATTTAGAATCCCCCAACTCTATTTTCCAGCATGGCTAAGAAAAAACATTTGCCAGACCCCTAGGTAATGTAAATCCATGGATTTTCATAAGGTTAAAAATCTGGTCTCAGCAGGTGATGGGTCTTGGGAGAATTTTCTGTTCCTGTTTTGTAGGTTGAAACACGATGCAGTTCTTTGCACTTCACATGTAAAATCACAGAACGAAACGTGACTTCAGAGGTAGACTGAAGAAGCCATAAAGTCTTTCCATGCACTAAATTTTGAAGACTTTCACCTTTAGTTTTTTCAACTTTCTCAACTTCCTGTCCTTTACAATCTCATTTCATTTCTCAGGCATTCTACTAATAGGTATCAAACATACCCACATAATCTCAAAATACATAAACCAGGCAAAGATTGTGCCAGAGAAGCCTTGTCAGACGATGCAGGGCTCTTTGCCTGATGTGGAGGGTGAGGAATTAGTAATTTCTCATCTCTGTTTCTATGTCTATGGGTCTCTAGAAGGTGGAGCAGCCACCATACTGTGTCTGCAGATGAGCTGATAACTCTGGCTGGCCTGTGCACGGAGCCTTGGGAAAATAATTCTTAGAAAAGGGACTTAATCAGCTGCCTCACTAGGCTGATTTGTACATAATTGTGTCTGTCTTTTAAAGCCAGAGATAAAAGGACAGAATTTGACACCTGCTCATTGCTCATTTCCCCAGCAGCTCTCCAGGCTGGAGCACAGTTGCAGGGTTTGAGCGAGGAAAAAGGTTTTGGCAGCCGGGTTGTCAATGGAAGGGAGAGGGGTTTGCAGGAATGCTTTGCAGCACTTGACAGATGAAGCCCAAGGCATGCCTTGCAGTCTTGGGTATGGAGAGGATTTAATTTTTTACTCTGTCTAGCTGAACTCAGTGTTTCTTTTCTTCTTTTCCCACAATGTCATATCTGCAGTTTTATTTAAACGCAAAATTTTCATCCTCTGTGCACTCTGTTGTGCTGTTATTTGAGGTTTCCTTTCCCTCAAAATGCAGTGATGGGAAAGAAAGGACTTCTAGGCTCTTACTTTAAGCCTTTTCTCAGAGAATTCTCCTTTAAACAGCATTATTTTTATTTCAATTTACTTTTCCTTATGGTTGGGTTTTCTTTTATCCCCTCTACACTCTTCCTGCATGTCCTGTAAATCCTCAGGCTTTACCTTTGGTTTAATGTAACAGTTATTCCTGTAAGAAGCTGGTACCTCAGTGAGCCAGCATGGGGATTTTGAAAACTTACAATTAAGATGTTTTGCTTTATCTTCTGGAAGTCACCTTCCCCTCTTAGTTCTTTTTGGTAGCTTATTAGTTCATTTCTGCTTAGTGAGAGCTCCTTACTTCACTTCCCAGGACAGGTTAACTCTCCCTAAAATGTTTCAGAATCCCCATGGGGAAAGCTGGTGCAGTGCTCACTTCCCTGCCCCATCAGATTTGAGATCTGAGATACATAAATAAAGAATTGTTTTATTTATTTAGGGTTAGGTTTGGGTATTTTTTATTTAATTGTTTCTGATTCTCTAACAGGGCCATCTTCCCATCCCAGGAAAATAGGTCTGTGTAGTCCTAGGTGCCATACAAATTGTTCTCCTAAGCTCTTAGGAACATGAGTATTGTGGTCCCTAAGAGGTTATAGTCTTTGTCCCTGAGTGCTTATAGTCCAGCATTTTATATCTATATCTATCTAGATAGATAGATATAAATATATAGATATATAGATAGATATAGATATAAAATGCTAGATATAGATATCTATCTATAGATATCTCTATCTGTATGTCTATATTTATATCTATATCTATCTATATCTATATTTAATCTATCATCTATATCTACATATCTGTATATCTACATCATCTATCTATATAAATATATAGATATGTACACATGCATGTATATATGTCTGTGTTGTATGCTATAAATATATATATGGTATATGTAAAAAAAAAAGGTGAGCAGGGAGGAGGAATAGGAAAAATAATATACCAGAGTGATAGGAGAGAAGTAGTTTTGCACACAGGTTGTAGCCCACAGGTAGCAGTGAGCACAATTTGCCACCTCTGCAGCAATTCTCACCAGGTTTCTGTGGTTGTTGCTGTGTGACCTCAGCAATGGGTTTCTGCTGGCACAGGAAAAGTTGGGTCATTATGAGGGAATTTAGCATGGGCTGAGCTTTACTGCCATATCTGGAAAGCTGGGAATGAGATCTATGCAAGGTGCCAGGTGGACATAGCCAGGTCATGGACCTAGAGGATGATACTTGGTGCAGGGACTTCAGGAGAATAGAAAGTTTGAAGGTCTGAAAAGCAGTGATGAAGCGACTTTAATTTTTAAAGTGTATAATCCAGTTAGATCTCAGAGGAGAGCTTGGCAGTGTAGGCACAGCAAAAAGGTCAGTTTTGGAGAAGTTCTCTAGAAAGTGGCATCAGGATTTAATCACAGGCTGTGGAGGTATGAGTCATGAGAAGATATCAAGTCAAAGTGAAAGCTGAGATTGGCAGGAAGGAATCTGATTTTATTTCTGAAATTAAGACAGGTATGGGGAAAAGGATTTCATGAAAAATTCAGGAGCTAGGTTTTGAGCATGTTCAGTTTTAGAAGTAGTAAATTATTAACAGAAATATCTCCGAGAAGGGCCAAAAGTAGTTTGGTTTGATGGTCTAGGCTTAAAGATTTCTTGTTTTCTCTAAGCTTGATTGTTATTTGAGTGTTCATATCCAATCTAGCAAGGAAAACTATGGATTTGTGTCACAGAGGATGACTGGAAACTTCCATCTACACATATCTATTACTGGAGGTCTTCTGTGCATTCAAATTGGATTTTGAGACAGGTCAGATAGAGAAGCAGGATGCAATCAGAATAAAGAAGTCATAGTAGAGTTTGAGAGTTTCCAGCTTGAAGCTGCCTGGATTATTGTCTCATGGCTTAATGCAAAAGTGAAATAAACTTACATAGGGAAAATGGGAAAAAAATAAGACAATCCATTGGCAAGTGAAACAATTAAGAGTCATCAGACTGAAATATGCTGTGAGTGAAATTCAAAGAAGCTTCATGGAGAATATGTTCATTTTAGTGGGATCCCCAGGGTGTGGACATTGGGCACAAGTGGCCTGGTACCCACAGGTCACCCCTGCCCTGCACAGAGCCCCAGTGTCTGTGCCTGGCCCTGTTTGATGCCCTCATTTAGCTCAGCTGGGTGCATTTCAGTCGTGGCTGGGCTAAAGGAGGCTCAGTGTCCTCCTGCTCATGTTTACACAGCCACTGAAATGTGGTAAATCATCTACCTGCCTGTTAAAGGGGGGTTACACATTATCTCGTACCAGGCTGTGCCTGATCTGCAAAGACACAAAAATTCTTATGGCCTGGATATCTCATGCAGTGTCTCATGGGTTTTTTTAAAGACAGGTATGGAAAATGAGTCACAGACCCACAATTTTTTTCTTCAAATAGTCAGTATAACTTTTTTTTTACTTAAAGCATCTTGCACTGCTGTCTCTGTACATCTGGGCAGGGAGATACTGCTGTCTCATCTCTCCACTCACCTGCATTTGAGTTCCTTCTGCTTCAGACAGGACCTCAGAGATCTCTTCCTACAGGCCTTAAAAAAGACAATCATACTGCATGTAGGATTAGTTTAATCAGCAACTTAAAAAAAAAGCAACTCCCTGTTAGGTGTTACCTCTGTAATAATCCAGAGCATCACTCTGTGCTTGTTGAATGGGTAATGCAGAAAATACTGTTTCCACTTCAAATGGTAGAAAATACAGAGGGAAAAAAAAATGCACTTCCATATTGCCTAATTCCATGATATTTTGGGTAAGTAAACTGCGTGGCTGAACTCTCATATTTGACTTTGCATGCACAAAGTTGAGTACGGCAGCCTAGTTTTGTGCCTCTGCTGTTAAATAGCATTGCTTCTCTTGTGAGCAGTTGCAGTTCACTGCCATCTCCATGGCAAACGTGCCACAATCACCACCCTTGTCACTGATTTGTAGAGCAGGTAACACTCCCTGGAGGTCTGCAATCCATCCAGTGTCTAGACTGAACCTGCTTTGAGGTTGAGACATGCTCCCAAAACAGCACAAAGTGCTATAGGCTCCTTTTTTACCATTAACTTTTGCAGCCACAAGTCAGACACTCTGACAAAGTTGGCATGAGGCTTTTGAAAATCTCTTCTACAGAGGGAGAGGTTTGTCCAACATCCATCACTGCAGAATGGCAGGAAAAAAAAGGAGAAAATTTAAAGTCTCATTAAGCAACCAGTGAGGAAAGAGGTGATTTGCTTTCAGTGAACTATAGGTTAAGCTATGTCATGGTGTGATTTTTAGGCTTGTCCTGTGCAGACCCAGAAGTTGGACTCAATGATGCTTGTGTGTTCCCTTCTAATTCAGGGTATTATATGATGCAGTTCAGTTCCTGCAGAGGTCTTGCACAAAGCTGCCAATATACCAAAACCAGTGTTATATGATACTTCCTCATAGGTTTTAGTTTTGTTTAAATGTATTATAGGGCTTTTTCCACTCTCCTTTTTTTCCCCCACAGGGCTGCATTAGAATGCTCTGAAAGTAGTCCTGACACAGACAAGCTATAGAAATAAAGTTCTCAATAACTTAAAATAAAATGCAAATCCCAGGCTTGTGAAATTTCAAACATAAGGCACACACTGTATGCCAGCCTGACCTCCAGGCTGTATAGCAGATAATAAAAGAAATTTTATCAAACCTGCTTGTGATTAACAGACAAAAAAGGGTTGGCCCATGCTCATAAACGAGACTATTTCAGCAAGCTGGGGCCATGTCATGGAATATTTTAAAATAAGTCAAAAAGAGCTCAGGCTTACTGGAAAACACAGAGCTTTGAGCATCTTAAAATCTCAGGGATCTGCCCTTGTGCATTTAGATTAGGACTGGGCAAAAGCAGAATAAACTCTGAAGTGATTTTTCACTTGATAGCAAATTGGGCAAAGCACCAAATCACAGGTTATCTTGGCTGCCAGAGGATGAGACAAGCAGGTGCCATCCATGTGCCAGCAGTTTCTTAGGGAAGGAGAAATGTCTGTCATAAAAGGCATGTGTGAAGTAAAATAACTCCCACCAAAACCAGGGAGGTTAAACTGAACTGACACATTTCTGAAATAAATCTGTGCTTAATGTGCATTCAGGTTTTAAGATCCCAAGCAGAAGCTGGAGGCAGTCAAACCCCAGAGTCACGTTCATGCTTCCCTCCTCAGCCAGCATGACCCTGTTTTTTGGAGTTAATGGAAGAAGGTTGTACCACATTTAAATGTTCATAGCCAAGATCAAGTAGTGCTAAAACTGAATGCTGGTCACATGTCTTGAAGTTTTAAATTGGACATAAACATTGCACTGATTTGGAGGAAGAAATCTTACTCAGGGCAAAGGACAAGGTTGAGGAATCCTTTTGCAAGCGAGTTCCAGGGGATGCTGCAGCATCCTCAGCCCATTGCCATCACAGAGTTAAGAACAGACACAAACTGGGAACAATTTGGCAAGAAAGATAATGGGACCAGTTGGGATCTGTCATCAGCATACTGGGCACTGCAAAAGAGTGATTAAATAGGAAGACACGGACAATTATCAAACACTAATTGCTTATTGTTGCTAGAACTAGATTTTAAATGTGTTTTTCTTTTTAATTGCTTTTGGAGCAAAAAAAAAGTGTCCTTAATTTAATTCTAAAATGTTTGGGAATGGGAAGTCTGCCACGAACGGGGCAGCTCAGAGGTCCTGTGAAAGCAATTGCCTCTTTCACCAGCCTACATTCATGTCCAGTTATCCCATTCTCTGCCAACTTGCCTGTTTTCTGGTTCATGCTCCAATGTTGGCTGAAGGTCTCTGGGTTGATGGTACTTGCAGGAAGCTGCAATGGTTTGTTCATATCCTTTTCTGTATTTTTCATTCATCACTGTCCAAGGGCCTTGACCCAAAGAGGAGCTGAACTCTTTAGGCCCACAGGGGGTTTGGAGAAGCAAAAGCTGAGTATGAGGGCAGTTTTTAGGACAGGACTAGCAGTGGTTGACAAGGTGAGATATCTGTGTAGTCTGAAGCTGTTACAACACAAACATCTGTATACCTCTGTGCTCTGGTACTGCTGACTGCAGGGAAGTTCAGCAGGGGCTGGGTTTGCCTCACTGTTGTGTCAGTATAGCAATGAATGAATATGAGGATGTTATTCCAAATTAAGATGTTCAGGTTTGGTGCAGGGAGCAGGTCCAAATCATAGACAGAAGGTTTAATGCAAGTATCTAAGAGGGTCTTGTGTTATTAAATAATCATTCAGCATTTTCCTGATGAAAGTGACAGGGAGCACAGTTTCTATATTCATAGAAATATCTTTTGTATGGATGTATTCAGCTCTGAAAGGGCTGCAGGACCTCATCATGCACAAATGAATGTAACCAAATCTGCCTCTCTGTGCAAATAATTTGCAGGAATGGTTTGGAAAATGAAAGGAAACTGCTCCACTCTAGGGAGAACAAGTGCAAAGAGGGAAAACAGAAACAGTGTTTAGGTTCATACTTTAGAGGAAAAGAGGAAAATCCAGGGGTCCTGTTGTCTCAAAAGAATGCCACATGTCACCTGCTCCTCTGAGCTGCCCCAAAAACCAGGCTGATAAATCTGTTGCTGACTTGACACAGAGCATGAGGGGAGGGATGGGAAACTTGCTTGTGTGGAGACTGCTCTGAACAGAGAGTTTGCCTGTAGTACAGATTTTTTCCTCCTTTCTGATCTTTTCTTGCAGCTGCATAAAATGTAAGGTCAGAAATTGAGAGAATTGATTAAACCTATTTCTGAATAAATGGTGTCAAAAAGAATTCCCTTTTCAGTGTTAAGCTTCTTGCAAAGTCCTGAACAAATACTCTTGCAAAAAAGTTAAGGAAAAAAAAAGAAATATAGAAAGTTGTTCCAGACATCATGGCTGGCCTTTTCTGTGTTCTTTTAAGACAATTAGAAGGAAAGCTGGCCTGGGCAAACATTTAAATCAGCATTTTAGATTTTTTGAGCACAGCAAAACTGAATCATTCCATGAGATCTTCATTGCAGCAGCTCTAGCATGGGCTCTGGGTCTTTGGCTTTCCTCCATCAAAGTACCTGATGGACATTATCCAGAAATGCCAGTGATGCTGCTGCTCCTCTCCCCTCCCCAGGCCATGGCTCTCCTGGTCCACAGACCAAGATGAGTTAAATTAGAATTTTTTAATTAACAATTGCAATGGTTGATTGACAGAGTACTCTAACTATAACAGCAAAGCTAGGCAAGACGATTTTTTTTGATTTTCTGGTTTTTCTTTTATGTGAGCAGTATTTACTCATCTGGGCATCTCATGCCTTGAGATTTATTGGCCAACTTGTTTGTGCAAAGCCATTCCTCTGTGAGGTGTTTGCTCAGAGTCCTCAGAGCTGCAGAGAATGGCAGAGGCCAATGCAAGTGCATCAGCTGGGGACTCAGCATCCAGTTTAAAGGGAAATATCCAATGGAAATTTCTCCATCCCTCCCCTGTAAAGATCAGCAAAACCACCCTGCCTTTCTCTGCAGCCTGTTTTGTTTTAAACCAGCTCAAAAATGAGTGAGAAGAGAAAACATTGCTGGAATATGCATTTCCACTGGGATTAAATGTATTTGTATGTGGCTTTCCAAAATTAAACTTGGACAGCAGCAAAGAGGGACTTGGGTGTGAAAATGCAATTAACCATGACTCAGGACTCTTGATAAACAGGGGGACCAATGAGTTCTTGCATGGGAGCTTGACGAAGTGGCAAGAACAACTTACTGTGTGTTAATATGAGCAGAGTAAATAACAAAAAATGTTATTAATGTTCGGTGTTCAGTTCCAAGCAGCTCCTTTGGGTGATGTAGACACAAGTGCACCTGGCAGGTGATGGTAAATGATATTTTTCTTGTGGAATAGTCATTGTCTTTCTGATAGTAACATTCATTCTCTTTTCTTGAGAGTTATGAAGTCCTGAAAGAAAGACATTATGAGAATACTGATGTATTAGTTTTACATAATGGTCTCTCACAGACTTCCTGTGGTGGCAATAAGCATCACCCATCAGCTGGGCCATGAAGCAGCTTTTCCATCTTAAAGATTAATTCATTGAGATCCTAAAAGGCTTGGCAAAGGCTGCCAATGAAAAAGCAAGGCTTCCTAATCACCCTTCTCAGTGGTTGTAGCAGCCTCATCCTCCACCTTCTAAAATGTTTTGGATAACATTTTCTCCCTTGATACAAGAATCACTTAGGGAAGGTCCTGGAGGGAAAAGAGAATGGCCCTGTGCCTGTTCATTAATGTGTGGCAGAGACAATGCCTGTCCTTTTTTCATGGCTGTCAGGCACTGCAGGGTAATTTTGACACCCAAGGATGCCAACACAAGTGGGCATTGTAGGTAAATGAGGAGGAAAAGGGGTGGGGAGGACAGCATTCTGTTGGTTTATTGCATTACTTCAAAAATGATTTAACTTTTAATTAAAGGAGTTTGGGAGATTGCTAGGTCTTTATGCTTCTCCCCCTTCTGTCATCCAGGTTTTATGCTGCCACTTTTAAAATACAATTTATAAATGCAGTTGGAACTCAACTTGGTCCTTCTAATTTTCTCAAGCGCTGTTTCTCTCATATCTGAATCTTCGTAGGATGGAGATACAGCCACGACTGATTTCTGTGCTAGTGACTGCATCTTCTGATTCAGAGCTCCTGTACTCTGAAGCCAGTAATGATTCACTCTCACAGCAGTGGTGTGAGCAGTCTCAGCTTTTATATGCCATCTGTGAGAGGGAGCTGAATCTGCAGAAACGGGACCCTGTGCACATGGCTTTTCCTCTGCTCATGGATGAAAATATTAAAGCAAATCCGTCTGGTCCATGAGATGTTTTCTGTGTCAGGAAGGGAGTGCAGCTGTCTGTCAAACCAAGCTGTTCTCCCTGATGAAAGGGGGCTGTTTTTAAACACTCCTTTCCATAGTATTTTGCACGCCAGCCATGTGTGCTCTCTCATCTGACATCTCATTGAGATCCTTGGCTCTGGTACTGCAGGAGGGGAGTGTGTTCTGGGAAGGAAGGAAATTATCTCTCAATATGTACACAAACACGTGTGCACACACACACACTTTTAAATCAATCTAAAAGAATGGAAATTTTTTATTTTATTTTTTTAGGAATGAGGAAAAAAAATAATCTGGTTGAGCCAGACTTAAATGCTTCCCTTGTGTTTGGATTTTCTATTTTCTCATGAAGATATTAGAAAGAAATGCTCTGAGCTATTATTAGATACAAAGGTAGAGATAGAGGGCAAAGGGTTCATTTACAATTCCTACAGCAGACCATTGAAGCTAAGAGGCAATTGATGAGCAGCTTGAAAATATAGATTCATCCACTAAGCTTAGGGAGTATTTCCAAAGGTTTGTGCTGGTCTGGGGATCTAACCCTTTGTACAGCAGTAAAACCCACTGGGTGCAGGAAGCAGAAAACAAGTGGGTTGTTGTTTTTGGGTTTTTTTTTTAGTTAATGAAAGGAGTCACCTTGCAGGGAGAAGCTTGGAAACATGAACTGATGTAAAGTAATGAATTGATATAAATGCACTGCTTTTGAAGGAAGCAACTGGACTTCAGCTCTGTGCCAGGACATGGGGAAGCATCAAGGTTATCCACAAAAACACATTCTTTGTGTTTTGGTGTCGGAGCCCAGGACATTGCTCTGGCTGCTCTGGATGATTTGAGACCCTGGCAAGAGGCTCAAAGATTCACAAGCCACAAGAGTTTGAGTAGAATGATAGTTAAAATTAACTATCACAGGGTGAAAAAGCAGAATTTTGGGGATTTAGAATGGGGGTTCAAGAAGTAAAATGGAGGAATCTGGACATGTCCTGTCCTTCTTCTTGTCCTTCATCTTCTGCTGTGATGGTGGCACTTTTTGATTGGTTTAGAATGGAGACAGACTGTCTAACATAGGTGATAGGTATTGGAAAATTGTTGTAAATAAAGTACACATAGTTCTTAGTATAAAAAATAACATAACACCACCTGAAGGGCAAGTGCTGTGCCACAACCTGACCTGCAGGACAGATCCCAGCAGGTCAGAGAAAGAATGTAATAGATAAGAAAAAATAAACAACCTTGAAAAGCAGAACTGAGGAATCTCGATGACTTCTTCGGTCGTGGGGCTGGGAAAAAGAGACTTTCTGACACCTCAGGGTCATCCCAACCACAGAAACCTGAGATTTTGGGAAACCCAAGTCAGTTAATCCCTGATAATGGGATACCATTATAACCACTACTTCACCACCATGATCTTAGGGCAAAACTGCGAGAAGCAGATTGATCATGTTGGGCAGGACAGCCATGGCATTAGAGTGTGCTGCTGCAGGAGAAATCCAATGCCATAAAGGTTTTCTATCCCTTCCCTAAATGCAGTGGTGATTATCACTTCCTTTCAGAGAATCACAGAGATGGGCAGGGACCTCTGGAAATCACTGTGGTCCCATCCCTGTTCAAGCAGGGCCACCTAAAGCCACTTGCCATGGACCATGTGCAGATGGGTTTTGAGAATCTCCAGGGATGGAGACTCCACAGCCTCCCTGGGCAATCTGTGCCAGTGCTGGGCCACCTTCACAGGAAAGAAATGATTTCCTGGTGGTCAGAGGGAAGCTCCAGTGTTTCAGTGTGTGCACACTGATCCTGCCACTGGGCAGCACTGAGTGAAAGTGCCTGGCTCTGTCCTCTCACCTCCCTCCAGGTGTTCATCTGCACTGCTGAGATTCCCTGGAGCCTTCCCCAGCCTGAGCAGTGCCCATGCTCACATCCTGTCCTCATGGGAGGGATGCTCCAGTCCCTTAATCCTCCTCATCACCCTGCATTGGAATCTCTCCAGTGTGTCCCTGTCTCTCTTGTAATGAGGAGACAGATCTGGACACAGCACTCCAGGACTCCTCAACAGTGTTCTTATTGTCAAAAAAAAAAAAAAAAGAGAGAAAGGAAATTTTGGAACAGGGGCTGTTCCAACTGGGACACCAACACTGGTTTTCGATAGCTTCAGCTTGAACACTGAAGGGTTTTTTTTGTGCTCTTTCTGCCAAACCTCTTGTATCTGATACTGCTGCATTTGGGCAGCTCTGGTCGAGGAGAGGTTTTCATCTGGCTATCTTAGCTTTGCTGGCCTGACCTCTGGAATAAATGTTCCTTTCTGAACTTTTTTCTTTTTTGGCAGTAATTTTAGTTTGTTTTTTATCCAGTGCCTGTGTTGAGGCTTGTTCAGTTTGCAAGGCTAAAGGGCATCACAAGAGCATGCATCATTTTGCACTTTTTGTCCAAGGCAACAAAACAAAACTAAGTTAAAAAAATAATTTTGGCGTATTTTTTTTTTTCTGTGAAAACTCCTGAAGCATAAAAATAGTGTCTTTCCTTGAAGAGGGGATATTACTAATGTAAATCCAATGCAGAGGAATAGTATGATGTATGTCAAAAGGCAAGCATCCAAGGAGGAGCAGGAGTGATGGAAATGCCTCATGGGCATATGAGATTGTGGGGATAGGTATTCACACAAAGAATGCTTTCTTACATGTGCCCAGGGCTTTCTCTTATCTCTGAACATGAACCCATAGTGAAATAGAAATGTTCCTGTATTAATAGTGCATTGGAGATAACCCTCATCTGAAAAATACAGTAATACTGCACAACTGGGAACCCTTTCAGAGCAGGGAATTGGACTGGCAATTTCATAGTGTGTTGGTAATGAAACATTTTGGTTCTGTATAAGCAAATGGGCAAGGTTAATGGACACATTACTCTGGCTGTCATTGTCCCAGCAGTAACCAATTTAGAGGCTTTATATTTTCTGCTGTCCCAGTAAGGGAAAGAAAAGTAGAAAATTAAAAATAGAAATCCCAGAGTGATTTAAAGTGCAAAGAGTGAACAAGCTTGTAGTACTTCAGTATAATTTTAAAATCCCTCTTTTCCTTATAATCAGTATTTTAATTTATGTATTACATTGCAAATTCTGCCAATGTCTGTCCTGCTCCAAAAGCTCACCTCCACACAGAAGGATTTATTCTGGCTGTAACACATGAACATGAGCCTCCAGCCCTGGATCTCTCTAGCTGTTGTTTGTATTGATGGTTCCTGTTTGTATTTCCCTTCACCTTGTGCTGTTGATTTGCAGAACCATGAGAAATGGTCTGTGGCTTTGGCCTTCAAGGGAGGAGGTTAAAAAAATATCTTCTGGTGCCTGTGTATATATCATAATTGGGGTTTTTTCATAGCTCTTTCAGCATCTTTGGACAGATATCAGCCCCTCATGAGCTGGTTTTTCTCAAGCAGGTGCCCTGTACAACAGCACAGCGCTGGGTTTTCTCCCCCAGAATTAACTGTCCCACACTGCTGGCTTCATTGAGGTTACTTTTTTCATGTTGAGCCTCCTGCCAACATTAATACAGTTTCTGAAGCAGGTGTCCAGCCTAATGAGGACTCGTTTCCTTGCCTTGCAGACATCCTGGTTGATGGCAAGGTCTGTGACTGCGACGTCGTGGTGACCTGCCAGGTGGGGGACCCTGTCCCCCTGCAGGTGAAGTTGACCAACTGGAGCAAGCACAGCGTGGGGCCCTTTGCTCTGACCATGATGCCCTACCAGGATTACCAGAATGGGGTGCACAACTATGAGCTGCAGGATGCCATCACCTTCGTGGGCTCCAACACCTTCCACATCGACGCCGTGAGTTCTTTGGTCACAAGTATCAGCATTTTCAGTGATGTGCATTTGAAAGGGGCTTCATTGCTCTACTGTGCATTTTAAAGCAGATTAATATTTGGAAATACCCACGATTATGGCAGCTATTGCTAACAGTGCTGCTGCATGCATCTGGAATAGTCTCTGAAATGGTTTAAGACTGCAATTTCTTACCATGTAAACCACTAGGAAATTATCAGAGGCAGCAATTTCTGGTCACTCCAGATCTGGCTGAATGTGAATGGGTAACCCTAGATTGAATGTTCAATACCATATTGCCAGTCCCCTGAGTCTCCCAGCACAGCCTGCAGTAATAGATTTTAAATAACTTTTTTTTTTCTTCAGTCCATAAGAAACATTCCCCAGGCTGAGCCAAGGAACTCAGCAAATCAGTTCTAGTCAGGTCCTGAGGAAACACAACAGACTGCAAAAAGAAAATGCTAAGCATTAATGGCCAATCTGATGAGCTGGTTCATTTCCTGGATGCTTAGCATACTGTTATAAAACCATAAAGAAATGCATAAAATGAGGCAAAAAAAAAAAGAAAAAAGAGCCCCTTTTTAAAACAATTGAGATTATGATTTTTCTCTCAATTTCTCTAGAAAATTCAAGTCTAGGAGCTTTTTGCTTCTAAGGCGAGAAAAATACAGATAACACTACTCTCTCCCTCATCCTTCCCCCCCAAAAATACAACAACAAAATACCTGGAATGAAAATTTGCAGGCAATGCTGCAGAATGGAATGAGCAGCATTTCTGATAACTCATGAAATAAACATGAAGAATGGCGTGAGTGTTTGGGATTGTGCTTAGGACCTTTGTTTAGGTCAGCTCTTCAGATTGGTAATAAAATGTACCTGTCAAAATTAAATATATAAGTGAACTTTAGTTAGAAAGAAATGAAAGGTTAATCACAGAGATAGTCACCATGCATATTTTTCAATTATGCATCACAGAAGAAAATATTTCTAAAAGCTAATGAGCATGAAATATACCATCAGCTCGATTTTTAATGGGGGCTAACTGCATTCTTGTAGCTGAATAATTTAAATATGCCAACAGAAATCATCCAGGGATGGCTTTCTTTGACTCTGGTTCTGACAATGTGGAGTTTTTAATCAGAGTGGTGGTGTTTGAATGCCCAGCTGCCAAAGGGCCTGACCCTCCAGGCTAATGAGGGAAAAGGGAGATGTCAGTGTGATGTATTCTTACCTTCTGATTGAGTCTCCTACGGGGCAAAAAGTCAGGAGGTCACGTCTCTGGTGCCTGCCCAGGCAGCCTTCTCATACGTTCTGGTCCCTGCCTTTGCCCCATTGCTCAGGAGTTTGACATTTCTCCTGTAAACACAATCCCCAAGAAGTTAAAAATAGAATTGTTTTCTGCTGCTTGTCCTCCTTTCCATACAAAAAGGTGAAATGAACAAAATGTCGACTCTTAGACAAGAAGTGTTACATTTCACTGTGTGTGGTGTTGACGCCACACAGGCTCCAAGGGAAAGTGCTTGGTCACCTTCTTTGGGGTGTAGAGCCTTGATTGTGGAAGAAAATCCTTTATGTCTGCCAGAGGCCATTTCTCCCCTCATAATGACTAATTTAGAATAAATTTCAGAAAGTTCCACCTGTTTGGGGGGGATGAGAAGTCCTGGTTTGTGCATTTGATGCTTTGGGGAAGAACCACCATGCTCAGAATTGTGCTTTTGCTCTGAATTTGGCCAAAAGCCAGACAGGAGCTGGTTAAAAAAACCAAAGAAGCTCATAGCTGGGTGAGATGAAAGACAAAGAGAGTTTCTCTTTTTTATAAACAAAAGTTGAGATAGTGGACCAGATTCCCTGCTGGTTTTCAACTCAGTGCTGCTGTATGGAAGCTATTAAAAATGTCCCCATCATTTTTTTAACCTGAGGTCATGGGCACTTGGCTATTTTTCTTGTTTAGTGGAAGTGGCTTGAGGTGCTGCCCTTTCCCAGCTGCTTGTGAAAGATGCTCCCCTCTCCCCCTGCAGGCCCATCAGGACAGATGCTGTGAGAACTTGTTTTTGTGCAAAGTTGTCCAGTTTAGCAAAAACCACATTGGTCAGCAGTTTAGGTTAATTGGGCTGACTTCACACTGACACTGGCCCAGGGATGCTGACATGATTTATTGCAGGGCTGAGCTGGGTGGGAGGAAGGATGGAGAATCAAGTCTGGTTTGGTGTATCACTGGTGCGTGGTCAAGAAGGAGTGGGAGCATCAGGTATTGCAGCAAGGGCAGATACTCCTCACACCCTGAAAATTCACTCTGCTGTCATGCAGAAACTTCATTATTGGTACAAAAAAAAACCCCAACAGATCCCTCTGCCTTCCTAAATGTTAAGTCTCATGCTCAAAATTCACTGTTATTTTTGATTCCAGACTAAAAAGTCTCAAAGCAGTTTCTGCTGCTACCTGGAAGACAAGGGACATATATGGGAATTTTCAGGATGCACGTGCTGCTTTGCAGTGTGAATATAAATTGTTGAAAGGGTAAAAGTCGCACAATTTTGTATTTCCCTTTTTTGTGGCTTGAAGTCAAAGTTAGAAGATTTATCTTGGAAGTAATGTAGTGATGCTTATTCACCTCTTTGTGCTTTTACCTCAGTTCGATGCAGCAGCCTGGGTTTGTGTCACAAAGTCTCTGCTGGATATGATACTTCAAAAAGCAAAGTCTTTTCTGGAAAATTTTTGAAGGATATTGAGTTATTTCCATGCATTTTAAATTAAGTAAAGTCTGCATTTTTAAGGAAAACTTCTAATTTGGCTAACCTTATTTTTCTCTGTATTTGACAGAAAAAGTGACTTTCTCCATTATGACTTAAATATTTAACTTTTTTTATTCAGTGGGTGATTTTGAAACACGAGTTAACATGGTGGAACTTACCCATTAAAATACAGTGGATTTATTTTTTTATGTTGCTTCACAACATAAAGTTTATCTTTTGCTTTGTTATTAAATTTTCTTAGTTCTTACCTCTGATTTTTCTTGAATAATTAGTTGATCAGACAGAGTTGTTTTTTTGCCAAATTGAAACCAAAAATATTGCCTTCTGCGGAGAACCCTGTAACTCTCAACAATTCATCCTCTCTTGTTGTCCCTGCTTGTGCCATCACTTATCTTCAAGCAGGATTTTTTCCTGTGTGTGTTATCACACACAAGCTCAAGCGATTGGTAGTGGGAGATGAGGAGAAATTCATTAGTAGATGGTCATTTTGAATCAGCTCAGAAGCCATGGTGAACATTTGCTCACTTCTGGCAGGTCCTCTGTGGCCCATCTGGAACAAATTATTTTTCTTGGCACTGTTTTATTCACACTGTAAACTCTTTGGGGCAGCAAGCAGTAGCTGGCACCAGCCCTAATCTCCAACTGAGCTCCCTAAGTACTACAGCAGTATAAATAAGTAGTAATTAGTTCTAAGCAATCACAGTCCCACATGGTAGCCTAAATCAGGGAAGGATTAGGATGCAGCTAGAAACTTAATTTTTCTTCTATCTTGGTGGAACAAAGGACTAATGTGGACTTTTTTCCCTTGATTTTCTTTCGATCGTTATTTTCTGAGGTACAAGCTGCTCATCTTTGTTTCCATGAATGGTGGAATTTCAATAAAACCTATTTTAACTCTGCCCTGGCTCAGGAATGTCAGCATCCTGATGAATGATTCAGCAGACACACAGGCACAGGTCTGGGCATGGCACACCAGAGCTGTGTGCTGCTGGGCTGGAGGACAACACGAATTCGGTCTGGCTCAGGCAGGAGCCGTGCTCCTCATGGCTGAGCTGGGTCAGGCACTGCAGGCTGTGGGGTGCTGTGTCCTGCCAGCCATGGAGGTGACCACCTGAACAGGCCACTCTGAGTGGCTGAGCAAGTCATCAGACTAATGCAGTGTAGGGAACATTTCCCCTCATGCTGCATTTGATCAGGTGAACCCTTGTGTTGAACAGCTGGCTTAGATGTGGATATCCACTTTTCAGACACTTGAGTGGATTCAGATCCAGACTGAGACACCTGAATGAGGAGGTTACCAGGGGTGCTGCCCCACTAAGCTCCCAGGAGGCCATGGAGATGTGGTCTTGCAGCAGCTAGAACCTGGCTCATTAACACAGGGCTGAGATTCAGTTACCTAAAAGTAGATGTTTGCCATCATACAGGTGCTGTGGGTTTCCTACCAGCCACCAGATGCTGCCAGAAATCCTGTAAGACATCCTGGGCACCTTCCCAGTCCTCAATGCCTTAGGCCATCCCCTTACCTGTGTTTAGGCAACTCAGCTCTGGCTCTGCAGGCTGCCTAGGGATACCATTCTGTGTCTGCTCCACTGTCTCACTGACTAGGTATCCTCCTTATGTAGTAGGACCTTGGATACCTTTTACTCCTAAATGTAGGTTTAACCTCAAATTTAGTCCTGTGCCTGGTGTAGCAGCTGGGCTGGATGTGACCCTCTGCTGACCTGACTGCTGCAGCTGGATGTCTGATCTTTTGGGAATCTTTGTAGGCAGCCCCACTGGAGACTCAGCCTTACATTCCAATTTTGGTTCCTGTTTTGAAGGAAACATCTTGTAGCTTCTGCAGAGCCACCTGCACCTGAGCAAGGCAAAGGTTTCAAGCTCATTTTGCTTCCCTGTTTCTTCTCCAAAGTGTTGATACAGAGGTGGTGTCACACAGACGTGGGTAGAGCCCAAACCATGAATGTGATGTCTGGTGTTGATGCTGATGAGCCTGGAGCCACCTTCCTGCTTGCCAAGGGCTCTGAGCTGTGCTGCCACAGACATTCCTTCATGGTGCAGCCAGATTAGGAGGAATGGACCAGGAGCTTGGAACAGCTCAGGGTGTGAGGAGGCTTCGTTTGCTGTTTGCCTGCACCCACTGCTGGCATTAGTGCCTGCCTCTGCCCTCCTCTGCAGGAAAGTCCACACCAGCTCCAGTGAGGCAGAAATCAGGCAGGCAGCCCTGGGAGAAGGGCAGGGGAGCACGAGGGGACATGTTTGGATGTTGTTCTGCGTGTCCAGACGCGGTGCCAGAGGGCAGGAGCTGTTACCCAGCCAGGAGGGGAGATGCCAAGGACAGGGTCAGGGCAACAGCTGTGGCTGCTCTGATCCCTCATGTGGATGACACGATGATGATACAAGTTTGCTGTAGGTCAGCAGAAGTGCCCAGCACCAAAACCAAAGGGAGCCTGGGCTCTGCAGCTCTGAGGATGTGAACAGAGAGCCCCTTGTGCAGGAGCTGCATTTTAGAGTCATAGAAGCACAGAATGGTTTGGGTTGGAAGGGAACTTAAAGCTCATCTCATTCCAGCAGGGACATCTTCCCCTATCCCAGGTTGCTCCAAGCCCCACCCAGCCTAGCCTTGAACACTTCCAGGGATGGGGCATCCATAGATTCCTTGGGCAGCCTGTGCCAGGGCCTCACCACCCTCACAGTAATATCTACATCTATCTATATCTATATCTGTATCTATATCTATATCTATATCTATATCTATATCTATATCTATATCTATATCTATATCTATATCTGTCTGTCTGTCTGTCTATCTATCTATCTATCTATCTATTTATATCCTAATTTTCCCCTCTTTAAATTTGATCCCCTTACTCTTTGTCCTATCACTACAGATCCTGATGGAGAGCCTTTTCCAGCTTCTCTGTAGCTCCCTCAAATACTGGAAGGTGCTGTGAGGTCTCCACTCAACCTTCTCTTCTCCAGGCTGAACAACCCCAACTTTCTCAGCCTGACTTCATAGAAAAGCTGCTCCAGTACCTTGTGGCCCCTCTCTGGACTTCTTCCAGTTTAGGGAGGTCCAACAAAGCAGACTGATAGCCCAGGGGACTATATGGGATGATGTCTCCTGGCTAAAGAACCCAGCAGTGAAAGTCCAAAAAAAAGCTAGGACAGGAGAAAATGGAAACAGCTCATTCCCTTCACTTCTGAAAGCTACAGAGAATCTGCCTCATGGAAGGTGGCTGGGAGCTCTCTGGAATATTCTTGAGTTTCCTGCACCCTTGAAATCTTCTGTTGATCATTTGCCTTACCCCTCTTTCCCTCCATGACCTTCCCATCATCCCTGCTCTGGTCTTCCCAAGCAGTGGCAAATTGTCCTTCAGCAAAGGGTGTCCATGAGCACTTGCCCCGTTCACAACCCATTGTTCATGTCCCAGTTTACCATATAATGACATTTTTTGTAGTGGGGAACAGCCCTGATCACCTCTCTCAGAGCATCAGCCTTTTTTGGGACTCTTCTGCTGGGATGAAGCTGCCTTTTCACAATTTTTGGAAAAATCCCATCCAGTGGAATGGCTCTGTGTTGATTTGGTGTTTTGCATTTGCTGTAGCTCAGTTCTAGGCATCCTGAAACTGGATTTAACATCTTGTGGAAGCAGATACTAATTCAAACATTATCACATGCTGAACAGTGGTGGGAGTGTTAAAGTTAGAAATTACTGAAGTGTCTTGCTGAAATGATGGACTGAGATATATTATTTGTTGTGAAGATATGGATTGTAGATGGATTTGTAATGAAGGAAGATACATAAATGTAGAAACAGTGTGAACTCTGTATATTTAATTTGGACAAGTAAAATCAGGGTGGCTACTGTTTCTGGGAAGTTTCTTTCTAAACTTCATTATTTCAATGATAGTCACCCAAGTTCCTGATTAGAATTTGCAGTCAGATTGTGTCTCAGTAATAAGGGAGAATGAACTTACTTATTGCTAAGCTGTTAAATGGTGTTTAAACCATGTATTTAACATTAATTCAGAGATGTGATTTAGAACTTTAATAGAGATGTTGGTAAATGCAGTCTAAGGAGACATTTAGGGTGATCTCTACCTTAAACAAATTCTGTTTTGTAATCAGGTACTCCTAAAGGTTCACATTCTGTTTTGAGCTGTGGCACAGATTTACTGCATGAGTGAATAACAGGATTAATTTTTTAAAGTAACATTTTTACTAGAATAGGGACGAGATGTTTACTCCTTTTTGTATGAAAGCATTATTGAGATGTGAATCTGGAGTACTCTGAGACCCTTTGAAGGAGATAATAGATTGCAAACTGCAATTAATTTGCTTTGTTAATGGTTTATTTGTACTGATTTTTGTATTCTCTTTGCCAGGTAAAGCCAGCCAAAGACTCTGTGTACTTTGGAGCACTTCTCTTCCTCTACACGGGCGATTTCTACCTGAATATCAAATTCCATGAAGACAACAGCAGCAGGGAGCTGCCTCTGTCCTGGCTCTGCCTTCCCAGTGTCCACATCCGTGCCACAGAGCCCGTGGCCCCAGCTAAGCTGTGAATATGCACCGGGTGCTATTGATCACCCACAGCACACAGCAGAGCTTGGCACATCCTCTGCTTGACCCCAGCTTGTTTCTGTCCAACCCCAGGACATGGTCTCTGCTCTGGAGGAACAGCTGAACACTTTCTGAATTGGCTGACAGTCATTTGGACAGCTGCTTCAGCTAATTTCAGAGGGAGAGAGAGAGAGATTATAACTATGCTGAAGTTTTCCTCTGTTTTCAGAAAGCCTTTGAAACTATTTGCATTGTACTTCAATATACTTCATTGATATCAGTGGTTTGAAAGAGTCTTGAGGGCTGAATTTTGCCATGTGTTTGAAGGTCTTAAATCCTGTTTGAATAATCCTGTTTGATCATTTTTTTCAGTAAGATTTGTGTGTCTGTATGAAATTCCTCTTGGTTTATGCTGGACCCATGGCATGTTCCCTTGGGATATAGATCTCTGTTAGATTTGTTCACTGGCTTGCTCTTGTTCATTTGTTTGCTGAGAATTTGGTGTCTTTGGTAGTAAATAGCAGTAGTGGTGCTTTTCAGTGTGCTACTGAAAGTAAGAATAGCCTCCAGTTATTCTCTCCCTCCCCTGAGCCCAGTGCCACTTGCTCCTGGTAAAGTCACTGCCTTTAGTTTGGCAGATCTATGAACTAGAAAGGAGAGAGGGTGGGAAGAGCAAAGGAGTTTTGTCCTTGAGAGAATAAATAAGCCAACTTTTGGGCTGCCTAAGGCTTGGCTGTGAATTTAGGCTTTCACAGTTCTGTTCTACACAGTCATAGTCACTTGAAACATTTGCAGACTCTAAAAGATCCACCAGAATTAATCAGATGATCATTAATATAACTTTTCATGAGTTTTTGCAAACTCTACTCACCAGATTTTTCATACTGATATACTGCTTTTTAAATGTGTCTAGTTTTTTTCCTTTTTTTTTTTTTTTGTTTTCTTAAAGTTTGGGGGTTTTTTAAGTTTAATTATTAGGCAGTTAAGGCCATGGAATTACTGAGTGTGAGAGTAGTTGTTGAATGTACTGATAATTTAGCCTATTTTTCAGAATAATGTTTTTGTATAGTGAGACATGTTTTTACACCATGTAAAGCAGGGAGATGTTTTATCTGTATGATTAATACATTATTTCGTGGACCATATGTTTAAAAACTATCTCAGTCTTTTCTTAAATGCATAGTTAAATTTGGTGGTAGTATGCCTTGGGGGTGGATACACCAAGATGTGGCAGGGACACTCCAGTTAACTCTACATTATTTAAATCTACCTGCACAACCTCTCTGCAGATTCTTTGTTTCTTTAGAATTCATGCAAACATGGGCCCCCTCTGAATGCATGGCCTGACCCTTCCTGCTCAGTTCTGGCTCTCTGCACCAAGCCCAGGGGTACTTTTAGGTGTGATTGGTGTTTCCCATAGTGCTCCAAACCCCATTCATTGCAAGTGACTGTTCACCCTAAAAATATTCCCAACCTAGGGAACTGTGGCTGTAGCATGGTAGCTGCATTTCCAGTATATGCAGGGCATTATCTCTAAAATCCTGTGTTGTGGCAATGTTATCAATGTTTGTGCTTGAGCTGGGGCTCTGGACTCAGCCTTGAAAGTGGAAGTTTTCAGTCCTGACCTGATGAAAATCTGAGACCTGCTGAGGATTTATTTGCAATGATTCACTGCTCTGTCAGGTGCCAGTGAGGTCCAGTAACAAAACCCCTGGAAAGAGGGTCCAACAGCAGAGTTGGGCCTGCTTTTCTGAGTTGGTGGAGCTTGGCTGACCAGACTGTGCCATGAGGCTGAATCCTCTGTCATTGGATAGGTAACACCCAGAAAAATAAGATCCAAGGAGAGCAGGAACTAAACCCTCAGTACATCTTCTCTAAAAGCTTGGTTTTGACATGAGTGTCTGGACTATGTTGCACAACACTGTTGGAATAAAATTCAAATTGGGTTTTATTCAGTGTTCCCAGAAGATCATCTGCAGATTCTAGGAATATAGCTAAGGGTTTATAAGGACCACACTGAAATAAAAATATTGTAAAGTAGATGCTGTTGTAGTCAGGATGCTTTAATTTACTCAGCTAAGGGACTGTCCTCTAATTATATTTCAACAGCATTCTCTGAGAATAGAGAGTCTTGTTCTGTGGAGCCTATCCTGGGATGCAACAATCCTGTGCCTTTTACTTATGAAGGGTCCTTATCTACAGCCCACTGAAGCTGTTGGAATGGGAACAGGTCCTGTTGTAACAAAAGCTGGCTGCATATTTTCTAGGAATCCAATATGCCATTATAAATCTGCCATATGTGAACATAAATATAAGTTCTTATGTGTGAGCTGACCCTTAAAGGTGTATCTGTTCATTATATAGCAGATTCTGTCCCTTGTCAACTTGGACACTTAGTTGATTTTGGCATTTATTATATCTTCCCCAATTTTCCAGACTTCTACTTGTCTTGGTGAAAGAGATGAAATACAAGAAGTTCTTCCTTCTGGGGATCATTTTTAACTTTGTCCAGAAGGAAGATATTTAAGTGTTAGTGTAATTTGGAGAGGGGTTGAGGGAAAGGTGCTTAAAATCACTGGGGTTGCTGTTAGGGTCAGTCCTTGTACTGCTTGAAAGAAGGATGATATAGTTCTTATTTGCTTTCCTTTCTTGGTACTCAAAACTTTTTCTTTCTCTGAAACACCCAGCAATTATTTTGAACATGACGAGCTGAACTGTTCATTGTAAATCTGATACGACCCAGTGGTTGCAATAAATTATTCCTAATTTAAATGGCCATTGCTGAGAGCAGATGTTGATCCCATATATGAATGCACTGGAGAAGCATAAGTTATGTAACTTTACCTGAATAAATACTTGTGGCTTGTTATTTCACCTCTGCCAGTCTCTTTAGTCTGTAGCTCTTGGGTGGGTTGTGTGATTTTGCTGACAATAATGTGTATCCCTTGATTCTGTGTTGTGTCTCTGAAAGAATGTGTTGGACTCCAGAGCTGAAATTTCAGCTTCACTCAAGTGTGGTGTTGTGAGGTCCCCAGGACGAGGTGAGAGATGAGAATTTGACTCCAAGTTCTCACAAGGCTGATTTATTATTTTGTGATATTATATTAAATTAAAAGAAATTATATACTAAAACTACACTAAAGAAAGAGAAAGGAGACATCAGAAGGCTGGACAAGAATGATAATAAAAACCCGTGACAGACTCAGAGAGTCCGACACAGCTGGACTGGGATTGGTCATTAAATTAAAACAAATCACATGGTGGATAAACAATTCTCCAAATCACATTCCAAAACAGCAAAACAAGGAGAAGCTGAAGCTTCCCAACTTCCCAGAAGAAGAAACCCTGGTGAAGATATTTTTCAGAAAATATCATGGTGACACTCAAGTTTTCTCTTCCTAGATGAACTCAGGGGTGGTGAACCCTGTCTGCTCTGTGGTGTGGCTCCTGTGTCAGCTGAGGAGAGGGAGAGGCACTCACATGAAAGGCAACAAATGGCCAGAAGTTGTGTCCAGGGAGGTTCAGGTTGGATATTAGGAAAAGGTTCTTCCCCCAGAGGGTGGTTGGGTGCTGGAATGGGCTCCCCAGGGAAGGGGTCACAGCCCAGAGCCTGACAGAGCTCAAGAAGTGTTTGGAAAATGCTCTCAGGCACAGGGTGGGACTCTTGGGGATGGTCCTGTGAAGGGGTGGGAGTTGGATTTGTTGATTCTTGTGGATCCCTTCCAGCTTGGCTTAATCTGTGACTCTGTGAAATGCCTCAGTGTCCCAGTACTGGTGTTGGGGGTGGTGAGGCCCTGGCACAGGTTGCCCAGATGGCTGCCCCATCCCTGGAAACATTCAAGGCTGGCTTGGACAGGGCTCTGAGCAACCTGATCCAGCTAAGGATATCCCTGCTCAGTGCTGGAAGACTGGAACTAGACCTGTAAATGTTCCTTGCAACCCAAAGCATTCCATGATTCTTTCACCCTTTCCATCCTTTGAGAAAGAGCTCAAAGGCTGGAAGGACCATCTTGGAAGACTGACTGCAAGCACTAAAAACCATTTGATGCCCAGCCTTGTCTGAGTTCCTTTTCTCAGTCCTGGGGCTCCTGTGTTTGGATTCCCAATCTAGAAGCTCTTAAGGATTCATCAGTGAGGGCCAGCTGCACCCTCCCTTCCCTGACTCCTCTGGCTCTCTCCTGGGTGTGGGCACTTTGTTTGCCCCTGGAGCTGGGCTGTGCATCCCTCCTGCTTGCCCTGCACAGCCCAGAGCAGTGCTGGCTGCCAGCTCCTGGGGTGGAACCAAGCCCTCTGCAGATCAGGTGTGGGCACAGGGGGCATTTGAAGGCTTTCCTACAGGTGGCTGCTTTGCAGAGCTTTGCAAACACTCGTGCTCTTTTCTTAATGCAGAAGACACCAAAAGATCTGAACAAAATTTTTGTGTCAAGTGTTCCATGATAGCTATTTCCTTCTGGGGTTAGGTCAGGGTTCTTGGGTTGTTCAGCATCTCCTTAGCTCTCAGCTTCTCATCTTGCTCTTTCTCACCTCATCCTTCCCACTGACTCTTCCACTCACTCCACTTTTCTGCTTTTCTTTGTTTGGTCCCAACAGAAAGGATCAACTTGTCCCTTTCTTTTTTTTTCCTTCCTCTGCATCTCTGTTAGAGCCTTCCTAACACTTTGGCCATGATGGAGAAAAAATGCTTCAAACCCAACTTCAGCTGCTAAACTGGAGTTTGATGCTCTCCTTAAAGCATCTTGAGCTATTTCTGTTGAACAGGATCTTGTCTGTTCTGTTACAATCTGATGTTTCTTGTTGGAAGGACACTTTAGGCCTCTGTGTTCACCATGCATCAGCTCCCTAACACCAGTGGGACTTTGTGTGTAGGTGACATCTCATTTAACATACACTGCTCCCTTCCTGTCCCTGTGTTCCTGATTCAGCAGATATCCAACCATGTGTCTAATGTTAAACACATCAATAAAAACACATTAATAACACATTAATAGGCCGTCTTTTGACAGCTAACTCAGTCACTCCCTGGGAAATTTGCTAAGCCTGTGCCCAGATGTGCAATCTTCACCTGAACCTGCAATTTTGACATGGAGGCTCACATGCCATTGTGCTGCCTGGGCCATCACCAGTGGCTCCCTGGACCCCTGGCACAGGGAGAAGGCATCTCACCAAAATCTGGCACTGCATTTATGCAAGTCTGGCAGTGCAGAAGATCCTCCCAGGCCAAGATGTGCTCAGTGTGTGGCTGTACCAACCACAGAAATGCACCCTGGAGGTGTAAATCAGATGCACAGACTTGCCTGGGGAGCAACACTGTCCCCAGCACTGTGCACCAGGCAAAGCAGGACTCTGCCACCTCCTGCTTGCAGTTGCTCTTCCAAGTGTTTCTCCCCCAAGAGCTGGTGCCTCCCAGCCTCTCCATCTTCACAGCCACAGGAAAACTCCTCAAGAGCAGCTCAGGAATCACTTGGCATAAGGGAAGGCATCTGTTAACAATGAGGCAGCTCAGCACCATTTCTGGGATGGATACTCTGCAGAGAATTTGTTACAGCCCAGAGTTCTCTGGTGCTGTGGCTGGAGAAGGGCAACTTCAGCCCCTCTTCAGCCTGGATTCAGCTTGAAAAAAACAATGTAGACACTGCCAGAGAGAAATCAGGCCAGCTTTTGAAACAGTTTAACAATGAGCATCTTGTTAATGACTGTGAGGATGTCATCACTAATCTGTGTCAGAAACTGGGCCCTTCTGCTCTCCAAAGTCTGCCCATGTCCTTACAAACTGGTCCAGGCTGGTGGCTGAAGTGATGCCATGGTCTGATTCAGGCTTTCCACCTCCTTTCCCAATAGTCCAGATCCAAAGCAGAGATGCCATTCCCTCCCTCCCTTTGCCTGATTCACCTCTTTTTGTGGCCACACAAGGCTGAACCCATGTAATGGGTTTGGGTTGAAAAGGGCAAAGAAAAGGCAGGGGGATGTTTTCCTTTAGTGTGTGCACATGTGAGTGAATTGCTGATGTGAAGCTGCATCATTACACAGGAGCCTGTGAGGCTGCAGCATCCCAGACCAGAACTTTTGGGGCAGAACAGGGGTAAATGACCAGTGGGAGGAAGGAAGGGAAAAAATTGCGGAGGGCAATGGTACAGGGCTACAAAGAGAGACACCTCCACAAGGTGCCCGAAGTTTACTGAGATGAATCAAGGTGAAACAGGTTATGTAACTGCCACAACATTAAAAATAGGTTATGCTGTATATTAAGATTTCATTTATGAATTGTTTATAAAGCATTCATAAATGTTAGATGTGGCAAGCACGTTCTGCACACAAATACTTTGTGTTCCAGCATTATCGATGGCCGCGTCCACGGCAGCTGCAGGTGTTACAGATGGTAAAATCACAGCTCTGGAGACCTGCAGTTCAATAGCAATACACCATAAATGATTCATCAATCACCTCAACATGTATCAAGGAATGATGTGCTCTTTGCAAATGGGGCCTTAATATGAAGTGTGACCTTAGGAACTGTGAAACAGGGAACTTTTGCCCCTTTCATCCTTTTTATTGCTCCTAAAAAAACCCCAAACCAACAAAACACCAACACCAATTCCCCCACCCCCACCTCCAACTCTCAATTCACCAGTTTAATAATGATTGTTTTTCCTCACCTCTGGCTTGAGAAAGGCCACAGGCTCCTGAGAATTAAAAGGTTTTATGGAACACACAGTATTTGGATGTGTTCTCATCTGCTGCAAATGTGTTTAGTGTGTTTTGGGGGTGTGGACTCCAGGGATGCAGAAGGATGTCACCCCAGCAGGATGTCACCTTGCCAGCCAGGGTGTCTGCAGATCCCTGGAGAAAGCACAAGTGCAAAAGTAATGTGAATGTAAACTAAGTAAAGAGAAGAACAGAAGAGCCATGAAATAAGACTTGAACGTTATAATTTAATTTATTAAAATGAACCCTACATCTAGCTCTGGCCATTTGCTTACATGGAGGATGTCACCTAGAGAAGATGCATTGCAGACCCTCAGCACAAGGCAGGCCAGGTAAGAATTGTCCTTCCCTAGCATGTCATCCTCCATAACCCTGGAGAAGGCATAAAGCCTGCTCATCCCATCCCATCCCAAGCCATCCCATCCCATCTCTCATTCCTGTGCAGAGCTCTCAAGACTCTTTTCACAATGGAAGAGAAAGAAGATGTTCCTGTCTTTCCTTGGCTGAAGTCCTGGCCAGGACTGAGTTTTCCCAAGTCTCTTGAGGAGGGCACTGGGACCTGGCCCAGCTCTGTAATGTTTGAATTGAGTATCAATATTAGCCACTTGCATGTGGTGTCAGAACAAAGCCCATGGACAATGTGCATTTAAATGTCACACAAAAATAAGACAAAATAGGTGCATATGCTTTGGAATATTATTTTCAACACAAGTATTGGGTAGATCTACCAGATTTTCCCTTTTGTGTAGCTCTCCAAGTGTTGCTGCTGTTGGTTTCAATATAAAATCACATCCTGTAAGGCTTGTCCATGCTGGGGGCTCAGGGTCACACAAGCTCTGTTGAGAGAAACAACAGGAGGGATCAGTGATGCTCTTAACACAAACTTCTTTATTAAAAAACACTGGATATGAACAGGAGTCACAGGATCTGTGCTTCCCAAAATATCCACAGGGCAAGGAGGCTCTGTAAGGAGACACCCACCCGGCATCAGAAAAATTTCCAACCTGAAATGTCTGGTTTTGCCAGTGGCTGTAAAGAGAGGCCAGGGTGATAAATTGACATGGAGACACCCACTTATCTGACCAGTGTATTCAGATGAGATAAATCAGAACCACAGAATGATCTGGGTTGGAAGGAACCTTAAGGATCTCATTCCAGCCCCCCTGCCATGGGCAGAGATACCTTTCACTAGACCAGCCTGGCCTTGAACATTTCCAGGGACAGAGCATCCACAGCTTCTCTGGGCAACCTCTGCCAGGGCCTCACCACCCTCACAGTAAAGAATTTTTTCCTAATGAGCAATCTAAACCTATTTTCTGTCAGTTTAAAGCCATTCCCCCTTGTCCTATAAATCCCCATGACCTGCCCCATCAAGCATGGATGAAGTTAGTAAATGTGTTTAGAAGTTTCAAAGGACCCAGGGACATACCTCTGAACCCCAACTCTGAGCACAGGAGACTCATTTCTTTGCAGATCAGGCAGAGCAAACCCTTTCCCTCCCCATCCAGGATGCAGTTCCATGGGGCTCAGGTTTGTACTTCAGGTGCTGTGGTACAAACATGGGGACTGTCTCATTCCCAGTACTTTTCCTTTTCACTGCACCCACCATGGGCCAGGTGCAGGGTGACCTTCTGGGCCAGCAGGGCACCAGGCAGCCTGTCAGCAAGGAGCCACATGATGGGGAAATGCAGCTCTCCTGGGGAGCACCCATGTGAAATGTCCAGGGGAAGAGGAAAACCTGCTGCAGCTTTATCTCAGCTTTGTGCAAACCTGCCCTGATGAGACCTTCAGCTGAGAGGCTTTTTGAGCTGTTCCTGAATGAGCATGGTCATATTTTCCCTCTCTCTGTGCCCTGCACCCCTGGCTGTGCTGTAGATAAGGCAGCAGTGTTTTGGCAGCTGGGAGGTGATGCTCTATCTGTTTGCACATGCAGGACACTAATGGAAATGTGCCACCCATCACCACCACTGGGGTCAGCTTGTCTCTGCTTGTCATGCTGGGGACACTGGCTGGTTGTTTTGGTGGCAATGCAAAGGGCAGCAATGCTGGGGACAGACAGACCAGGCAGATGTCAGCTTTCAATACCATAAAAGCCCCTGCACAATTCTTGCTCACTGCTCTCTTGCTCAGTTCTAAACCTCTTTCTCCCTTAGTTTCTTTAGCAAGGTATTTTTTCCTGATATCAGATTTATTTATTTCATAGCTCCACACTGTTCTCAGTGTCTCTTTTCTGCAAGCACACCATACCATTTTTCCTGTTCATTCAAGCCCTGGGTTTCTGGGTTTGGAATGCTCAGAGTTCTTCATCCTGTGCCATGGATGGAGTCTTCACTCTCTATGTTCAAGTGCATCTCATGGCTTGTCCAGCTCCTGCCTTGCTCCTGCCTGATTCCAAGGTCAGGCACTGGGACAACAGGATGACTCCTGCCTGTCTGGGCTCTCCCTTCACACCTGGCACGTTTGGTTTGAATTAATCCACAACACTCCTGTCCACTGCTGGCACACAGGTAAGACTGATTCTGGTGGCCTTGGTGCAGTGGAGAGGAGGCAGGAGGAGAGGAGGTTTAGTATCACCTCACTGTCTCCTGCAAAATCTGTGTTTTGTTGCCTGGTGACAACATCTCTGTACTCGGTCCCAGTGCCACACGTGAAATGCTGAATGTGAAGCTGCCATGCAGCAAGTTTAGCTTTGGTGAGTGTCACATCTCACTCAGCACTGCTGATGGGGTCCCAGCTCCTCTTCCAAACACTGAAGGGCACTGCAGATGGGCACAGCCAACCCCAGCTCCATGGCACTCCAAAGCAGGGGTGGCTCTCTGCCTTATTCAGAACACCCCAAATATTGTTTGTGTCCAGGGGAGGGTGGGGTGGGATCTGGGAGAAGATCCTTGCTGCCTAGAAGGACAGAGTTCCTCAGACCAGCCCACAGAGCTCAGGAGTGAAAGACAACTGTCTCACACATGTGTAGAGATGGCTTTGCTTACTTTGACCCAAAGTTTATTTTTATTCCACAGTCTTTCCCAGGAGGAAACACTTCAGCAGCTTTTTTTCTCACTTCCACCTGAAGATAAAAAGACAACTCCTAACTGTTTTCAAGCCTCTGTCTTGAGGATACTGTAATTCACATTAAGAAAGGAGGCTCTGGAGCTGCAGGCAGTGACAGCCACAGTGTGTCACAACCCCAATGACAGGACCAGGGGAGAAGATGGACCAGGCACCCTCAGCTTGTGCTTGTGGAGCACCTTGGGCTTGTGGGTCCAACAACAGCAATAGGGAAGGGAAGGGAAGGGAAGGGAAGGGAAGGGAAGGGAAGGGAAGGGAAGGGAAGGGAAGGGAAGGGAAGGGAAGGGAAGGGACCTATAATGGTCATCCAGTCCAACTCCCTGACCACTTCAGGGCTCACCAAAAATTAAAGTTATTAAGGTTGTTATCCAAGTGACTGTTAAGCACTGACAAGCTGGGGAACTGACCAGTTCTCTAGGAAGCTGCTTCTAATGTTCGACCTGACCTCTCAGTAAAGAAATATCCCCCCAAGAAAACCCCACGCATTGTGAATTAGGAACAATCAATTATTCAGAATTGGACCAAAACTCCCGATCTGTATCAGAGAGAAGAGCTCAGGGACCAAAGCCTGGTTCAATCAAAATAAAGCAACTGCTGTATGAAAATGTGTGTTTTATGGGCTGCCTGTGTCTGACAATGCACCAAGTATATTTTGGACAGTCTGCCTTGCTAGTAAACCCTGCCTAATCTGTTCAGGGGACTGGAGAGGCTGCGACAGCCTTGTCTATACCAAAATAATATTCCATTTCTGTCTTGTTTAATATTGTCTCATACAACGCAGCACAGTCTCAGCTGAAAACTGCATTGCTGTTCTTAGAACAAAAGATCTCTCCTTTTAGGTGAAGTATCTATTTGCATTAGGAATGCCCAGGGGATGTGGATACAAGAACATGCTTTATCCACAGGCAAGGTTGAGCAGGACTCTTGGTAAGCCCCAGCTTCTCTGTCTCAGGAAAAAAAAAAAAAATTAAAAAACCAAGTCAGGGCTGTAGCAACACAGTTGGGCTGTATTTTATCTGCCATGCTGGGCAGCAAACCTGCACCTGCAATGGTGCACAGGAGGGCTGTAACAGCAAGAACATACCTCTGGAATGGATTTAGAGATAATAAGAAATCATCTTAATGCGACTGTTGAATGTACAAGGGACCTGGTAATAGTTACCACAGGTACACTTTCATTAACTCCCTTTAATTTAAAAGCTCAGTGTTTGCAGGAATCTTTTACTGGCAAGAAAAAGTGAAATCAAATGAAAAATAATCTTTCTGAGAAGCAGTGCTGCTGTTTCCCCTAGAAGCTGCACAGCACAGCCTGAAATCACCTGCCCTGATCCCTCCAGCCAGATCCTGCAGCCTGGGCCACACGAGCACTGCCAGCCCTGCAGTGCCACCCCAGTGTCACCCAATCCCCCTTATCTCTGCAGCAGGGACACCCCCCCAGGCTCACTGAGGACAAACAGGGCTTGGGAGGGACCTTTCCAGTGAGCAAAACACAAATGACAGCACCCACCACGTCACCAGAGCTTTTCTTCCCCATGTTCCAGGTGAGATTGGGCACAGTCCAGGCTTGCAACAATAATGTTTCTCCACCCAGGAATAACCCCTGTTCATACTCATTAAAAAAAAATAAAAAATAAAAAGGTGATTTAATACCCAAACCTAGTATAGCTCTGCGAGAAAATATCTAAATTATGGAATCAGGATGCAATGTAACTCTGCTGAAAGTTAATAAGCTATTTGATCTACCCAATGCTTTATCGGCTCAAATCAATAAACACACCATGAAAATTAGGGATTTCAAAACAAAAGCCTTGAGATGAAACTTGTGATGGCTGAGTCCAGGGGAGACAGAGCATTGTTCCAACTTAGGGATGCTCCATTCCCACCTCCACTCCCTGCAGAGGTTTGTCAGGGAAGGAGGAGCAAATCTGACCCAGCCACCTGCTGCCTGACTTTTCAGCATCTTGCTGAGCTCTCCTCCAGTTGTTCTGTGAGCTGTTCAGCTGTGTGAATGCCTTCATGCAGATCCAGAGGACAAATGTTGGGAGGGCTGTAGGAAATTTGGGTGCAGTGACGGAGCATTCCTGTGGCTGCAATAGGAAATGCCTTTATGGGCGGAAGCAGGATGAGGGGTGGGGACACAGAAAGGAAAAATTGTTGGGTTCAGGAAAGGTTTATTAAAGGAAAATAACCCAACCATTAGATGCTATCTGTATTATGAATCATATGCATTTCCAGCTCAGCTTCAGTAGAGTTCAATGCTCCACAGGGAGTGGGGTGTTTCAGTGAGGTGACCTGTGGGCACAGCTGGGGGGTTTGGGGCTAAATGTGCCAAAATTGCTTTACTTCACCATGTGTCTTGAGAGTCCCTTGAGACTTCTGTCAGAGGAGAATTATGAGAAGCCACAGCTATGAGGTTAACTTAAAGTTTTTATTAATGATCAAATGATGATCAGATGGAAATTATTTAGTGATTGAGTGAAAATCAATTGGTGATTGAGCAATAATTGAATGTTAGTGAAACAGGGATTTAACAACAAGTTGACAATGATTTGGCAAATATTTAATGGTGATTTTGGTGATGATTTGAATGATAGTTTAGACAGTGATTTGACAATGATTCTAAAAGGGATTTAAAAAGTGGTCAAACACTGCTACTTACTCCACTTCAAATACTTAACCTGTGGCTCTATACATGGTGTTAGCACACAATATACTTGTAAGTCCAATGTGAAATATTTCTTATCTCTTTCTAGATATCAGCTGTTGGATAAGGGGTCTCTCAGCCTCAAGAATTAACCCTGAGAAATCTCTCTGCCCAAGGGGTAGATCAGTGCTGTGCAGCCACTGCTATGCAGGAGTGTCATGGTTTGACACTGGCACAATGCCAGTGCCCCCATGAGAATACCCTCTCCCTGGTTTCTGCTGTGAGATGTGACCAGGAATAAGCAAAGCAGGCTCCCACTTAGGAAAAAAAGAAAAAAAAAAAGTTTATTAACTAAACTACAAGGGACAAGGGAAAGGGTAAAAAAAAGAAACACACAAGAATGAAAATAAAAACTTCACAAATACACCTCCTCCTCCCCACCAAATTCCCAATACAATACATCCCCCAAATCATCGACTCTCGGTCTGGCACCACCCTTCAGAATACTCAATCCTCAGTTCATCAAGAGGAGAAGGAGTCCTTCTTGTGCCAATGGTGACCTCTTCCTTTCATGTCCAGTGTTCTCACCACTGAACATGGACCAGAGCTCCTTCTAGGGTCGACTTTTAAGGATGCTTTGTCCCACTCCAAAAAGGCACAGTCTCAACTTTGGGACATCTGTTCCCCCATATTTCAGCCCCTGGGGCTGAGGGGTACCCACACCGAACCCTCTTGGTCCTGAGGCATTGCCTCCCCCTAGAATGCAGTCTCTGTATCACAAGGAAACATGGCTCTGTCCATGGCTACACAAAAAGAGTCCAGCATAAGCTACTTCATCATCTCTTCCACCTGAGTTCTTCTCTATTTCTCTTGTGGCCCATTTCCTCTTATCTCCTCTATATCTCTCTTCTCATTGAGCTCCAGGAGGATTAGCATTTGTAAGGTTTCCATCATCCCAGGAAAGGGTTAAAAATCTGAGGCTCTGTCTGTCCAGAACTCCCATGGCTGCCCAGCCGGGCACCTTCTTGCCACCCCCCCTTCTCCTTCTCGGCCGGCCAAGCACAGGCACAGGCACCAGCTCTGTCTCTCTGGGGGGTGGGGGGTGGCTGCCCGATGCCTCTCAGTGCTCCTCCACCCTTCCATCCTGCAGGGGCCTTCCCCTCCCTTCTGTCCAGGGCCCGGCCTACCTCACCGGGCCGCATGGCTGCCCCTGGGCCTACCTCACCGGGCCGCATGGCTGCCCCTGGGCCTACCTCACCCGGCCCCATGGCTGCCCCTGGGCCTACCTCACCGGGCCGCATGGCTTCCCCTGGGCCTACCTCACCGGGCCGCATGGCTGCCCCTGGGCCTACCTCACCGGGCCCCATGGCTGCCCCTGGGCCTACCTCACCGGGCCCCATGGCTGCCCCTGGGCCTACCTCACCGGGCCCCATGGCTGCCCCTGCCCCGCCCAGCCCACAGCTGGGCAGGGGAGCTCTGAACCTTTCCCTGACCGGAACCCAAGAGAGCCTCCCAGGGTAGAGCCCTGCTTTAACCCCGTGTTCTCAGAGGCGGATCCAATGTCCCAATGGCCACATTAGGTGCCAATATTAAAATCTGAACATCCATTGGCCTAACCACAGCATCCCAGAAAACGCATTTCCTGTCAAACCACCACAAGGAGCCAGGGCAGCACTGAGCTGGGGCATTTCTGTGCTATGGTTTAGGTGGAGGCACAAGAAGTGTGCTTGGTGTCCTATGTCTGTCTCTTTTTCCTTTTATTGACTCCCAGGATTTAAAATAACCTGCAAGAAGCTTTGGCTACACTGTAGGCACTTCACAGGAGGATGTGTCTGGGTCTTGATGTCTTTCAAACTTTTCATTCTTTCCCCCAGCACTCCCACAGGCTGGAAGGACACACAGAAAGTTGGTGTCTTTTCCCACTCCACCACAGGAGTTTGTAGATGCTTCCAGCTGGGCCCACCTGGAAAACCAAAAGGTCCAGGGCTGGGAGTTTTTATGGGATAAACCAGGAATGCAAAAGTACTTCACATGAGAAGAAAATATGTATCTATGGGTGTCTTTGGATGTTTTTCTCTGCAGTGAATCCAGGGCACCTCACTGCCCTTGCTTGATCTTCACATCACCACAAGCTTGAGGAGAATCTCACATGGACTGTGGAATGGGAAATATGGATTAAGGGGCTTCTCAGCCTAAGAAAGAGCTGAGATCTCTTATTCCTGAAGGGAAGAAGTTGGAATGAAATTGAATGGCCACTATGCATTGTTGTGTATCAGCTTCCAAGGTAATATTCCAGTAAGGGTAGTGGTTTAACATAAATGAGGCTGATTGATTGACTGACTGATTGACAACTAAAGCAATTTTTATTGCTAAAAAGGGTGCCTGGAGAAGGAACTTTGCAAATAGAGCTGGGTCACAAAGTGAACCTCACAATGGGGACTGAAAAAGTGATCAGCACAGTTAGCCTGGTCTTCATGTACTGGAGCCTTCCCAGGGCTACTCCAGCCATGGCAGCCTGAAGCACATTGCTCTCTCCTCTCCAGCACTGCTGGTGTTTTCTTATCTCTCATTTCTGACTCATTCACAATCCAGTTTAGCCCCACCTTGCCATCTGAAGTGGCAATGTCCCCTTTGCAGTTGGGTTCCAGGACCCTCTGTGTGCACAGGAGCAAGAGGGGCCCTGGCAAAGGCCAAGCTGCAGCAGGAGCCCAGGCAGGCTTGAGCCCAGCAGCTGAACAATGGGTGAGCATCCCCCTGAGAGCCTCTGGTCTGCAGGCTGAGCATGGGAACAGACATCTCAATGGGAAACAGCACTGAGAATGCTCCTGCCTTAGTGAGACTCATCCCACCACAGGCTGTGACTCCCCCAAGGCAGCTCAGCATGTGAAATGCTCCTCCAACCCCTTCTCCCACAGCCTCTGCTGCTTTGCCCCAGGCTCAGCAGGAGCCTCGGAACCCTGTGCAAATTCAGGTGGAATTAAATTCCCCTTCTCTTGCAAGCGGCTCTGTAGGGAGCAGCCACCCCAAGGATTTGGGTTTCATGCCCCTACACCCAACTTTTCACCATCCCTCTCCTGGCCTCACAAGCCCCCCCTGTCCCCTGGTACATCTGGCAGGTCTGGCTGTGTTTCTGCAGGCCAGAGGAGCTGGCAGCCTGTGAAAGGCCGTGCAGGGCTGCATCTCTCTAAATACTGATTTTTGCAGCAAAGGCACCAGAAACTCCTGCAGGATTCAGACCCATTGAAGGATCACAAGCAATGCAAGTGTCGTTGGGTCCTTCTGTGGAAGCTGGAGGGAGCCTGTCCCCATTCAAAGAGCAGCTGGCACATGGAATTTGTCTGAGCAAGCTGTAAAGGATCTCTGAGCCCTGCAGGGTCTGTGCAGAGTGGCTGGCACGGCTGCCTCAGCAGTGAGTCACACCTGTACTCCACTTTCCAACACAAGGCATTACATGCAAATGTTCTGGGGCGTTTTTGGCAAGCAGCTTCACGCTGGTACCCCCTTTGCCTCTCCCCTTAGCTACAGCACCTTGTGTAACTGAGAAATATGGCATATTTATCCCATTCCTCAGGCTGTCTCTATGCTCTTTCACTGTACCTTGGAAACCAAATTTCTATTCTTGCCAACAAATCACTTTCAGATGAATGGGGGAGTATGTGGTAGCTTGGATTTCTTTTAAATTTTTTTAAGAATTTTTTTTTGCATTCTAAGTAAAGACTTTAGGATCTATTTTTAAAGATTATATTCCCCCCCTCCACCCACTGTGCTGCAACAACTGAACACTTTGGCTTGATGAGAATATTAGCAAAGCAGTCACAATCTGTAGGGTGCACTTCTTAAAACTACATTGCATAATGGGAAAAGCATAACACAACAAAATGCAGTGGGGGCTGGGGTTTTCTGTAGTATGGGAACTGGAAAGTCATGTCTTCAGTCAGGATTGATCACCAACCAGTTCACAATAACCCATTCCCTGACCTTTCCTGCTTTTGTCTCCCAGATATAAATCTATTGATTTTAGAGCTATGCTAGAGCATGGTTAATACAATGTTTTGTGGGAAATGTACCTGCTTAAACAATCTCTTTTTCCTCCTTGATATATTTTGGTATTTAAGGAAACCAATAAGTACAGTAATGGCAATGATACGCCTGTAAGATGATTTGAAAAGTGTGGTTTAACCATTAGAGTCTGGGGGAATTGCATTAGCTTTAATAAAATCCTATAGGACTTCAATGAGGGTAATAACTTTAAAATGTTTTTATTAGCAGCATTGCCAATATCTATTCTGAGATCTGCAGTGTTAACAAATTAGAAGTGATAAAAAAATTCCATTTGATTCAGATGAAGGCTACTGAGTTCAAAGGAAAACACAGCACTTTCTAGATTTTATTGGGAGTCCTTGGGAATTAGCCACCCACATGGGGTGTAATGAGTGATTAATGCTGGTCATGTGCTATTTATCCCTTAAAATGTGATCAGGAGCTGATTATTTTGTGATTTGATTAAGGAGCTGCATGGACTTAGGTTCACAGGAAAACACAAGGAAGAAGGGTTCAAAGACAAAGGTTGCCGCTAGGTAAGGATGTTCCTGGGACCTTTCTGTAACCAAATATCTCTGATTAAGATTCAGCTTTTGCAGTGCTTTAGGCTCCTGTGTGCTTGCATCTATCTTAGAAGAACTGGGCTGAGTCAATGAGGGTAGATGAGTGAATTTGACCTTATTCTGCAGATCTTAGTGCAGCTAAAAGCAATAATATTCAGTATTTCAGGCCTCTGGAACACGTGGGGGAGAAGGGGGAGAAAAGGTGAAGATTTGATATAATGTTTAAATTTTAAAAAGAAAGATGTTCATTGTGAGCTGAGCTCACCTCTTTGAATAATCCTTCTTTGGGAGTGCCTTAGGATAGAGCAAACAGGAAACTTTGGATAATAATAATGATAAATGAATACTGTAATAAATCAATAGTGTCTTGTGGCTCTGTGCTTTGGCATATAGTGAAGGACACTGAAATACAGGTATGTGTGGCTATCCCTGCCACTGACATGGGGTAACAACCACAGCACCACCAAGTCCTGGGATGGGTGTTTTCTAGGCCACTTCTGGTTCCTGATTAACTAAACTAATCTGTGCTGGCCTACAAGAGAGTTGAAGCTATCTGTTTGGGGCAGGGTGAAAAAAAAAAGCAAGATATTTTCTTTTTAAACAACTTTCTTAAGCAAATTTTGGTCTGCTTTCTTTTTTTTTTTTTTTTTTTTTTTTTGGTAGGTTTTTCTTTTGAAGCCCCAAGATGTGATCATGAAAACTGAGATGCCTTCTCCAGGAGGTGCTGGATATGAAAGTCTAGGAAGAGTCTTGTGAGAACCAGAAGATGGTTTTGACTGAGCCACAGAGGAGGCACGAGGTGGATGTCTGCAAATCTGAAATCTGGTGGCCTTCTGCTGTAATTGTAGGGAAAAGAAGAGGAGGCTGTGTCTGTGCACGAATGCAAAACGGTTGATGTGAGAATTGATGCTTATCCTAATTAACTGAGTGAAAGCAAATTCAATTTGTCTGGCAAATATGTGCATGTTGAATTCAGTTTGCTTTATAATGGTTTGAGTTTAACCCTGTTAAAGGACTGTGATCCAGGACAGAACATCTGGAAGTAAATGGGAGACTTCAGCAGTGAGGGGCCTGTCCCCATCTGAGAAAAACCAGGGAGAAATGTAAAATACAGGAGAAGGCAAAGAATTCCCAGCTTTGCTGTGTGGCAAACAGTTTTAAAACAGACTGACTGTCAAGTTTAAAAGATGGCAAATGTTTAGAGATCTACAGACAGTAGATCTTTAGCCCTTTCTGGCTTTGCATGCACAGAGATGAGATCAAACATGATGTGTTTGCCCTGCTGGCTGGGGGACAGGAGAGAGGGGTTGACAGGCCTTGCAAGTAGCTGGTGGTTTAGCCTGAGAGTTAAAAAAAGGTGAACTTATTCATACATAAATCAGCCTTGTATTGAGTTCTCTCATTCATAGTTTCTCTAAAAGCTCTTTGAATTCGGAGGAAGTTTTTATGTTGTTTTCTAATTTATTTCTTCTGGAAGTGGTTCCTCTTGTCTTCCTAAGCATTGATGGAGATTTTCTTTCTGAACAAATGTTTCCATCTGCTTTTGCCATCTTGAATCCCTTCCCCATCACCTCTCCCTTGCCCTCTTTGTGGCTGCTCCTAACTTCCACTACTTGCCACTTTTTGGATGCCTTTCCTTGCTATGGCAGAAACACAGCACCAGCCAAGGACTCAGCAATGCTTCCCTCCTGTAGCTCTCCTATGTGTCCCACACTCCTTTCCCCCAAAAACCACTCCCCTCAGGTCCTGTGTGCAGTTTTGGACACCACAATATAAGAAAGATACAGATCCATTAAAAAGTGTCCAAAGGAGGGTGAAGATGGTGAAGGGCCTTGAGGGGAAGATGCACGAGGAGAAACTTGGTTTGATCAGTGTGGAGAACAGGAGACTGAAGAGAGACCTCACTGCAGTTACAACCTCCTTGTGAGGGGGAGATGAGGGGCAGATGTTGATCTCTTCACTGTGCTGACCAGTGACAGGACTCGAGGACAGAGCTGGAGCTGTGTCGGGGTAGTTTAGGTTGGATATTTGAAAATCCAAAGGGTGGTAGTGTTATGAGTAAAAAAGCTGCCCATTTTTTTAAAAGGTTGCAGAGTTCACAGGTTGGGCTAGTTGCTGCCAGGGTGGAGTTCTAACTGTTTGTTGTTGTAATCACCAGTAGTTTTCGTTAACTACCTGTCCTTGATGGTTAAGAATTCCCCCTTTTGTGAGTGACACCCTGCTGCTTCCTGGAGAATGGCACCTGGATGGTGAAGAGGTGGAGACATTGAGTTAGCATGCAAATTACCTCAGAACCAGCATGCAACAGGAGAAGCCCCTTACCAAACCTAGACAAAATCCCTAAAAACAATGAGTCAACACAAAATTGATGAATCAAAGCAATGTCTAGACGTGAAAAATAGAATCCTCCAAGACCCTCTTTATCCCTCACCCTAACCTAAGATGTTAGCTAGACAGAGGACCTCGAATGTTGAACCACAAGACCAAGGGATTTCCTGATGCTCTGGTGAGGACAGAGCCCCCAGCTCTGCCCACAGACCAGTGGACAAAGCTGCACTCTTCCTCCTCCTCCGAGTCACTCCTGGGAGCAGCAGCAGCGTGAGCGCAGACCCATCGTGAGCACAGACCCATCGGTTCTCCCCACCTGAGCTGATCACTTTTAATAAAAGCATTAAAAAGGAGAAAGGTCTCCTGCCTGTGTTTACTTGAGTTGGGCATTGTAAAAGGTTCCCCAGGGCAGTGGTCACAGCACCAAGCCTGACAGAGCTCAAGAAGTGTTTGGACAACTTTCTCAGGCACATGGAGTGATTCTTGGGGTTGTCCTTTGTAAAGCCACTCAAGGATTCTTGTGGGTCCCTTCCAACTCAGACTGTTCTATGATTCCACGATTCCTGGCCATCCCACTGGCATGCTTTATGTCCTCCATTTTCCATTTTTTTTACTCAAGCCAGACAAAAATCCTTTCTTGTCTCACAGTATGTCCATTCAGTGGATTCTCACACTGCCCTGGATTCTATAGATGATATTAACATTTCTGGATTCTATAGATGATATTAACATTTCTGTCTGGAAGTTTTGTAGGTGCTCCACCCTCAGTCTGTTCCTCCTGGTCTACAGCTGCTTCTTGAATGGAATATATCATGCTGCACAGCTGCTGTGAGTGGTGATGCAGGACTCTGTCTGCTGTCTGTCAGGTCTAAAACAGCCCTGTTTTCCCACTACTGAGACCCACAACACAGGTGCCACGTTTGAGTTTGGTCACCCTCACCCCTCACACCCTGCCCCTGCCAAATGACCAGGCAACCGCAGTGACACACTGTTTGCAGTTCCAGCTTCACCTGAAAAGCTTCTTTACTGAAGATTTTGAGGTAAGAGAGAGTCTGTCTCTTTTGATTAGTGGTGGGAAATGCCTAGAAGAGTTTTGCCTGTCATTAAAATAATAGAAGGCAGAGTTTATTTCTCCCTGGAACCCAAACTAAAGGACAACTTGCAAGAAATATCTCAGAAGATGGCCAGCACAACATCCAGAGAAGAAATGAGTTAAATACCTCAAATCAGAGCTGCACCTGGTGTAATGTGGCATGAGTCCACTGAAGTCAAAGGAAGAACTCAGATTCATACCAGCTGAGTCTCTGCGCCCCCAAGAAATTTCATATTTCATACAAGTTTTAGATGAGACTGGTTTTGCACTGAACAAGCCAACAGAGAGACCCAGGGACCCAGGGTCTCTTTCTTTTTTTTTTTTTTTTTTTTTTTAGAGAGAATAACATGGAGAAAAATGCTGCTAGCAGTGTCACAGCAAGTTCTCATAACAGGGACAGAACCCAGCACAGCCCCAGTTACAGCAGGGGTGGGGATTTTTAGGCAATTATTGCATCTTGTATGAGATCAAGAGGCTTGTGGAGCATTGCATGGGACCTGGGGAAGGTTCTGTGGGGAGCAGGACGTGCTGATGCTGTGCTCACTTGGGCTCAGGGGGAAGCGACAGAAGGAAGATTTTCAGCTGCTTGTCCCTTTGAGACTGCCCCGTGTCACAAAGTGCTGCTGAGATCTGCATTAGTGAGCTGTAGTCAGGGATCCAGGAGTGTGCTGGGATCAGTCAGATAAATCCAAAATTGTAACTGAGAACCAGAGAGGATCTTGCTAGTACTGACTCCTAAATAATGAGGCAGGAGTGAGAGCTCAGAAACCAGAGTCTCATTTATTGTTGCTTAAGAGAGAGGAAGACATGTTCAACATGGACAAATTTGCTTTTTTTTCCATTATTCTTTTTTTTCTAAGGCTGGAAAATCTGTTTCAGAATTATTTCCCATAGAACTGCAAGATGCTGCAGTGGAGGAGATGGCTGTAATTTCCAGGAAACCCAACTAAAGAATTATTATCGACAAGGCTCTTCTGGCAGACCATTAAAAAACCCAGCAGCCATTTTTTCACTCCTGATATTGTGTGAGATAATGGAGTCAGTGGCTGTACAGACAACTCCTGCCTCATTACTCTGACACCATGGTCAATAGATTCAAAGAAGCAGCTGATGGAGGTGGGACCAGAGGGTCTGCAGGGAGTGACTGAGGCACATCCAGCAAAGCCTGGCTGGAAACTTCTGCCAGCAGATCTGTCTGGGCAGCCAGAGACCAAAACCATGGCAGGGGTGGGTGGTGGTGGGGGATAAAAGTGACCCTGTTAGGGGAAAAAAGTGACTCTGGGTCTCTCTCTGATGAGATGATAATCTGCTTCTTTCCTCCTTTGGGAAACCAGTTTCTAAACCATAAACTTTCTTATCCCCTCTAAATGATAGTTGAAGATCTTTGTAGCTCTTTTTGTTACTTTAGTGAATGAAAATCTGTGAAATTTCACATGATGGCTCAATTTATTTTTCTTAAAGCATGATTTGTTAAGAAAACCAAGGCCTCTTAATTTTCTAGAAGCAAACTCCACTAAGAGATTTTGATGGAGGATGTTTCTGAGTAAAGACAAGGTTCCTGAGTGATAAGGGGAAGAAAACACAAAACCTGTGTTCTGTGACCCTAACCCATCTCTGATCATGTAAATTTGGTACTGCACCAACTGAAATGATAGAAAACTCCCATTACGTCCAGCTGGGTTAGGTTAAATCCCTAAGGAGAATGGTTTGGAGGTAGGAGCTTGGTCCTTTCTCTTTGAAGTCTCATTAGGATTCCATCGAAAGGAGTCTGACATGGGCATTTCTTCTAAGCCACAGGACTGGAGACAGTTCAGAGCAGCAGTGACTGGATCAGTTGCCCTCTCCTGTGTGATCAGAGGGACTCAAGACAGGGACAGATGGTCCCAGGGCATCCAACTGCTCAGATGTCCACACCCTCCCAGCCAGAGCCTTTGTTCCAGGCTCAGGGGTGCAATGAAGATGTGGCTGGCCAGGCATGCTAAATTACCCTCTCATCCTGTAGGTGATCCAATTAAGCCAAATTTGAAGAGAACCAGAGAACTTCATGCTCTGCCTTGCTGTGCATGAAGTCAGCAACTTACTAATGGACATTGATCTCTAGGGCTGTCAGTCTGTCCAGGGCTGGATGGAAGAGTTTTCAGATTTTTTCCCATCACATCATTAGGTTTCATACTGGAAGCAATAAACTCTGTAGCTTGCAGCTGTGAAAACACTAATTTGAAAGATATTCTGTTTTATATTTTTGAGAAGTTACAGCTCTATTTCTGATATATATTTGTATTTTTCACAAAAACCTTCAAAAATTTCTTTCAGTTTATTTTTCCTCTTTTCTGATTTTCTGAACTTTCCTATCAATTAGACTATCTTTTTTTTGGTCCTTCCTTTTATTCCCCCTTCTCTTTTTTCTCCTTTCTCTCCTTTTAGTTGCTAGAGCAACAAAAACCTCCAGAGCAGAGGGGATTTACACAGTAAAGACTGTAAACATACGGTGACACTAAAGTTTTGCCTGTTATTTATGAATATAATATGAACTCTTCTGGATGTCAATCATCCATTTGTTAATCTAATATTGTCTTCCCCCTTTCTAGGACTGTGATTTCCCAGATCTGTTGGCTTCATTCTACATCTTCAACCTTGTAAGATCAAAAGAATAGCCCTTGGCTAGGACTGAGTGACATTACCTAGGAAAGGAGCTGTCACCCTTCAGGGGCATGTGCAAGAGCATCTCTTTCCCCTTTCTGTTGTATTTCTTTCTTCACCCTGTGTTTACTCCCCAGAGATTTGTCTGTTTTATTGGTCCGTGCAGCTCCTGGGTCCTGTAGTAGTTAGCAAAGCAAATTTTTCCAGGGTAGTTCTCCACCTAAGGTATCAGAGGGACATCAGTGCAAAAGCTGGCCCTGGGCATTGCTGTTTTGAAGGCAGCAATCATGTGAAACCTTGAGACAATTTTATCAGCCTGTGTCTTTTGCCTTAGTGAAAGAAAGTGCAACACCTGCCCTTCTGCTGTTGTGGGAGGTTATGGTTAAACATGGAAATATTGCACTGGGTGAGAAAAAGCCACATTTCTGTCTGAGTTAAACACAGGCTTGGAAAATAATAACAGGAGTTAAAGTGTGACTAAGCACTTCCAAGGGCTGTTATGCTTGACACTGAATGCAGCTGGTCATGCCCTTAAAGTCCTTTTTAATATGATTACTGTGTTGCTCATTATTCAGAGGTCTAGAAAAAGCAAAAATTGTTATTTTCTTACAAGGGTAAGTAGCTGCTCAGGTATGTCCTTATTCTTCCTGCACCAGGAGCCCTCTCTGTCACGACCAGGTAGGACCCATGGGGTTTAATTCAGGATTCTTTCTCATTGAGTATTTTATAATGAACCACGGTTCATCCAAGCCCTTAGGTTTGTGCCTAATTACATCTGAAGTCAGAAGCTGATGCTTTCTCTGAGTTACAGAAAACACACTGGTGCCATAGCACTGCAGAGCAGAGCTGGGGAACTTCCAACACCAATCCCGCGTGGCACCGTGTGGTCACTGCTGTCCAGGACAGGGCGCAGTCCTCAGGAAGCAGTGCTGGATCTGCCCCTGCTATTAACGAACAAAAAGAAATCCCTCTCCTGTCTGGGCAATGCTGGGACAGAGAATGAGCCACAGAGGAAACTTGGCTTTAATTTCCTTTTCAATCCCCATGTTCAAATCCCCACGACTGTGATTCATTACTGAGAAATGACTCTGTTCTACCTTCCTATGTTGTAACCAGATTAATAGAACCATTTCACATGTATTGGTGATGATGGCCAGTGCTCAGCACACCTGGGATTGAATTAAAAGCTGCTGGGGCTGAGAGCATGAGTCACAGACACAGGCTGAGCTTGGGAGCCAACCTTTGGAGCTGTGGCTGAGAAACAGCTCCTGTGGATGAAGGAGGGGTGAGGCTCTGCACAGAGCTGGGAGGTCACCTCAGCCTCACCCCATTTTTACATTGCAAAGAGGAGTTCTGGCTCAACACTGACACATCCATGGGACTGAGAGCCCAAGCATGAGGGGATCCTTGGAATACTGACTCCTCCCACCCTCTGCCAGGCTTTCTGGAAAGGATTAATACATTTGAGATCAGATGCATGGAAAGGTTTGAAGGAGTATCTGTAGTTGCCCAGAGTCATTCATGAAGGTTTGTCTCCACCTGAATTCATCTCCCAGGGCAAGTGCTGCTGTGGGTACCACCAGGGAGATGGTGAGAACCAGATCTGTGTGAAAATACAGGGCCAAACCAACCCTGTACCACCAGGGAGATGGTGAGAACCAGATCTGTGTGAAAATACAGGGCCAAACCAACCACAGAATGATGCTACATGCAGGGTTGGAAGGGCCCACACAAAGACCATCAAGTGCAAACCCTGGTCCTGCAGAAGACAACTCCAAAAATTGCACCAAGTGCATGAAACAGAATTTTCTTTGGAAGAGTAAAAGAGCTAGGAAACAGAGTTTGTCATGATTGTCTGAGATTAACTAAAGCAATTAGGAGAAGGTTATTTCACCTGCCCTGGATAAAGCACCCTCCTAAACTGGGGCTGCTGTGAGTTAAAGTGCTGGTTGTATTCATGTTTTCTCTGTTTGGCACAGGTCCAACATTATTTGCAAACCACAAGCAGCAGAAGTCACTGTGAATTTTTAAATGAATTAGTTCCTCTTTTTTTTTTAATGGATTAGGCTGCTTTTGGATACAATGAATTCAGGTTCATTTTCAGCTTGTATAATGTGAGCTTAAGCTATCACTGACTTCTTTGAATCTGTAGAAATAAGAATAAAACATGACCCTTCCTGTCCTCAATGGCTCAAACTGAATTGAAGTAGATGATTATTTAAGGTTCAGAGCAGGTTAGATATCTCCTGTGTTTTACTGTCAAGTCTCTCTCTCTCTCTTTCCATCTCTTTTGTACTTTTTCTTCCTCTGCACTCTGGCCAAGTCCTGGGGAAAAAAAAAAACTATGCCAAAAATAAAGCAAAAAACTTGGATTATATAGGTTCTTGTCCAAAACATGGTGAACATACAGAAATTCAGCAGGAAAAAATATTCTCAGAGGCCAAGTGATCTGGATAGTGAACAAAGCTTAGGAATTACTTAGTGACTAATGTTTATTGTCACTATGGATTTTGTTTGTTTGTTTAAAGCTGAAGTGTTTGGTGCTTCCTGGACTGGGCTTGTGTTTGTTAATAAGCAGATAAAATTTTCAGAAGAGAAACACTGAAGAAAAATCACTGCTGTGGTGTTGCCCTATCCATCTATGATGGATACAGCCTACAGATCTGAACCTGCTGTGGAATGTTACCATTCCAGCACAATTATTAGCTTTATAACCATTTTTCTTGCTGTTACTGGGAACCTCTGGTATTTGGGATCAATCTGTAACAACTTCTAAAATCTGCTCTTTGCATGCCAGTTGTTTCTACTGGCTCTTTCTAATTCCTCTGTGCCTAACTGGTGCTGAAAGCATTTTAGTCTAGACTCAGCCATCACAGACCAAGACACACAGACCAAGACACAGCCTTTTTTTGCAGTAAAAGGCTGGAGCATTTTCTACTGTTGCATGTAACTAGAAGTCACTCTGTCTGTTTTTTTATGTGGCAGAAAATCAATGCCATAATAGCTATTCCTTTTTGGCAAGAGACTGATAGCATTGGCCAGCACCCAGAATAATGCAAGCTGGAGATACAGAGCTCTGCCAATGTACCTTAAATCTCCTGACCTTCAGCATCTCAAGATTTCCAGCCCTGAGAGGAGAGCTTTTGGGAGAAGAGATTGATAATTCTGCCTGGCTGCGAGACAGTGTCCAAGACAGAAACTCCAGTGGGAAACTGAAAACCTCCTCTCTGTTGCTGCTTCTTTCACAGTAAGGTAAATAATGGCTGATGCTACTGAAGCCAAGGGAACTGATTACTGAAACTAGGGCTAAAGACAGCAAAATCAGTCCTGCCAGGCACGTCCTGGCTCCAGGACTGGCTGTGCTGGGTTTGCTCACAAATGTCTGTTGGATGGAAGTGAGGATGTTCTTGGGGTGACTGTTCTGCCCCCAGAGCAGCCTGGGTTTTGGGAGGGACTCCCTGTGGATGCTGATGTGCTCTGCCCCTGTGGGCCACCCTCTTTGGGTCAGGCTGGCTCCCAGAGGCTGGGGGCTCTCTGTCCCTGCAGCTGCAGCTCAGCATCTCTTGGTGCTGGGAGTGCCACTGGTGCTGGTGTTACCCTGATTAACCTGCAGGGCCGCTGATGTGCCAAGGTAAACTCTCCCTGCTCCTTAGACACCAGCATTTCAATTCCTGCTCAATGGAAGGGTTTGGTTCACTACTCAGAGCACGGCTCTAGGAGCCAAAAGTGCTGACATCTCAGCCTGCCTTGAGCAGTGACTTTACTGCATGACCTTGTCTCAGATGCTCTGCTTGATTTTTCCTTCTGTAGAAATGGGTTTGTGAGCTTTGGGATCCACCTTTGCAGGACTGTTTGCTAACATGCAGAGCAGTAACATTTCCCATTTCCTGCTGGCTTGACTTCATGATCTAGAGTGGGTTGCTGGATGTAATGATGCAAAACAAACATTGCCCCAAGCTGATCCCCATAAGATAATAATAATAATTTCATTTCCACCATGAAATGTGGCTTCTGAAGAGATATCAAACACAAGGATTCTTATGCATGGTTATATCTTTTCACTCCTTCCAGATTTAAGCTTGCAGCCCTGTTGTCTACAAACAGCTGCTGCTCTAATCCTTCATGTATTACTTAATCTGAGAAAATTCCTTCCAGGGGTTATTTTGTTGTTCATCTGCACAATCTTTTCCCTTATAGTGAATAAAACCACCCTGTCCACATGCAAACAGATTGATGAGGAGTGAAGAGGTAATGTTATTGCACAGGTCTTAGATCAAGTGCATCCATTATTACTCTTAATATAATCTTCTGCATAGTCAAACTGTTGAATTTTGCCAAGAGATTTTTTGCATCCTTATGTGTTTTTATATAAATAATATTTATTTAATTTGCTTTTCTTTTCTGAAAAAAACCCCAGTATCAAACAATGTCTCTTCAGACACAAGTGTCAGGAAAAAAGGAGAAGCAAGAGTTAAACTAAACTGGAAAGTGACAGCACCAGATGCATTGACACTAATGTGCCTCTCTAAAGTTCATGCCTAAAGGCTTTGTGTGCAATGATAAATATATTTGTTTTGGTTGCTGGAGGTGCCCTTAAATTATTGAAAGACAAAACAGAAAAGGGACTTTTCATTTTCTAGCACCATTAACTTGTTTCACTGGCCATGAGAGACTCAAAAAAGGATTCAGCATTGAAATATCAAGGCTCAGACAGCCCTAAATTCAGTTATAATTTTCAACCTTCTGTTGTATTTCATGTTCCTATCTGTCTAGGCCCTGTTAACAGGGTTGCTTAATCATAAACCCCACAACCTCGGGCTGCTGCAAAAGTCTTTTTATAATAAAAGAGGGAAAATAGGGCATTTTCAATATTTCTTTCTATTGATTTTATGTATGGGAGAGAAGAGAAAGGGAAAGAAAAAATACACCATTGTGATAATATAATAATGCAGTACTGGTATAATTTTAGCTAAAAAGAAAAATGTTGAAGGGGAAAAAACTTCTGGCTCTATGAAGTTCTTTGACACAGCCAAGGACATATTTAGGGCTAAACTTTTTAAAGTGGAGATTCACCTCCATCATGTGTTACCTTTTATCTATTCAGGCTGCATTTTAGCTGCTGTTGCCCGTTCATTTAACCTGTTGCTCCCTCCGTAGCTTTCCCCATCACAAAGTTCTTTAAGAAGGCAAGACCTTATCTAGAGCTTGTGGAGCTCCATAATTACACTGGGGATTTTTTCCCAGATTGAAAAGAAACCATTTGGTTTCATGCTGCAGCTCCTCTTGGCATTCCTCTGGTACACTCAGCTCAGGCAGGTGGTGGTCAGGGTGCTGAATGTGTCTGTCAGTCCTGTTTGCCCTGCACCTCTGCTCCCCTCCACTCAGGTACAGACTAAATGTTGGTTAGTAGATATAAAGCTTTGGGTCTCTCAGTTCTGAAAATAGTGGCTTTTTGAAAAAAAAGAAAAGTTGTTATATTCATTAATTACCATGGAGAACATCATTAGGTACAACATTTTATGAGACACATAATAGCTCCCAGGCTCAGTTAGAAACTGTCTCAAACTCCTTGCCTGTTTCTTACAGCAACATCCTGATTGATGCCAAAAAAAAGGAGAATATTCCACACCAAGACACGCCCTTCTGGAGGGAATGTAAGTAAATCAGATGCATCTGCCCTCATGACTTCTGTGCAATGAAGAGGGGTGAATCTGTGCAGCAAAATGCCACACAGACTGACACAGAGGACTCAGCATCCCTGCAGTCCTACATACTTTGATGTCAGACCCTGCCTACCCATCCTGGAATGAGAAGATCTTTCTGGGCTAAATAAAATTAAAGACAGTGGTTTCCTAGGTGGGTTCAATTTTTAAGTAAAGTGTCCCACAAACTTTCAAGAAGCTGGCTTTTCTACAGAAAAATCTATTTGTTTATTTTTTAAAGCTATATTTGTTCAGACTAAGGAAAGTTCTTATGTAATAAACCATGGTGATCTTTATCCCATTAAATACATAATAAAAAGATCTCCCTTGTTAGTGGTTTGCACAGCGTTTTTAAACACCAAGTCCCATTCATTTCACATGTAGTGGAACAACAATTTAAAGGTGCTGTGAAAGAAAACCTGGGTAATCAAACATAAACATACACTTGGATGCAATTAGAGCAGCAAATGATTGTGTACAGTAAATCTGTGTTTAACCTAAGCCATGCAATCACCTTCTGAACCCTTTCCAGTATCTTATTATTAACCTCTTGTCTATGGAAAAGCCCCTCTCAAAATGAAGGAGCAAATGGGAGCAGTTTTAATGGGAGGCTTTAAATCTTAGCTGGGCTTTTATTTGGGAACAAGAACAGTCAGAGCTCACAGTACAGCCCATAAGACTTCCAAACACTGCCACTTCTTTATCACCTCTCTTTTTGAAAGTTTTGCCAGATTTTCATACAACTGTGGAATAGCTTTAACTGCCTTGACTGCAATATTCTGTCTGCCTATTTATGAGATATGTCTTCCTGGGGTTTTTGTTGTTGTTATTGGTTTTAATTATTATTTTGTTGGTTGGAGGGTTATTTTAAATATTATTTCTTTCCCCAAAAACCTCTCCTTTAATTTTAGCAAAATTATTTGTCTGTAAGATATAAGAAGGAAATGGAAAAACTGCTCTTTTGCCCAGTTTCCTGGGATTTGCTGGGAAGTGGAACATTCAGATGTTCCACAGCGGACATGATATCCCCCTTGTGCCAGGAATGTGCCTTCTGCTACTGCTATTAAAATTCATCTCCATTAATTTTAATTATTAGCTGCTGAAATGTGTTTGCACATCCTCGTGGGGGATGTGTTGGAGTCTGCCTGCTACAATGCCACCCACCCTGAGTGTGTTCCTCTCTTGTACTGGGTGTAAAATTCCCTAAAACACATGTGGCTAAATATGTTAATCTGCATTTCAGCCATTCCATACCCACCTGAGCAAGCCCCACATCCTCTCAAAGTAGTGCAGAGCTGTCCCATGTGGTCAGTGGAGATCAGGACATGGTAAATTTCACTATCCTTGGTGCAATGATGATCTTTGGTCAGAGCTATCCTGAACCCCAAGTTCTTCATGGGAGGTCAAACACTTGGGTGCAAACATCTACACTGTGAACAGGAAAACTTAGTGGAAATGAATTTTGTCTGAATTTTGTAACTGATTAGTCCAGTACTGGAGGGATTGAGCAGAAACGTGTCCTGGGAATCTGTCATGATGAAGTATTTAGAGGGAGAAATTTCTTGCCTGAACATTTGTTTAGCATCATATCTGGGTGGAATTTTTGACACTATTTCTTCCCAAATTAACTCAAGCTACCAGGGACTTCAGGCCAATTCTAACTTTTCTAATGGAATAAGCAAAAGAAGACAGAAACTGCAAACCTCCGAAAGCATCAAGCTAGCCAGATGCAGTGAAGTGCCAGTGGAAAAATTTTATTGTGCAAGGATTAAGAGAAAAATGTACAATACTAAATAAAGTTAAACTTTAAACAAGGACACGTATTTCTGTGATAGAAAAAAAAAATCTGTGATATACAAAAATTATCTCTCTCAAAAAAAGAAAGTATTTAAAAAAAAGCTTAGAGTTAAAATATTTTGAGAATACTCATGGAAATTTTTTTAGAGGGAAATATAAGACTTGTACTCACATAAACTCAGGTGGGATTGCCTACTGTTAAAACACATGTCTAAATGGAATATGACATCCAAATTCAAGTATTAGTTTATATTGTTACTCTGGACTTCCTAGATTCAAATTCTGCTGATTCTCTGAACTAATAGGCTTGTTAAATTAACTTGGATGTGCCTTATTAACAGCAGGCAACCCTGCAGGTAGTCATTCTCTGCATAGGCACTGACCTTCCCTTCCCCATGTGCTCTCAGGATGGGCATTACCCAGTGCTCCAAAGGCTGAAATGGCACTCCAGAGGTAATTGGTGAAGCACCAACTGTGCCTCAAGACTCTACATTATCCTTTCTCCCAAGCCTGCTACATTAAATTCAGTTCCTTCCCCAGTTTCTGTGTGAGCTCCAGAAAGAGTTAAGCATGAGGATGATCCTCTCTTCTCCAAGAGGCAGGGAAAGCAAGAACTGCTAAGTGCTGTTTCTTTAGAGGTGGACATGCTCAGCACAAGAAATCACAGTTACTGGATATTCCACTCCAAAATCCAATGAAAGAGAAAAGGACAGCCAATCCACAGAGATACTTCCTAAAGACTTGCTGAGGACAACAACAAAAAATGGGCAGTTCTGTGAGTATGTGAGAGACTGAGGATGCAGATCCACAAACAGCAAATTCCCTGCTCTCCTGGCCCATGGCTTGTTGCTCCCCTGCTCTCTTGGTTTTCATCTGTCTGCATTTCAGTGCTGGGGGACCTGGGCTCTCCATGAGCAGCATCTGCCAAGCAGTGGGAGCCTGGCAGGAGAGAGCTCTGCTGACAGACAGTGGTGCTGACCAAACTGGTAACCTCTGCTGCAGCCTCTGTGAACTGCTCATCCAGAAACTTCTCAGCTGTTTGTTAGCTACTGCACTTGAGAACATGACAATCCCTGGTGCTGCTGGAGAGTCTGTTCACTGCTACAACCCTTAGTGGGATGCAGCATGGCTCTGCTGCGTGTTCTGCCAGCCCTGACTGCCAAAGGGAGGAGGGGAACCAAGGGGAAGGGCTTTGCTCCTGCTTCCTTTTCCATTAGGACAGAGGGAAGGAGGGAAATAGTCCTCAGCTCTGAATGAATGCTGGGCTTTGCCAATCCCTTCAATATCTCCAGTTTACCCTAAAAAAAAAACATATGAAAAGGCTTGGTTTAGGATTCAGTAGTACTGACCAGTCCTAGGCATTTCCAGCAGCCTCAAAAAGTTCATCATAGCTTTATGACAGTTGTCATTTGAATATTGCTGCTCATAACGATGCAAACAATCATCATGGCTTTGGGAGTTTGTGCAGGGTGTCAAGGAAAGAAGGGAAAATATCTGCTCACTCATTTTATTTCAAGGTCCTTCCATCCATGGCATTGTAAATTTGGAAGCTTGAGGAAGAATTAAGACTGAAATGAACTGCTGCAGATGGTGAAAGATCTCATTTATTGATCACCACGGGTGAAGGATGTGTCACAGACTTCTTCTCTTCTCTACTACACTTGCCTGCTCTCAGGTTCACAGGTAGAGGTGAAGATTGTTCATTTTTAAAGCTGAAAAATATATGCTGAGGAGAAGAAAAGTAATAGTTTTGACATGATTTCTACACTGGAAGACTTTGCAACCTGATTTAAATACAATGCTCAGTGATCAAAGTGAAGAATAGGAGGAGGTGTGCTCAGAAGTTGTGGTGAGTTAGTTTGGTGTTTGTGTGTGTGTCTGTTTGTGCTACTCCTTCCTTTCCATCCATGAACAGGCATCCAAAACAAATGAGTTTTGGATGCCTGTTTCATGGATGGAAAGGAAGGAGTAGCTTCATGCCTTTTGAAAAGGGAAGACAGTGTTGTCCATGTCCAGAACAAGATATTTCATTTGAAAGTAAAAATAACTGGTTTTGTCCATCCACAGGAAACAAAAATTACCTTAAAGTGTATCCTCTTCTCTAGCAGCCTAGAGCTTTTTCCTTTATCTGCCATTTGATCTTTCCTGTAGCTCTTTCTACTGTTAACCTCACTTTCCCACTCTAAACTTTTCTTCATTACTTCACTGTCCCTCTCATTTTCCTATAGCTCCTTTATCCTTTTTTTCCTCAGTAGCAACATCCTTCCCTAGCTCTTCTCACATGTTTTTCAGAGTTCAGAAGACTCCACAATCCTCACACCACCATGTCCTCACTGGTCTGTTCTGACAGGGATTTTTTGCATGTCAGTATAAAAACCATCAGGAGGTGGCAATGACCTTATAGGTGTTAGCAGGTGTGTTTTGTGGGGAAATGTAATTCAGATCCAAACTGCCAGCATAGCAATAAAATAATGAGAAACCCAACCTGGACATCTGACATCCACAGAGTACAATGTGTCTGTAGACTGATCTCATGGATTACCACTTGTTGCTCAAGTGCCTGAGGTTGTTCAGTTCTTTTTGTTCAGTTTAATCTAAAATGAAACAAATTTCAGGTGCAATCCCATTCTGTGTGGGGAAGTGCAGCAAGTGTGACTGAGAAATTCACTTCCAAGGCAAATCCTGATCTCCACTACAACTCTAATGTGGACAAATCCAGTATGTCCATCTTAACTACTCTAGTAGAAAGGTGATACTCTTCAGTTGTCTTATTATAAAAGGCATTGTAAAATGTGTTATGGGTCAGTCCTGAAGGTTCAGTGACCTGTAATTGCTGGAGTATGTCTTTTAAAACTGTAAAACAGGTTCTCTTGGCAATACATCAGGAAGATACCTCTTCTGTTTTTAAATTCAGGTGCCTTGTGCCCTGATGTTTCCCACTTAGATAAGCTTCCTGTGATTGGTCACATTTTTATGAGACTTGATACAGTTCAGCTTAAGAGACACTCCAAACTTTTCAAACCTGCAGCCAGATAAGTTTCCAGAGGTGGGCTGTTCATCCCAGCTGCTTTTTTTTAGGGCAGAAGCAGCCAAACAGAGCTATTGCTGAAATTTGCTGAAATTTGCTCTCAGCTTCTCTTTAGCTGCCTACCCTTACTCTGGTGGGGAGACCCAATGTAGTGGCCCTCCTCTGTCTCTCCTCTTGGTAAGCTCTGCCTTGTGAACAGTCTAAAGACCAGGATCCAGAAGAAAACTGGGAGTTATCTTCTGATGGCTCATCCACCCACCACTGACCCATTTGTGAAAGGGAATTTTTGAAGCAGAAAATTAGAAATTAACATGTTATAGGACTTTCTGTACTAAATATCTATAGGGCAGGGGATAAAAACACCTTAGAAGAAATGATACTGTAATGGCAGATGCTTTACTTTTTGTTTTATTAGCTTTTCTAATGTCTTATTGCTGTTTGTCCTAATTTTGTCCTAGTCTGTTTACCCTCTTAAAGAGCAGCACAGTAATTCTGCACTGATCTGTTGCTGGTGGGTGGCTAAATGAAATTCCAATAAGTTTTTCCAGGCCAATGATATTGATGCATTTTTTGGAAAAATTTCTGAACATTTTTTTCTGCAGTCAAAAATCTCTCTCTCAGAAGATTTGCAGAGATGTTACCTTGAGAATGAGGAAAAGCCTGACCTGACCAGCTTGGCTTTACCCTAGAATGTGCCATACCAGTGAGGAGAAGGGGTTCTCTCTAGCTGGGTGGGAAATTGCAGCTCTGAAGGAAGTCACTGCATTACTTCTTTCCCATGCCATTTCAAGTTGGCAGAAAAGATCTGCATAATTACTAAGCCCCACAGCCACCAATGTACCCATAGGGTTATTTTACAACCTAGGAAGTCCAGTTAGGTGCAAGATATCCCTTTGATTTATGATCCTGAGTAGTCAGCTCATAAATTAATGTTTGCATTGGCAGCTTCAAGATGCCTTTTTGCATCTGAAGGCTGTGGGTAGCAGAGAGTGACAGGAAGGCATCAGACTAAGATGTGTAAAACATACTGAAATTGTGTCTATTTTCTGTGTTTCAAGTGAGAAGGCATTTCACTGTGAGTGTTATACCGTGGCTCTTTAAATGCTTTATTATTTGCAGACATGACTGGGAAATTATTGAAAGCAAGACTTCTGGGTGACAGGAGTGGGCGAGGAGAGGTAAACATGAAGAACAATGCAGTCAGACACAGAAGGTCTTAGATCATTTAAGTAATTGGGCAAAAAGGTGACAAATCCAGTTCAGTGCAGATAAATGTAGAATAATGACTCTTAGAGCAAAGGAAATAAAGACAGAAAATGTTGAGCAGGAGATTGCAGCACCCTACTGACTAGCAAAGAGATGGGGAGAGCTAAGGGAGGGAAATCTTCTTAATGATTGGGATGGAACTGCTCCTGAATGGGTGGAATTCAATAGAATAATAAAAAGGTTAAGAATTTAATTTTTCATAGACATTGAACTCACTTAGGTTATCTTGTCCATCCTCTTGCATCAGCTGAGAGACAATTCTTTCTGCAAAGAACCCTATTATGTTGAATTATGAGGACTGTCAAGGTGATTTATAGGATAGATTTAGTTACTGTGAACGTTTTTGCTAGCCAACACAAAAACCAGAATGTTTTGGATGAGATTTTGACCTCCCTGACACAGATGTAAATAAAACCACCTGTAAAATCTTCAGCAGAATCTTTCATGCTCTATAGGAGAAAATACACACTTATTCTTGCAACTGCAATTTTACTGCAGGTTTTGCAATACTGGGATTTTAGCCACAGCTGGGACAATGCAGAATCCAGTGGAGATGGGTGTTCCTCCAGGGAATTCATCAGACGTGTGAAGCCCAAGCTGACTTAGGGCTGTGGACTGGATCCTACTTCACCTCTTTCCTGGCTGCTGCCTGGTGACTCAGTTCAGAAGTTGATCTGAATAAAAGCTTATCTGCCCTCTCAGCACTCACTGACTTCAGAAGGGACCATTGGAAGTGAAGAGTTGGAGCTGACTCATGCAGTAAGTATCTAAACATGGAAGGCAAGATTCCAAGACCAAAATTTTGAGCTTCAAATCCCATGTTCAAGTCACCCTAGAAGCACACACATCTATCAGGAACTATTTTACAGCAATGTCTTCCAGGGTCTGCTTTGCTGCTGGAATCTGCACCAAAGTGCAGCTGGGATCCAGATCTGGTTGTGATCTTCCTCCAAGGGCTTCCTCCTCACACACTTTACATTTAACAGGCACAGAGGCAGTGAGAGGAACCCAGACCTCCCCTTTCCTCATGAAATCAGAGCAGACCAGTCCTCTTGTGCTTTTACACAACAGGCCAATGAAGATTGTGCCCTCTCTTCTTTTGGCAATGGGGGTGAAGACTTCTCCTTTTGAAGCCTGCAATTACAGACACAACACAAAGGGCAAGATACATCTTGCTTTGAGGAAAACACTGATCCCAACACCTCTGTTAAAGAGCATGACATCTGTGAGAGCTCCAGCTTTGCTCTAGAATGGAAAGAGCCTCCTGTCCATGGCTTTTGGATGATAGACTATGTTGCTTCTTCAGGGAGGTTTGGGGGTTTCAAGGCTTTCAGTTCTGAGAAGACAAAAGAACCCCCACCACCTTGTGCTGAGTGAAGAACCAATGAAAACAGGGAATCAGTGCTGGCTCTTGGATCTGGGATCCTGAAAACCAGGCAGGTATTTTGTTGCCCGAATCTTTCATGAAAAATCCCAAGATTCGCAAGTGACCTTAGTGCAAAATTAACAGGGCAATCTAATCAGAGCACTGTCATTTTGTTAATTCAGCCTTGGAGAAACTTCCCTCTAGGTAAGGAACAGCTGTAATATCCTTTTTTCATGTCAATGAGGTGCATATTCATCTGCACCATTTGCCTCTGCCAGTTCTTATTTCCAAACCTTGCTGAGGCACCAGAAATTGCTTATGCTGTTAAGCACCAGCAATTTAAGATGCTAGCACTCCACTAGAATTTGAGATGTTAATTAAAAGTTTGATTTTGCAACCTCTAGGGGTTTTTTTGTCTTCTTTTTGCATCAGTCTGGGCTGTACTTCTGAGGGGGTAAAGCTGAGGCTGGGTGAGGAAGAAATAAGCAGTGCAGAGTGGGATGGAAGCAGGATGGCTGTGCTACATGCATCACACTGTGGTGGGCCCAAATCAGCTCCCTTTGTATCAACAGGTCCATTTTGACAGTGATTTTCAAAGAGATGGACATGGAAAGTGGAAAAGAGAAGATGGGGAAACGAGGCAAACCTTTGCTCCTCTTCAAGGTTTTCCATTACAAAGGAATTTCTGTTTTTATATCACTGTGTGTGAAACACAAACAGCACGAAAGCAGAGCCCTTCCCCATCTCCCAGGGCCAGGATACTGATAAATGCATTGAACTTTCTGTTTCTGAGAGCTTGGCCTTGAGAACTGTTGTGACCCATCCCTGAAAGCAAGGGCAAATTAGGTTCTTGTTAATAGGTCCCTTGAGGTGGAATAGAGTGAAAAAACACTGAATGATTGGTGCTTGTAACTATATATATGTAGGGCTTATTTTAGAACAATTTGATTGCAATGAAAATCAGTTATGTAGCCATTTTGGTTATTATTATTATCTACAGTAATATGGCAATATAAAAGCATAAAAGTATCTCTTAAATGTATAAGGAATAGGAGGATTTCACTGCCCATGGACCTCACAAGGAGATTTGGTTGTTGCAGTTTCAGTGCCTGTTGGTAAAAGTGATGGTCACTGTCTGGATCTGTCAGGGGTGGATTAACCAAGGGAACTCTGAATTTCCATGCGTTATAAACACTCAGGAATGCTCAGGAATGTGGGGAGTGCCAACTGGATGGTGCAATGCTGTGGATCAGGGAATGATCTGTGAGTCTTTGATGGTCCATGACACCCCCGAGGTGCCACAGCTGCCTCCCAAGCCAGCAGAGTTTGAGTCAATGGGGGCCCATCAGAAGGGAGGGAACCTCCAGGCTACTCCCAGCACTTTCCCAGGGGAAGTTTTCACAGCTGAGCCGTTTGTGTAAGGAATTTGGCCTGATAAAAAGCATTGCCTACCTTGAGGGATCAGCCTCTTATCAGCCTCTTCCCCTGCCTTGCTCAACACCCAGCTGTAGCCTGAGGTGGGGCTGTGTCCTCTGCACCTGGCTGGTTGCTCTGTACTTCATCAGCTACCCCCTAATTGTTCGAGCCATCAGCATTCCAGTCTTTCTCAGGAGCCTCCAAAGCACTTGGGAGAGATTTTTGAGATTTATTTTTTTTTTTTAAGACATGTGCTCTTCCAGTAAAATGTGTTGTTTAGGGGCAGACAGTAGACTCAGCTGAAACCACACGCAACTCTGATATTTTTGGAAAAATAATTTTCTTTCTGATGAGTTACTGACTTTCTTGGGCAGTGCCAACAAAATTCTATTTTATTTATTATTCTCATTTTCTTTCCAAGCTGGATTTACTGCCAGTGTCTACTAAAGCTGCTAATAAGCCTTTGCAACAATTTTTTTCCTTCTGAGGCGTTTGCAAGGCCTTTGAAAAGTGTGACATCACACTGGCTTTTCAACATATAAATGAAATGTTTTTTGGTGCTCTTTGATCTGCTATAGCTTCCAAATGCCTTTATATTTTTATCAAATGGATGCCAGTGTTCAGCTACATGATTATCAGGTATTCATTTAACCTTTTTGACACACCAAAATGTCAAATGCTTCACAAATGCCTTTTTGAATACAAAAGGCTACAGAAGTTTCTTCTGAATTCTGACGTGCCTTAACAACTCTGAGTTTTTGTTGTTTTAAATACTGTATACGGCTTTAAAATGAAATCCTACCCTGCTTAGTGCTAGTCATAGAATCATATAATCATTGAATTGTTTGGGTTGAAATGGATCTTAATGATCATCCATTCCAGCCATAGGACCTTCCACTATCCCAGGTTGCTCAGAGCTCCATCCAGCCTGGCCTGGAACACTTCCAGGCATGGAGCACCCTGTGCAAGGGCCTCACCATCCTCTGGGTAAAGAATTTCTTCCTGAAATCTAATCTAAACCTACTATTTTTCAGTATGAAGCCATTCCCCCTTGTCCTGTCACTGCATGCCCTGGTAAAAAGTCCCTCTCCATCTTTTCTGTTGGCTCCCTTCATGCACTGGAAGTACTGAAATTTGGGCACCCTGAAGCCTTCTCTGTTCCAGGCTGAACAATCCCAACTTTTTCCTCATGGCCAGAGCTGCTCCATCCCTCTGATCATCCTGGTGGCCTCCTCTGGACTTGCTCCAACAGCTCCAGGTCCTGACATGGGTATGAACAGATTATGAACTTTGGATTTCTATGGGCACAGGAAATAACTGGATCTGATAAACAAAATGGAGCAGTTCTCCTCGAGGTTATTTATTATTGTTATTTATCACCTTGTCCATCAATGAACCCTTTTTTCAGAGCTGCAGACCTGCACCCTTTCAGAGGTGAGGTCCCAACATAAACATAATCTCCAGTGCATGGTGATATTCACAAAATCACATCAAGATCACATCCCACCAGCTCAGACCCTGGATTATTGTCAGTTGAGAAAGAAATTCCACATCTGAAGTACACAATAAGATTTTTCCTAAAAAAAAAAAAAAACCCAAAAAAATGTCTGATATGTCTCTGTGGGATGATATACTGTGCTGAGGGAGCAGGACCAAAAGGGAATTGAATACACAGGGATAAACAAAATAGCAATTTTTTGCAAAATGGATGTGTGTCATGTGGCATATTTTACTGCAAACAGAAAACTAATCTCCAGCAAGTAACTAGTGGGACAATTCTGTAGAGAAAAAATAGAGTCCTTTCACTTTAATTCTTTCAGTCAAGAGTGGCTATCTTTCCAAAAAGTATTGCTTATTTCAAAGAGGAAGGAGAAATTCAATGCAGTGTTTGCTGTCTGGAAATCATAATAGCTGGTTACAGTCCCTCAACTTGAGGGACTAACCCTCAGCTTGAGTTGAGAGGGTTACAGCCCTCTCACCTTGAAACTCCTGGGTGAGCTCCTGGTTTCTCTAGAACAGATGGAGATGGGATTTTACCACATCAAGTTATGCCTTGTACATCCAGAAGATACATACACACATATCTGTATTTTAGATTAAACCAACATTTGAAGCACAGTTAATTTGGTTTTTATGACTCAGTGCAGGGAGAAGTCCAGAATCAGCTGTAAGAGGCAAGTACAACCAGTATTTGATGGAAAGTTGTCTGCTATCATCCCAGATGGATAAAGATAGAAATTGCTGAAATGCTGGAGTTGAGTCAGAAAGGCCAGAGGATACCATCCACAGGACTTGCTTCTGAATCTTGATAACAGGCTCAGAGCAGGGCTCCAAGATGAGTTGTTGTAGAGGAGGACTAATGTGGGTACATTTTTGAAAAAAAATGGCTGAGATCAGTTGCACCTCTGCTTTTAGTGTCAAAGCAAACCTCAGTCTGGGACTGTGGTAGGACATTATCACACATTGGCATATTTACAGTCATGGAAATTTCTGTAGGCTGGAAGGAGAGTGAATAAAATGTGCAATAAATGTAGTCTGTGTATCTGTGTAGATATATAAATATAAAATTTGGTTTGTATTGACTATATGGCATGTTAAACACCTGAATATGAGATGAATGCACACAGGGCATTTGGATTTTTGGCACTTGTCTTATAAGAGAGTGCCTGGTGCTCTAGTGAAAAGGGAATCAGACTTGAGGTAAATTCAGCAAAGGAGACCTGAATTTTCCTACAAGCTTTGTTGAGACAACCTGACCTATGGAAACACTTTGGACAAAGTGGGTGCAAGTCTGTGCCCATCATCTCTGCAATCAATAAATGGGGACAGAGCAGCACACTCAGTGAATTCCACTGTGACCAAAACCTTGATGTCAGAGTTAGGAGGCTCAGAAGGGATTTATGGTGCTTGGCTTTAAGGATGAGCAAAGGACACACTACTCACTCCAAAAGAGGATTAGGACCTTCTTGTGGCTTTTACTTCTCCAGGAGGACATTGCCATTGGTGAAGCCTTTGATTAAGAAGCAGTACTTGAGACATAACAAATTTTCAGTGATTACCATGGGAACCACAAATGATTTCATAAGGGTGGAGAAATTATAAAAAGTTCTAATTGAGAGAGAGGATGAGGCTTAAAACAGTTTCTATGGAAACCAGAGGTGGCATCCAAAAAAAGTGTGTGTACTAATCTGATAGTCTGATTGGCAGGTAATTGGTGCAGTGCTGGAGTGGGGAAGCCTTAGGATGTAAGATGAAGTGTCCATCACACAAACAGATTAAACACACAGCCTTCTGAAGAAGAGCTGGAGCTTCAAACTCTTTCCCTCCCAGTAGAATACACTCATCACTCAATGGTGATTCATTTTCATTCTTGTCCTTGTACTGAGTGTATTTTTTTTTAATTACAGTATGAAAAACTTAAACAGAGCTGATGGAGCTGCTCCCTCACCTTACCCAAAGAGCAGAAGTCATGAAGGTGCATTTATGGACAGCAGACACGACCTCCAGTCTGCTTCTCTTCGCAGGCAGAAGAGAAAAGTGAACGCAGACTTCCAGCATTCAGTAAGCTCTCTGGACAGCTGGATGGGATACTTGCCTGAGCTTTCCAGGACTTTGGTTTCTTCTGGATAACTGGCTAATATCCAGCTAAGCTCATTTCACAGAATTCAGAATTTCTGCAATACTTTTACTTGTCAGGTCCCAATGGAAATTCCAAGGACACAAAGTCTGATAGCACCTGTGAAGGAACTTAGAGGCATACATTAAACCAGATAACCAAGGATTTTTATCTACCTGAACTATTTGCTTTTAGGGAGAGTGGAAAACTCTTGTCAAGAGTTTTGTGGAAGACATGGGATGAGCAAATCTAATCTTTGCTCTCTTTCACAGGGCTACAGCCCAAGAACATTATGATATCTTTCAGCTTGATGCCTAAAGAAGGAAAATATTACTGTTGTCAATAAATTAGATAAATAACAGGCCTTTGGCCAGCTGCAACTTGCTGAAGTCCTCAGCAAATTCTTTGCCAGCTCAGGGGTTTGGCAGACACAGATTTTTTTTGCCAGGATTCTCTGAGCTCACCAACTTCATTTCTCCATTCATCAGATGCAGACAGAAAACTCCACATTTAGAAATAGACAAACCCCACAAAATAGAAATATTCTGTGGATCTGAGGTGTTTTGAAAGAAGATAAGCCTTTCTGTTGTGAGATCTAGAAGGCTGGTCTGCAATCTCTGTGACACTGAGGTTCATTGCTCCCCAGTGTTATCCAAAATAATGATTTAAATGACGTATTGAAAAATTATTAGGAGAAAAATCATCCTTTCACTTAGAAAATGTGCATTTAGAGAACGTTGCCCATTTCCTGATCACAGAACTAGCAGTGTCAGCATGGTCTAGGCTGGAGCCATCTGCAGAATGGCCACACTCCCCATGGCTGGTGGCAAATTCTTGCTCATAAGGGCTGCCATGTCATAACCTCTGCATACTCCAGCATAAACTGCATATGAAGAACAGTGCACAAAGATAAAGAAGGAGATCAGGAAGAATTCTAGTTCCACTTTTGATCTGCCAGTTTAGATGAATTCTGGGTCAAGCAATACTCTGTTTTGTATATAGGACTAAGGTTAGGTGAGTCTTATACATAACACACTTCTGCAAAACTTTGAAATGTCTGCCTGGATGATAAGCTTAAGATGTAACCTTTCAAGGATTCTGTCTTTATAATGTGATAAAAAAATTGTTTTCCATAGACTGAAGGGCTCAGAGATACTCTGAAGAGATGGGTGACATGCATTTAAAGAAGGCTCAAAATTACCCACATTAATAGTTGTCATGTAACTGAAAGGGCTCTCAGGTGGTCACCTTGCTTTGTGGTTCAGTGAATCCATCACTGCTTATACCACATCTTCTTTTTAACAACATTTCACAAAAAACAAGGCAGTGAACTAAACAGAGCAGCTGGAGAAAATAACAGAAGATGTAGCTCAGTTCAAGAGCATCCAGAGCTCCATTCTGCTCACTCTGCCTGGGTAGCCTTACTGGTGTTTTTTTCCTCAGAAAAATTCTACATTTTTGAATTTTCCCATATGTTTTCATTCCCACTGCTGCCATTGGGCAGGGAGACAGAGGAACAAACTTGACCTTGTTATACTTCTGGTTGGTTGCTTGCACATCTGCTTTTTCTCTGATTCTTTCATGGATGGTGTTGGTCTGTGCCCTCTCTGTTATGTACCATGCAAAATTCTGGCAACTGAACCATTAATCCATATTTCATTTATTTAATTTAGTTTAATTTCATTTCAGGTCTTGCAAGTGCACTTCTCAGAAATGCATGTCCATGTGGTGGATGGTGTGCAATAGCCTGATTTATACACATGTTCAGTAGAAAGAAATAATGTAAGTTTCTGGTTCACACAGTAGAACATTTCTCTGTATGTTTTGCAGGTGGTGCTTCATCCTTTCCATTTAACATGCCAGTAATTTTTTAGTCCCTCTGGAAACTTTCACTTTCTTCCTATGCAAAGAATATATTCCTTTAACTACAGATATATCAGAGTTCTTTAGATGCAAAAAGGCAGGAATCCTCCACCATTGTGAACAGAAGACACAATTTACCTCCTTCAGTAGCTAAAGAGGACTTGCAGGAAAGCTGGAGAGGGATTTTTGACAAGGGCTTGCAGTGATAGGACAAGGGGGAATGGCTTTAAACTAAAAGAAGGAAGGTTTAGATTAGGAAGAAATTCTTTCTGGGAGGGTGGTGAGGCCCTGGCACAGGTTTTCCAGAGAAGCTGTGGCTGCCCCATCCCTGGAAGTGTCCAAGGCCAGGTTGGGTGGGACTCTGAGAAACCTGGGATAGGGGAAGGTGTCCCTGCCCATGGCAGGGGGATGGAACTGGATGATTTTTAAAATCCTTTCTAACCCAAACCATTCAGTGATTCTGTGATCATGGGGGATCAACATGCAGGAATAACAACTGGGTCAGGATTGGGATAACTAAGTGAAGGAAAGTTTGCAAGACTTAGACAAAAAGAGATACAGAAGTGTTTGAGCAGAGCAGTTGGTTATTTCACTTAGAAGCAACATTTTGAGAGTAGAGGAACACTTTGCATGAAAACATAATTGTGCTGCTCCACAGGGGTCAAAAATACAAATCAGGAGTGGGAAAAAGCAGTTGACATCTTAAAAGAGAACTTCATTGTACCTGTGTGACCCCACATTACTTACATCCTGATGACTGTATGGAGTTGTGTTCCATCTATCCCAAAAAGGTGCAGTAGGCCTGAATTTTGTGGAAAAGGTGACACAGCAAGGGACAACTGTGTGAGGGATGATTCAAAGACTAAGAATCTTCTCCCTTAAAAGTGAATAGCAGAGGAGGAATTTTAAAGAGACCTTTTAAAACCTGAGTGGTATGGAGAAAATTATAGTTTACTTCATGTTCTCTTTCAATACCAGAAGTAGGGGATAATAATGAAACTACCAGGCTACAGTTCAGAGCCAAAAATAAGAGGATACTGTCCCTTGTGTAATGTATAATTAGGCTGTGAAATTTCTCCCCATGGGATGCTGTTATAAGTTTATGTGGGTTCAAGAAGTGATTAGGCAGATTCATAGAAGAAAACGTGCTAAGGACTATTAAATACATACACACAATGCCTGTCTGAGGAAGAAAAGTCACAGAAGATGGGCAAATGTCAGCACATGCTGACTCAGTTCTTTCTCTTTCTTAGGAATCATCTTCTGGCCAATGTCTGGGTTAGCATAATGTGCAGAAGAAAATTTGGGTCTCACCTGAAAAAGCTGCTGAAAGCAGCTTCCTGAAAAGAAGTGGACTTGTGCAGGGATCCAGCTGTGAGAGAGACAGGCTGAACATGGAATGTGGAGCAGAAGGTGCTAACACAGGATAACAATGACCCACTGATGAGAAATGCAGTTCAGGAGTATCAGATGAGCTCTCAGAGCACTGCTGACTTCTGCTTGAGTTGGAAATCATAGAAACTGCACTGCGAGCCCTTCAGAATTCTTGGCAGAATTGTGAATACACAATCCAATAGATTAATGCTTTGCTGCAATTTTTGGAGCTCAGATAAAGGCATATTCAAAGACCCTGATGTTCAGATTGTGAGTAGTCTCATCCCTGTTCAATAAAGTCACGAGGCTCAGGAATAACCAGGATCCTGTGAGGAAATTCTGTTGAAAGGAGTTCACGTGCAGGTGTTTTTCTGATCCATATATCCAATGAAGAAATTTTATTGAGTGTCTTCTTTTTTTTAAACTGTGTTTTCAGCTCTCTTTTAAATCACAGTGCAACCTATGTGTCCCAGAGCAAAACTTCATTTTTTGGCAACATTAGAATCATAGAGTCAAGTTTTGGAGGAAGGCAGAAGGAGGCAAAGTCTGCATGTAACATGGCTTAGATAGAGCAGGTGCTTTTAAAATGCAAACCCAAACTTGCTTATAATTTTTGTCTGAACTTAGTTGTTATTTAGGCCTTAATGACTTAATGATGCCATCACAAATATTTGTGCAGACTTAAATGAAAGGCAAAGAATTTAGTTTTTTATTAAAAAAAATAAAAGTCAAACATGCATGTCCACAATCAATGATAAATCAAACTTTAAATTAAACCATGCCAGTTCTATTTGCCAACATGCCAACATTACTTGAGAGTGAATTCAAAGTGCATGTTCTTGAAGATTGCTTACAGTGATCTGCTTGCAGAGTTTGCAAATACAATGATTTCCTCATTTGTTGAGTGACAGCTAACACAGTAGCCTGGCTAATGTACATCAGCCTTCCTTTCTCCAAGCTCTGAGGTGGGGTAGCATTAAAGGAGGATATAGAACAGGCAGTTTTGGGAGAGTAAATTGCGTCAATAATTTCTCTGATAAATGTTCCTTTTTCTTTTTTTTTTTTTTCTTTTCTACACAAATTGTCGATTAATAGGTTATGGCTAAAATTATGTGCTGAAGCTGAACAATTTCTGCCACTGTGTCTATCATGAACTCTTTTCTGTGAATGTATGATTGACTAAGGTCAAGCAGCTTTGCCTACACACATATGTTATGTGCATTGTTTCTTTTCCATCATTGGTTGGCAGGAAATCCAAGAGTAAAATCTGGAAAAACAGCTCTGAAACCAAATTCTGAGTCTGTCTGCTGATTGATTCAATTATATTTTGTTGTCTAAGCTTTTTGAAGTGCATTACACGTTGCCTTCCAAAAGACATCATTCACAAGGAACATTCATCTCAAAGGCTGAAGAAAATCATGAGCTCAAGTATAGGAGCCTTCAGATCCATTTTCCATGCCATTTAAAATTAGTATTGCTCTTTGCCTAAACACTCTGGACAATATATTTTTCTTATAAATATATTTTAGAATCAGGGATTAGTGTAGATTAGGAAGTACCTCTGGAGGCCTCTAGTTCAACCTCCTGCTCCTTGCAAGACTCATTTCACATCTGGGTCAGTTTGCTTGAGGATTCTCTCTAAGAATGGAGAAATCACAGCCTGCCTGGACAACCCATTCCAGTGTTTAGCTGGAACATTTTGAAAAAGGCTTCCTTGCAAACAGCAGAATTTTTCCTTACTGCAACCTGTGTCTGATGCTTCTCATCTTTTCATCTGCACCCCTGAATAGAATCTGTCTCTATCATTTCTATAAGCACACACCAGGAGTTAATGAAGTCTTTGGCCTCAATAAGAGCAAATATGAAATATTGGAAACCATACCTGTCTGGATAAAATTATGTCAGAATGAGAGCTACTTATAAAATTAATCATTGGGATATTCTCCTAGCTCCCAGTGGCAAAATTCATCAGCACAGATTTCATTGTGACAGGACACATGAAAACATAAAAGTAAAGAGAGTAAACAGACATACTTAATGCATGGTATAGTTTCTAAGTCTCTAAAGCTTCTTGTTGCAGCAAAGTTCTTCTCCTCTCCAAAATACCCCATTGCCACTACTGTGTGCACATGTAATCCTCACAGATCCTGTCTCAGATATCCTTTTCTGCAATTTCCAATACCTCCATGGCATTAAAAGACTCCCATATAGACCATCACAGACAAAGCAGCAAAACCCCACCCTGTCCCACTGGAAGTGCAGTGCCTTTGTTCAGTGGGAAATCTCCTCCACAGGCCATAGCACAGGCAATGTGATAGCAGGATCATTTCAGAGTGGTTTACTGTAGTCCCTACAATGCTCGTAATTGCCAAGGAGGATTTTTCAGATGAGATTAGCACAGACTTTGGGGATATACAGTTACAGAGTTATGGGCTTTAATGGTGCCAGTGGTGCAGAGCACTCTGCCTGCTGGCTGGTGCTGGAGCCCTGAGGGACAGGGCTTGCTGATGCTGCTGGAGGGCACTGGGGTGGGAGTTTTCCATCCTCCTGAAGGCAGCTGAACACCAAGTTTAGCTGTCCAAGGGACTTCTCAGCTCTCTGTCCTTGCTCCCCTTTCCCACACTGGGAACAGCAAGACCTCAGTATGGTCATTAATACTCAGACTTGTTGGTGTAAAATTAGTTTTACCCTTTATGGGGTACACTCAGAAAAGGATACTGAATGTCTCAGAAAGCACACTCAGTTCAGTTATTGCTATCAGTACTGAGATGTTAATTTCTGAAAAAAAACAAGTATCAAATGATTCATTGCTGCATAGGCAAAGATTAAAAAACCTTGTTAAATACCAAAGCCTTTATTCTCCTGTGTGTGCTAACCTAGCCCTTCAAGGAAATTTTTGGCACATGTGTGTCACTAATCAGACCCATTCTCATTAGAGTACAGCTGTTTTAGCATCTTTCTGTAACCCTCATGGATCTCTCCAAGGCACTGAGTCAATAAGTGATTTTAAATGAACTGCTCTCTCCAGATCATGCATTAGGGGTCTGTGATGGGTCTCTCACAGGGAAAAGGAGGCCACAGGCAGAGCAGTGCTGGGTGCTGGCCCTTCATGGACAGTGGGATCTCCATTATTGACCTTGAATCTCTTTTAACCAACACTGTGAGCAGACAAAGGGCCACCACATGGACCAGGAGGGCAGGAAGGTGTGTTAAAGCAATCTTGGCTCATATCAGTTGTTGTGATGAATTCAGGCAGCTGGAACAGGAGCTAAGACAAATTAATGTGGGGTGTTGTTGAATGGAGGCACTGGAACACTTGGCCACAGATACTAAACTGCAGCACCAGTGTAAAGCATTCTCTGCTGGCTCAGTATGACAAATTATTTCAGTTGGGTTCAGAGCTAGCTGGTAACTATTCCAGCTGGCCTATGTTAAGTGCTAGGCACCTTCATTGCTCTGTATGCTGATGTTAAATTATACTAAAAGAGGGGCTCTGTTAGCAGTCTGGCCATTGACTTTAATGAAATAGCTAATTTGATCATTTTAATTATGAGTTGAGGCAAAGCAAGAGCATAAATGTTAAAATATCATTTCATGCCAGTAGAGAGAAAAGTTGACATTTACTTTAACTAAGGACTAGATTGCTGAGAATGAAGGGAGAGATAATGAGCAAATGCAAAGGAAAATAGGAATGAAAAGGTGAGACAATCTGAAAACTGACAAGACACTAGAAGGACATGACCTGGAGCTAGAGAGGGCTGGAAAAACCTTCAGGCTGGGAGAACATGAGAAGTTTAGTGAAAAGGTTCCATGTGCTTTTTTAGTCAGGAAGAATCTCGGTGCTGAAAAATGGAGCCTCTGTTTCCTGCAGTTCTGAAACAAAGCATTGGATATCATACAGACAACAATATCTCTGGATTCTCTTCTGAATAGAATTATTTCTGCATTTGTAAAGCTAAATTTGATCAAATTCCTACAGGAAGAGAAGCAGGCACACAGACTGTCTTTTTGTTTGTTGGTTTGTTTAAATAAATAAAACCATACTTTCACTGTGACAGGCTAACAGCTACAACAGGCTTCCAACAATGTTAGCAGAGAACAGGTTTCTAAGAGAGAAAGGAAAATGGGATTACATAATCCCTTCAGTACCAGAAGCAGGGCAGAATTACCAAAGCACTGCAATTGCAAACCACTGAGGCACCAAAGTACCTCCTCCTCCTCCTCCACAGGCTGAGTTCTTTGTCTGCTCTAGCCCTTTATGAGGTGTGTGGACTTTATATGAATCATCTAAATTCCTTAAGTGAACTTGTGGCATAGAAATTTTAACACTGGTCTCACTGAAGGCCAAAATGTTGGTGCCCAGACGTGGCAGGGGTTTCAGTCACTCCCTGGTTGGGGCTCATTTAGAGCTTGGATGGACATGGGGCTGTGAGAAGCCTGGCTATGTTTGAAGGTGGATGAACTTCTGCTTTATATACCTTATGGTAGAGCCATAAGATCTTCCAATAGTTTTTCTTTTAAACAATTTTTTGTCTTTATCAAGAAGTAAATTGACTGCAGTGAGCTGTGTCAACAACTTTACCCAAAATCTGAGAGGTGCAAGTCACCACAAGAGCTGGGGCCTGGTGCTGCCATTCCTGAGACAGACCTGACATGGGTCTGGGAAAGCTGCTGTTAATTGCTGTTAATCAGCACCCTCACCAGGAGATCCTGAATGGTATCTGATGACAATTCAGAGCTGAAGGAAAGTTTCTTCATCAGAAATTTCTCATGAGAACATGTTTCCTTACAAAAGAAATTCTCAGTTTCTAATAAATTTATTAGCAATATTGCAAAGAGAGAATGCTTGCCTCATATGAAGAATTTTTGCTCTTCCCAATCCAGCAGAGAGAAATTCCCCAAGATCTCTCATTCTAGAGGACTGCTTGTATGTTCCATTAAAGGTATATAATATCTGACAATTTCAGTGGTTTATTGTTTGCATAATTGGATGCAGTGAATGGATTGGGTCAAATTCCCAGCAGGTTTAAATCACACTGTTGGCAGCTTTGAAGCTGTATTTTCTCCAGTTTCTGTCAGCTAAAGATTTTGGTTTGTCTTTGAGTTTATCATATGGAGGTTTGAAATCTTGTTTCTGTGGGCCTGACTGGGGAACAGTCTCAAGGAAATCTGGTTCCCATAAGTGCTGGACAGGTACTTGGGGGAGCAGATTTGGCCTTTTTTGTCTGCATTGCTTTTGGTTGAGGTCTCTGATCTGCACAGGTTTCCTGTGGGCAATGCTGTAATTTCTCTAAGATGCAGTTTCCTGTCTGGAAGATGAGGGTAGTAATTCAGCACTGAATTTCTCCTCAGTCAAGTGATGCAAGGAGAAATCCATTAATGCAAGGCAATTGGGTAATAGGGTAATGGTGACTATGAGCATCATGAATACCTGGATTTAGTCCTGCAGAGATGCACTCTTATATTTATAGGGAGATAAGAGCCATGCTTTTCTATCTGTTACTGAACCAATTGACATTCTGTGTTGAAAAAGCACAAGACAGGGAAATAAATATCCTAATTGCAGTTCCACAGAAGAATCATGTGGAAATAAAGAATGGAAAATTGAAAAGTGCTGTTTTAACTTCTGTTGTCATTTGTTCTGCCAAGCTATGTGAAGGTTTTGAAAAATAAAAGTGCTATTTTGTGGCTCCTGCTCTCCCTCTGTAATCATCCCCTTTCTCTTCTCTAAAGCATCATGACAGTGTGTCAGTTAATAGTGATCTTACATAGAATTAAATTCTCCCTCTCTCCTCAGATCCCCTAGATTCAGCTCCAGGTCAGGCCTGGAGCTCCTACTCTACTCCTTAACTGCAGAAGTTGTGCTAGGATGGATTTAATGACATATTCATAATAGATGCTTTGGGCTAAATCCTAAATGTCTTTTCCCTCATTCTCAGTCTCTGCTCATGCAAAATGCCAGTGAAACCAGTCATTTCCACCAAACCCAGGCTTTGATTTTCCAGACTTCAAAACACACAGAGAATCAAGCCCTGAGTAAGGTTCTCCTTCCCATAAATGAAGAAGCTGTAGCCCAGAGGAGTGCAGAGCTGTCCCATGCTGCAGAGCCAGGAACACGGACCTCTGCTGGCACCCCATGAAGGTCATCCCAAGCTGTTGTCCTGTGTCATGACAGAAATGATTCTCCCTGGGGATTTGTGTGAGCTGGTGGCATCAGGGGTCAGCAGGCAAACTGCATCCAGGGAAGTGAGAAGCATGGAAAGAGGCGTGGAGTCAGGAGAAGAAGAGCAAGATAAACAGAGTACGAGGGCCAGAGTAACTGCGAGGTGGGAGGAGAAGCTGAATGATGGCGGAGGATGTGATAACAGATGAGGCTGCTATAAGAAGCCTTAACTATTAGTAGTGTATCAGTCTTCTGTTTTACTTAGCAATGTGCTGGAAAGTGTGATGAATTCAGTCTTGTGTAGCCTGTGGAGGGATGGTGCTGTGTGTGTTTGAAATGCAGAATGTGCCACGGTCTGGAGCGTACCTCAGCCCCAGTTTTATCTTGCACACCTGACACTTGCTACAGTGGGAAATGGAGTGCAGTTTATTTCACAATATATGAAAAACATTCAATCATGTGCCCTGCTGTCTCATCCTCTGCTGTGCTAAGAGGATGAGATTGATAGTAAGTGGTCTTATGAAGCTATCAAGCAGCTTCATATTCAGAGCTCAGATTTCTGCCTTTTCAGTCTGCTCAAAAAAGGCCTTTGCAAGACTTTCCAATCTGCCCAATGGGTCTTTTCAATCTGCCAGAAATTATTTAACCTTGCCAAGGCATGATCTTCAGAGAAAACCAAAAAGTCCCTAGCCCCTCCTTCCCCATCTCCTTTTCATGACTTGGCAGGCCAGAAATATCATTTGCCATTGTCTCATAAACTTTTGACCTGCCACTCTTGTGGGTTGTTTAATGTGGCTTTAGAGCAGGTTCAGCAAGGAGGAGCCCAGCAGTGCCCTGAGCACACACAGCAGACCCAGGGCCAGCACCATTCATGCTGCTTGGCCACCACTAACCACAAGCTTTTCACTGGCCAAGCAGCATTGCCCTGGGCTGTGAGGAGGTGTGAGCAGCCACTGTCTAGCTCAGCTGGCAGCAAGTCCTGAAAGCAGTGTGGCTATCCAGCAGAAACCTCGTGCTGCAGTCAGACAGCTTGCTTTGCTGGTGGGGAAAAGCTACTAAGCTTATGCAAAGCTCTGCTTTGCAGGCAGGAGTCTGCAGACACTTGCAAAGATGCCTTTCCACTATAGTTTAGCAGTAGAGAAATTAATCCACTCCAGACATAAAATTAATCTCAGGAAATGTCTGTTTAAACAGCAAGTTTCCCTCCTAGGCTATCTTTTCAGGAGAATGGCTGGGAGGTGTTTTAGCTTTAATGCCCCTCAGATATTGGAACACACAAGGGTTCTTCAGCTGCACTAAGGCACATTGGGAACAGAAAACTGAAGATCTGGTGGAGATCTGGCTCTTTTTTTTCTTCTCACATATCTTCTATTGACATGCAAGCACAGGCAAAAGTCTCTGCAGTGTGATGTCCATGCAAGAAAAAGGCCTTAGCAAGAGATGTGCTCAGAAATCTTCAAGGCACACAGTTCAGGACAGAGTTCAGGTCTGAGAGTCCACTTTATTATGCCAGTATCAGGGCAGTGATAACTTCACTGGACATAATGTGCCTTTCCCAAAAATCCCCTGGGTTTGGAACATTGCATGACAGACTGTCTGTCCCCCTGAGGAAAATAAAATGCGGGTGCTATCTGTTCCCTCCTCTACTTTGTTGCCTTCAAGAGAAAATGCCAAGAGGATTCATCCAGAGTCTCCAGACAGCTGGAAAAGCTGCAGACACAGCTGAAGTGGACATTGATAAACATTTTCTGAGTTCTGACTGCAATTTTTTTCTGCCCAGTGTCAAATGACTGATTGTACCATCTCCCTCCTGGCCCCACATCCTCAGCATGCAATTTCTCTGTTCACTTCCTTCCTCAGTCTCCTTCATCTTCATTCCAGTCAGCTTTTTCCCCCATCTAGGTTAGATCCCCTGCATGATGACCTTTGCTGTCATTCTTTTCACTCTCTTTGTGCATTCTGCCCTTACCACTGATCTTTTTTGTCTTGCACATCTATAGTGTGAGCCACCAGTGGCAGTCATCCTTTGTCTTGACTGTTCCTTCAGGATGGACTTACAGACCCTGGCTGGCAGTTGAGCATCTTCAAACCTTCTAGTAAGCACAGTTTTTAAACTTCTACTTCAGTTATTTAGATGAATGACACAGAATCACAGAATCATCACAAAATCACAGAATGGGTCAGGCTGGTAGGGACCACAGTGGCTCATCTGGTCCAGCCTCCCTGGTCCAGCAGGGCCATCCCAGAACACAGGCACAGGATTGTGTCCAGAGAGGTCTGGAATATCCACTGAGGGAGATTCCACACCCTCTCTGGACAATCTGGTCAGGGCTTGGTCACTGCACAGGGAAGGAATTATTCCTCAGTCCAGGTGGAACTTTCTGGGCATCAGTTCCTGCCTGTTCCTCTTGTCCCATTGCTGGGCACCCAAGCAGAGCCTGGTTCCTGCTCTGAGCCCTCCCTGCAGACACTGACAGGGATGAGGTCCCCTCTCAGTTGTATCTTGAGGCTGAACAGCCCCAGCTCCTTCAGCCTTTCCTCATAAGAGAAATGCTGCAGTCCTTTAATCATATTTTTCTTGTGGCCCAGATCCAGGAGCTCCATGTCTCTCTTGTTCTGAAGAGCCCAGAAGTGGACACAGCACTCTGAATGTGCCTCACTAGGGCTCTGTAGAGGGACAGGATCACCTCCCTTGATCTGCTCTTCCCAATGCACCCCAGGATCCCCTGGGCCTGTTGTCCACCAGGACCCCCAGGGCCTTCCCTGCTGAGTGGCTTTCCATCAGATCAGCTCTCAGCCTGTGCTGGTGCCTGATTATTCCTTCCCAGGTGCAGGATCCATTTACCTCTGTTGAATTTCAGACAGCTCTTCCCTGCCCATCTCTCCCACCTAATGAGGTCCTTCTGCATGGCTGCACAGCTCTCTGGGGTATTGGCCACTGCTCCCAGCTTTGTGTCATCAGCAAACCTGCTGAGGAAGCATCTGCCCCTCATCCAAGTATTTTAGATCTAAGTTAAAAAATACCAGGCCCAGTATTGGACCCTGAGGGTATTGTGGATTGTCAAGAAAAACCAAGAGTCTCAGGATGATGGGATGTGACACCATGAAGATAAAAAGGCAGTAGTACCATGCTAAGTTGTCAACTTTTGTAGCCAAGAGACACAAAACCACAGAAATTCTTGCTGTGTTGTGAGCAGCCACAAGGAAGAAATGCTGTCCCAAAGCACTGCTCTGTAATAATCAGGATACAGCAATCTGCATTTGGTTCATGCTCTGCCACTAATTCATTTGTTGGGCTTGTAACCATATAACAATGCTGTGCTTCAGAGCAACCATCTGCAAACTGAGTGTAGTACTTACTGAATCACAGGCATGTTGTGAGGCTTCATCAATCAATTGTGGTTTTAAAAGGAATCTCAACTCGTGGCCCAAAAGTGTAAATCATCATAATTTATATCCTTGTTAGATTTTTTTTTAATACAGGACTTATTTTTCTATTCTTTTCTCATAACAAATGTATACCAGGTCAATTCTCAGTGGGTTATTCTGGATTTAAATGTGTGTAAGAGAGCTAAGAAGCAAATCTTCAGACAGGGGAAGGCTCTTAATAATGTAGCCATTTAAACACCCTCAAAAATGGAAGCTGTTTAAGAGCTTTGCTTGACTTCAACAGCAGGAAAATGTGCACCTCACTTTGCTCAGCATCAATCCTTTTTAAAGCATATTGTGTGTTTACAAGCTGTCTTGAGCACTGAAATTGGTTTTAGATCTGGGCAGTTATTAAAGGTTCACTTTCCTTCCCTCCTCCAGTTTCAAAGTAAGTGATAATAATATGAGGTGGTGGGAAATTGTCTCCAGGAGCTGGTACTGCCTTTGCCCTGACTCTGAGCTTCTCAGGAAAGGTTTTCACTGCAGTAAATATCCTGCCTGATCTCTGCCAGTAACACTATAATCTTCCTTTCAAAGAAACAGTTCAGCTTTTTGTGTATTTACAGGTTGGAATTTATTTTGGAAAATACCCGTAAGAGACGCTGGCACAGCTACATGTAATCGAATTAGCTGAGGTTTAAGCTGCTGCTATGGTCTTGCTTCCATTTCAACACAGTCAGATACAGTTATAACAATGTTTAGCACCAGCTTTTTAATTGCTAGTCAGTCCCACCACTGTCTGAATTTGTAGAGATAAAGCTGGCACTTCCAGCATGTCTGTGAAGATGAGGGGAGAAGCTTCTCTTCCACTTGCTCTACAACAGATTGGCTTGGTTGGCCTTAAGGTAGAGTTCAAAGCAGCATCCACAACTGGAATATTCAGGGATTATGTTGGAATATTCAGGCCATGGACCACTGAGGCAGCTTGGCAAGAGCTGCAAGTGGAGGCAGTGGGGACACCCCAGCAGGTGCCACTGAAGTTTGTCAGATCTGGGCTAAGGTTGCAGCTGGGCACCCCATTCCTCCCAAAGTGTTTCCATTACTGGGAGGCAGTCATGTCATAAACAATGGGAGTAGAGGCCAGAAAAAATATGTTAGAACAAAATGCACTGTGAAAATGATGGAGGTAACTGGAGGGTGAGTGTATTCATGTGTCCTCAAATAGGAAAAAAAAAATAGAAGGAGGTGTGGAAGACCCCACTCAATCTTTTCCAAATAAAAAGGATGAGTATACATTAACCATTTATTCCAAGGAGATAAAAGCTGGATCCTGCTGCTCAAGCAATCAAAAGAGAGAAGCAAGATAAACCAGAAAATTTCATTCACATTTCATTCAGCATTATTCTAAATATTCTAAGCAATTTTTTTCTGGATGGAAAAGGACAATTCCACAGTAAATATACATGACAGCTCCTATTTTGCCTTTACTGTGGCATTCCATTAGTAACAGTTGCAGCTCATTGCACTAGATAGCAAGCCCCCTCAGCAACTGCTTTCCTTCTTCAGTGGTGATTTTAATGAAATGCACATTTTCCACCACTTCATTCAGAAATTGTTGCACCAAAATACAGTACCCATTGCTGCAGGAAGATGTCTCCCAGAGCTCTGCATCTCTGCAGCTCAGCTACCTCTGGTCACAATGGTGAGGGCTGTACCTGTTCAGGGCTCTTCTTTTTTTACCTTGCCAGGGTTTTCCTCAAAGACATTTTCTTCATCAGGGGCAGGTTTGGTATGGGAATTATTCATTTAAAAATATGCATTAAATATCACATTGAGGCATCAGCTGCAGTAAATGCAAAAGTGACAGTCACACTATGAGCATTTGGTAAGCCACAAATAGACCTGGAAGTCACAGTGGCTCAGGAAACTTAGATGGAGTCGATTCAGTAAGAAATGCATCCATATCCAACACCTTTGCTGCATTAATTCCTCCAAGCAGCTCACTCCTCTATAGTGTGCCTACAAGACGTGCATACATTACTGTCAGTGACTGATGCTGTCCCCGTGGCTGCTCATGTTTAATGAAAGCTTTGTGCCTATATATAAATTCTGTGCTGGGGTGAAATATCTTCCAAATCCCTCACAGCAGTTCTGGAAGAGACCTTTGGCTTGTACACCGAGAAGTGAACTCACCCTTTCTGCCACGCACAGGCTCTGCAGAATAAAAATGATATACCAGGATAAAAATAGAACAGAAGAGACTATTTAGGTTGGACCAGATGCTCACATTCCTGCCACCTAGGTGGATTTTGTGGGATCTCAGCACATCGTTCCCGATGTCCAGAGATGCCAGGAGAACCCTTGGGGGTCTCGAAAACACTGGAATGTTGCCAAGAGTGCTTGGTGGCTTGATTTTGATCCATCCACAGAAGTAACAAGAGTCTGAGGACAAGAGAATCACTTTAGAGTAAAAGGTGTAAAAGAGACACATTTAGAGGGTGAGATATAGATTTTAAGGTTTTTGGTACAGGGGGGTTATGGAGACAAGATGGAGGGATCAGGGCGTGTCTTGTCCTTCTTCTTTCTTCTTCTTGTCCTCCATCTCCTGTGATGATGTTGGCACTTAGAGATTGGTTTCTGGTGAAGGTGCACTTGCCAACATGGGCGAAAAGCATTGGGAAATAAAGGTAAATATTGTATACGTAGGTTTTAGTATAAAAAGACATGACCGCCCCGTGGGTGGTCAGAGAGTGCCTGTGACTGCCTGCAGATCAGACCTCTGTTGGGCAGACAGAAAATTTTTGTAGATAAGAAATAATAAACAACCTGAAGACCGAAAGCTGAAGAGTCCAGACTCGTCCTTTGCATCGTGCCCACCAAAGAACCACTCTACCCGTGTCGGGGCAGAGACAGACAGCCGGACCCGACATTTGGCGTCCCTGGGTGGGCACCCCGTGGGCACCGACCCGGGGAGCAGCTCGGCAGCGACCGGCGATCCAGCAGCATCCAGCAGCCTTCGCTGAGCCACGGTGAGCTCTGCTGTGCACCTCTTGCACAGGGGCAGCCTTGAAGCACCGAGTGGGCAGCTCCCGAGTTGGACTCATTCCCAGGAGAGCCTGATAACTCCTTGGGAAAACAGCCAGAAAGCAGCCAGGAGACTCTGAAAACGCAGCAGCCGCAGAAAACATCGCACTCCACCTCAGCCGAAGAAAGTTCGTAGCAGAACAGCCCGGATCGGAATCGGAAAGGCGCCTCCGGATCCATCTCCTGTGACCTGCAGGCCAGAGACCAGGAGCCTCCGGACTGCTCTGACGACAGGAATTCGGTGAGAAGGTCAAGAATTAAGAACATGGGGGGTACACTTTCCCAGGAACAAATAGAAATTCTGTCCGACCTACAGGGTGTGGCAGACACACACACTAAGGGGATCCCAAAGAAAAAGCTTAGAGAATTATTGCTATGGGTGCGGTGTAATTACCCGTACTCCGAAACAAGGCTGTTATTTGAAGTAGGCTTTTGGCAAGAAGTTAACAGACACCTATATTTTCTAGCCATCAATGAGGATAAAACAGCCTTAAAATTGCTGTCCTCAGCAAGAATTATGTTAGAGGCGACCTCAACTCAATTTAGGGGGTCAGCCAGGCAACAAGTTGTTGCAGGTCCCAGAGGGGCGGAGGGAGCAGAGCAAGGTTCCAAGCAGAAATTGGCTCTGATCTCAATTAGCCCGGGGGAAAAGGTGCCCGAGAAAAGGGTACAAGGGAAAATGTCATTGCCCTCAGTCCCACCATCCCGAAAACCCAAGGGAACCCTAAAGCACCCTGAAACCACAGAGAATACAGGGATTTCAGACTCCGACTCAGACACTGATGATACCATTCCTCTTCCTGATGAAATAAAGTTTTCTCCCAGCGACATCGAGGAGACAGGCCACCCTTCCGGAGTGTACTGTCCCGATTCGCAGGAATCAGGGGGGGAGGAGGTGGAAAACGTGGCGGAGTCGGGGAGGGGGGTTCAAAGGGAACAAGCGGGGAGGGGGGATGCGCTCTCTCGCGGCAGGCGCGGCGGCGCGGAAGCGGCGGCGGCCGGCGGGGGGGGCGGGGAGGCAATGGGAGACACGGGTTTCCATGCGACTTTTGTGAGCGCAACGCCGAAAGCGACAGTCGCCTTTGGAGCGGTGCCAAAGACGCGCGGGTCGAGCAAGGCTCAGGAGACAGCCGGGGAGACCTCTCAAACCAGCGCGGGAGCGTCAGACACGGGCAGCAAGGACGGAGCAGCTGCAGAGCTCCGGAGAGCTGCTGTGAAGGGACGCAGGAGACGCGCGGTGGTGACGTCAGACCCGGAAGTCTGGACCCGGAGATCGGCTCGAATCGCTGCGAGAAAGGGGGCACCCGCGGGGAGGGGGCTGCGCGCTTCGGCGGGGGGTGTGGATACAGCGTCAGAGGAGGAGGAGAGAGGGGCAGGAACAGACAATAGGGAGGAGACTTCGGAGGTGGAGCGGGACGGAGACAGTGACGTCAGTACAGGGGAGGCAGAGGGCGTCCCCGAAGGCACGCATGCGCGGGAAGTGCCGGCGGAGCGAGGTCGGGGGCGGGTCCGATCTTCTGTGACGTCTGGGGCGAAAAGGAGGGGCCACACTCGGGGTTCAGCATCCCGGGGCTCCATCCCCTCTCCGAGACCGATGCCTCTAGCCTCAAATCCTATGTTTCAAACCCCTTCCACTCAAAAGAAACGCTCAAGTACTCAACCCTCAATGCCAGCTCAGTCAGTCAGCCGAAACAAAATGTTTGGGAAACGTTAGCCCAGGCAGCAAATTTAGAAAGTATCTGCCTGACACATTCGAAACCAGGGAAACCATTCACGGCATGCATGGTTGGGTTGCCAGTGGGCGAATGGCCAATTCCAGGGCATCCTCCAATGGAGATTTCACAGGTCATCAAAGATCCTGTGAATGAATGGTGTGCGTGGACACATCTTTTACCTGTGGCCTCTACTGAACCGCAGGAATTGGAAATTTTTGGGTCCACAACAATGGAGCTATGCATGAAATTTGAAAATTCGAATGTGTCAAGGACAAACAACAGCATTGATGTCACACCAAATCATGAATATTATAGAAATGCATCAGCTTGGTGCAATCACACTGTGACGACAGCCAAAGGATCAATCCAGGTCCCAGTGCAATTGCCACGTGGGTTGTTTTTAATTTGTGGGGACAGAATTTGGCACAGCATTCCTGCAAATGCCAAGGGAGGTCCATGCAGCATTGGGAGGATTTCAATGTTGTCACCAGATTTAAAAGTGTTGAGAGAACAAAAACACAAAGAGAAAAGGTCCTTGCAACATTACAGTGCAGACTGTGATGATGAAGTGTACACCTGGGACAAGGCAAGGAGAATTGCGACAGCAATTTTCTCACCTCAGACAGCATCGGGGGTGGCCTTGACTCAACTGGACCACATGGGTTGTTGGTTGAGCAAGCATGCTCAATCAGTTTCTCTCGCTTTGAGTGACATGTTGAAAGATGTAAGCAGTGTGAGAGAGGCAACTCTTCAAAATAGAGCAGCAATCGATTATCTATTGCTCGCTCATGGACATGGATGTGAAGAGTTTGAGGGGATGTGCTGCATGAATCTCTCAGATCATTCGAGATCAATTCATGAAAGCATTCAAAATATAAAAGACAGTATAAAGAAATTGGGCGAAATCACTGGGTCATGGATTGATGATGTGGCGGGATTTTTTGATCTTTCTCCCTTATGGAGAGGGTTTTTAAAAATGGGATTTTATATTTTAATAATACTCTTAGTCCTCATGCTCATCGTCCCATGCATCTTTATGTGTGTGAGACGTGTCATGAGTCAAGTTGCCAAAGAAGTCTTCTTGGTGCAAACAGAAGGGGGAGATGTGGGATCTCAGCACATCGTTCCCGATGTCCAGAGATGCCAGGAGAACCCTTGGGGGTCTCGAAAACACTGGAATGTTGCCAAGAGTGCTTGGTGGCTTGATTTTGATCCATCCACAGAAGTAACAAGAGTCTGAGGACAAGAGAATCACTTTAGAGTAAAAGGTGTAAAAGAGACACATTTAGAGGGTGAGATATAGATTTTAAGGTTTTTGGTACAGGGGGGTTATGGAGACAAGATGGAGGGATCAGGGCGTGTCTTGTCCTTCTTCTTTCTTCTTCTTGTCCTCCATCTCCTGTGATGATGTTGGCACTTAGAGATTGGTTTCTGGTGAAGGTGCACTTGCCAACATGGGCGAAAAGCATTGGGAAATAAAGGTAAATATTGTATACGTAGGTTTTAGTATAAAAAGACATGACCGCCCCGTGGGTGGTCAGAGAGTGCCTGTGACTGCCTGCAGATCAGACCTCTGTTGGGCAGACAGAAAATTTTTGTAGATAAGAAATAATAAACAACCTGAAGACCGAAAGCTGAAGAGTCCAGACTCGTCCTTTGCATCGTGCCCACCAAAGAACCACTCTACCCGTGTCGGGGCAGAGACAGACAGCCGGACCCGACAGGATTTAATATTAGCGAATTCCCGGTGAAAAGAAACGAGTGTGGGAAAAATACGAAGCGTAGGTCTGATTCTGTTCTTTTTTTTTTCTCCCACGTGTGAAGTTGCTTCACACAAGCACCCTCTCCCTAAGTCAATGAGACTCTTGGTGCATGTTTTCTGTCACTGCTGATTACTTTCAAGAGGACTGTCATGTTGCAGGCACAGGGGGGATGGAGGCAGGAATTAAAGCACCAGTCCCCTGTTGCACCTGCCTCTCACAAACACTGCCTGGTGAAAGGAAGGCTGTGGAATCGTGTGAGCCCTGCCCGAGTGTATCCCACAGAGGTTGCACTCCTTTGAACATCAATGGGAGGGAGGTACAAAGAGTAAAATGAGAGCTGCACAGGGAAGGTTCCCTCCTCCATCATTTTCCAGAGCTACTGCCCTAAGGACACAGGTGCACTCACCCAGTAACCCGAGCTCAGCTTCCCCTTGCACTCAGCTGACTGAGTCCATGGTCCACAAACACTTCAGTGACTGAGCAAATGCACACAGCTGGCGGAAGCAAAGGACATGAAGAGAGCCTGTGAAACTAAAGGGAGCTCTGACTCCTTACAATCCAGTCACTAGTACTTGTCATCATAATCTTTGTGTTTCTGATAACAGCCTGATCCAAAGGCCACCAGAACTGATAGATATGGCTGTGACAGACTTTGAGTCAGGCACTGCATTTTTAACTGAGCCACTTCCCAGTTCTTAAAATTGCAACGTTCAGTTCACTGCCGCAGCTGCATTGTAAAGGACAGGCTTCATTCATGGCCAGATCATTTAATGAATGAATTTTGTAGATTGCAGGGAAGAATTTTTATGGGGGACCTCTGGTGATTCTTAATGACTGAAATTGCAGTGTCTTTCTTATGTATTGCCAGTCTCATTAGGTCTTGGAATTGTTACAGATTTGCAGCCCTCCTCTCATGTGAACAGCCTGGCAACAGCTACTCCTTGTGTGTGACCACTTTCTGTGAATTGTCACTTTAAAGAACATCCACAGCAAAATTCAATACAGTGACTCTTTTATAGTAGTAATTCAAAGGAATCCCCCAAAGGGCCAGAGACATTTTATAGGGCAAACTGAGCCAGGGCTACACTTCTGCTTTGCTCACCTGTATACATGAACCCTCCCATAATAGAGATGGGAGAGCCACATGGAGATGTCATTTTATGGCCTTGCACTGGGAAAAGTGGCTAAAAACAGAGCTTCCTTCTTGAACTTCAAAGTCTTTACCAAGCCCTGATGGCATGGAGAAATTGCAGTGTGTTCTCTGCTCCAGCCCAGGGCCTGGCACCACTGAAGGAAGCTTGGACAAAACAGATAAAAGGGAGCAGTTTTCCTTCTCTCAAGAACAGATCCATTGATCCGTTCATCTTTGGGAAATATGAGAATTTTTCACGGATTTATAGAATGGTTTGGGTTGGAAGGCGACCTTGAAGATCATCTCATTCCAACTCTGTTGACATGGGCAGGGACATCTTCAATGAGACCAGGCTGTTCAGAGCTCCATCCAACCTGCCCTCAGACTGAATTTTGCTGAGGACGCAAAAAGTTTCAGCTGGGGTCAGGAAGAGGGAGGACAAGTGCTTGGGAGAAAGATCTGTCATGGGTCACTGGATAGAACAACTAAATGAGAACTCAGGAAATCCACTGATTTAAGGCAGGCTGAGGTTGGGAGAGTATTTAAGGAGATGAAAAAGAACTGCATATACTTGCTCCATTGGCATTTCTCCCTTTTGCCTGTACAGCCTCTGTGGATGAGTGACTTCTGGGATTGATGAACCTTGGCCTGAATCAGAACTGCTGTTCTGGTCATCTTCATGCCACCATTTTCAGAGAAAGAAAATGGTTTCTTAATAACCTGTATTGAAAAATAGACAGGTTAGGTCTTCTTTCTAGTACTGATCATATTTTTCAGTTATTTTTCTTGTTTTGGGGGCTTTTTACCTTTTCTGGTTTGTTGTGACTCCTGTGATTCATCTGGAAGATGGCTCACGGATTGGCAGCTCTCAGCCCATTCTTGTACAGAGAGAGAAATCAGATTTCTCTTTAGGAGAGCCTCCTTCAGGTCCAAAGGATGGACAGGAGAACAACTCCCAACCCCAGTGCCCTGAGTCTGGCTCTTGCCTTTGTGGAGAGTGAACTCAAGGTAAAACAGAAGAGCTGCTGTGACACAGCAGCACCCACACCTTCTTACCTAAAACGTGGGAAATTTCAAATTCCACTTGGCTTTTTGTGGAGACAGTAGGTGCAACTTTGGGTTAGCAGAGCTGTCAGCAGCCAGGGCACCCACTGCAAATTTCAGAGCTGTCTTCCAGCCTGCGTTCTCTCCCACAAATTAGACTTAACCCAAGAGGAGCTAAATTATGTGTTGTCCCTTTGAGTTAACTTTCTTTTTGGTGACTAAACATAGTTTGCTCCTTTGGTAGCACCATCTACAGCAGAATAAAAGACATTTATTTATTTATTTATTTATTTATTTATCTATTTTTAATCTTATGGAGAAAACTATTGTCCAGGAATTTTTAGTCACTTCTGTCTATATTAAAGAAAAGCTCTTCACTCACCACTTACCCCTCCAAATCTTTTCCTGCCAGAGATATTTTCTAGATTCTTCTTTACGGTTTCCTTTTCTTTTGGTCATGCTGTATATCCCAGGTCCAAATCCTGCACTCAGGATGAACTTTCTGTTCCTGGGTGTGTCTCTGCCTCTAGCTTGGCAGAAGCCTGCCACTTCAGCAGAGCCTGTAAGCTGAGCCATAGACCATCCTGCCCAACATCAATCCTGCTACCTTGCAGTTTGCCTGGCAGCTCTGTTGTAGATGGAAGGATTGAAGGACACTCCCCTTTGCAAGTTATTTTCTGTGCATGTATATGGTGTTGAGTTTGGATGAGCGAAGACTGGTCCTCAGAGTGGTGGGTACTCCCTTGGTAACGGGGTCAGCAAAAGAGAAGAAGACTGCAGATTCTTATGGAAGTAAATAGATGTTTAAAAAAATGACTGTTACTTTTCTCTAAGCAATGTTGAAATGTTTGTAAGTACATAGAACAGCATGTATTTTCTGTTCCAAAACCCCAGTAAAATGTCAATATTCAGATATTTCTCCAGAAAGCACCACACCAATCAGCATCTTGTCACTGTTGCCTGACCAAAGGAAGGCTCTGAGCTCATGGCTGTGCCTGTGCCCCCACAATGTCACACTGCTCTGTGCCCCAAGTCCCACAGAGCCCTCATCCCCTCCCAGCTGCCCACAGGCCCCACTTTGGCCTCCTTTCAGCTAAAGGTTAATTACTCCAGGGGACATTTCCATCCAAGCTGTTGCTCGCAGGTTGCAGTCCCTGCCTGAGTCCTATTTTTAGACCATCTCCTTCCTTGCTATTGATCCCAGTCACCCTCTGTTAATTAGATACACACAACACACACAGCATTTGCAACTCATTTATCAATTCTGTTCAGCACCTCCCTCCCCTGAGATGTAATTTGGAGCCCTCCTTGAATCATGCTATTGATCTTTCCCAGCAACTTTGCTATAGGATTCTGTGTGTTGCAAACTATTTATAGATTCCTCTTCTCCTGCTCTCCCTTGAGGAATCAGAAACGGGCAAAAGTAATCAGACTTCTATATTTAAGGAGTTGATCGAAACCAGATATTTCCTTTTTTCTCCACCTTTCCCCTCCTTCCCTTTGTTGCTGATCTGTACACACTTCTTTTGGCAGGTGAGACCTTGCTCCATGTCATGCTGTAACGATTCTGGTAACTCTCAGGTGATGTGATTCAGAATTTGCCCTGGGTGAACTCTTGTTTGCTGAATTGATGAAATGAATTCTTCCTCCTCCCTGCATCCATGAGTTTCCCAAAGGGCCTTGTGACCAGCTTCATCCACTCAGCTTGGGGTGCACCTTTCAGAGGGCTTCAGTCTTGGAGGTTGACTTCTGATCTGATCCTCCTACAAGGCACTGGGTTCCCTTTGCCCCTCCATGCCTCAGGAAGGTATCCAAAGGCTTTAGGCCAGGAGTGAGACAGACAGAGTTGCTTTTTTGGATGGAGAATTACAGTAATGAGCCCTGTGGTCCTAGGATTTGAGAAAGACCTAAACCAAGGGAATGTAACCTGAGGCTCAGAGAAATCAGGACCAGCTCAGCCTTCACTGGGTAAGGCTAAAAATCCCAGCTCTAATGCAGGAGGATGCCTGCAATTATGAGCAAGACAACACCAGGAGGGTCAGCCTTGTTTCAGGGAGTACAAAAAAGCAGCCTCAGGCTCCTGGGGTAACACCTGATGGTGAATGAGAGGCAGGATGTGGCTCTCATTCACAGGAGCTGAGGGGTTGCAGCCTCCACAACCCCGGTGGGCAGTGGCTCAGGAGCCATGGGGCTGGGACTGGACCCTGTGGAGCCAGGCTGGCTCCTCTGAACCATTGGGAACATTTTGCTGTGTGTATGTAGGTTGTATGCAATGAGTACAGAACCACAGAATGGTTTCAGCTGGAAGGAACATTAAATATCATCCAGTTCCACCCCTGTGACATGGGTCTGAGTGCCTGCCTGTGCTTTGGAGGATATGCTGAGGCTGGGGAAGGGCCTTTGCTGTGTGGCAGGCACTGGTGTGGCCAGGTTTTGGAGTGTGTGATGCTGTGATGCATTTGGTAGGGACATGAGGGAATTTTGATATGTGGGGCTGTGGTATTTGTGGCTGTGGTGTGCCGAGGTCAGCATGGGGTGCCTGAGGGGAACTGTGATGTGTGGATTTCTGTGTGCATGGAGTATCAGCACATGATGTGAAGGTGTGGTGAGTGACTGTGCTGTGTGTGACTGTGGGGTGTGATTCTTGGGGCGTGTAGGGCTGTGCAGGTGTGTGCATGGGGACCATGGTGTGTGACACTGAGGGTGTGTAGGGCTGTGTGTGTGTGTGCATGGGGGCCATGGTGTGTGACACTGAGGGTGTGTAGGGCTGTGTGTGTGTGCATGGGGGCCATGCTGTGTGACACTGAGGGTGTTCAGGGCTGTGTGTGTGTGTGCATGGGGGCCATGGTGTGTGACACTGAGGGTGTGCAGGGCTGTGTGTGTGTGTGCATGGGGGCCATGCTGTGTGACACTGAGGGTGTGTAGGGCTGTGTGTGTGTGTGCATGGGGGCCATGGTGTGTGACACTGAGGGTGTGCAGGGCTGTGTGTGTGTGTGCATGGGGACCATGGTGTGTGACACTGAGGGTGTGTAGGGCTGTGCAGGTGTGTGCATGGGGGCCATGCTGTGTGACACTGAGGGTGTGCAGGGCTGTGTGTGTGTGTTCATGGGGGCCATGGTGTGTGACACTGAGGGTGTTCAGGGCTGTGTGTGTGTGTGCATGGGGGCCATGCTGTGTGACACTGAGGGTGTGCAGGGCTGTGTGTGTGTGTTCATGGGGGCCATGGTGTGTGACACTGAGGGTGTTCAGGGCTGTGTGTGTGTGTGTTCGGTGGTGTGCAGCGCAGGGCGTGCAGGGGATGCTGTGTGAGGCTCGGGGTGTGCAGGGGATGCTGTGTGAGGCTCGGGGCGTGCAGGGCTCTGCCTGTGTGTCGGTTCCGGCGGTCTGTGGAGGAGCGGCGGTGCAGTGGAGCCGTGCGTGGGGCCGCAGAGCCGCTGTCCCCGAGGCGGCGGAGGTGGCACAAACCTGTCCCGGCCGCTACGCGCGGCTCGGCTCGAGGGTGGGAGCGGCTCGGGGCTGTCCCTGCCGGGACGGCACAGCCCTCCCGCCGCCGCCGCCCGGCCCCGCTCGGCGGCCGGGGCGTGGCCGAGCCCGGGGACGGGGGGCGGGAGCCGCAGCCGCGCCGGGGGAGCTCCGCGGCCGCTCCCTGCCGGGGCGGCGCCGAGGGGGTTAAGGCGCTCCCCGCGGCGGGCCGGGGCGGGCTCCGCATCCCGCCTCCCGCATCCCGCATCCCGCCTCCCGCGCCGGAGCGGGCACGGGCACGGGCACGGGCACACACACACTCACACACACACCCGCACACACGCCCGCACACACACGCGCAGGCGATGGCTGCGGGGCGCGGGCTCGCTTCTCCCCGAGATGATGTCAAGAGCCCGGGAGAAGGAGGAGGAGGACGGTCGCTCTTTTTCTTAACGGCTTTGTTCTAAAATCATCCAAAATAAAGCAGCCCCGGTACCGACCGCCGGGGTAGCAGCCGTGAAAGTACCCTTTCATTTTTCCCTCCTTTTTGCCTCTTTTTCTTTTTTTCATTTTTCTTTTTTTCATTTTTCTTTTTTTTTTTTTTTTTGGTCTTATTTTTCCTCTCGCCTCCGTCTTTGTGTCCGCCCGGGGCCGAACTGCCCTCACGCGCTCCCCGGGAAAGCCGCCGGCGATTCTCCGCTCCTCCCGGCGGCAGCCCGCGGCCGGAGCCAGCGCCCGCCACCGTCCCGCCCCGCCGCTGCCCCGGGCAGGTGCTCGGTCCGCGGCCGCCGCCGCCGCCTCCTCCCCGCCCGCCGGCCGGGGCGGCTCCGCGCCGCTCCTCCCGCTCGCGGAGCGCCGGCTCCCCGCCGCCAGGGCCACGCCGCCGGCCCGGCGCCCCCGCCTCCCGCCCGAGCGGCGGCGCGGCCCGGCGCGCCCGGGGATGCTGCCCCCGGCCCCGCGCCCGCCGCCTGACACCGCCGCCGCCGCCCTCGCCGCGCCGGACGCCGCTCCGCTGCCCACGCCGCGGCCACCTGCAGCAGCAGCAGCAGCAGCAGCAGCAAAGGCAGCAGCAGCAGCAGAGGCAGCAGCAGCTGCCCGGCTCCCTGCCGCCCTCCGCGCACCGCGGCGGAAAGAATAGAGCGCCCAGCCCGTCCCGACCCTCCCGGCCGGCGCTCCCGCAGGCAGCCGGGGCCGGGGCGGGTCGGGTCCCCGACGGCCGGAGCCCGGGAGCCCTCCTCCCCTCGCCCCGCTCCTCCTCCGCGGATGGGCGCGCTGCCGCCGCCCGGCTCCCCCCGGCCCCGCCGCTCCGCCTGAAGAAACTTGGGACGGCGGCGGCCTCCGCCTCCCCGCCGCGCCCCGCCCGGGCTGCGGGCGACCCTTCCCCGCGCCGCCGCGCCAACTTCGCGGGGGGACCCGCCCGCCGCAGGACTCCGTGCCGGGGCCGCCGGCCCCTCGGCGGGGACCCCCTGCCCCTGGCCTCGGTGCTGGGGAGGAGCGGGGGGTGCCCTGGATGGCCCTGCGCACTGGGACGGCTTGGTTTGGGCAGGTCCTGCGCAGAGTTTCCCGTCTTCAGGGAACCTGGTCCCGGCGCTCCAGCAGCCTCCTGTGCCTCTCTTCTTCGCAGGAGCCCGAGCAGGCGGGCGGGGAGCGACCGCCGCCGCAGCACAAGCTGCCCCGGAGCGGCGGCAGCGGCGGCGGGCGCCGCCGGCCCCCCCGGCAGCTGCTCCCCTGCTGTAGCTGCTGCGGCCTGTCGGAACCCCGGGCGGCCAGGGGGGGACATGGTCCCCTCACTCGCCCCTTGCTGGCGGCCATGAAGAGGCAGAACGTGCGGACCCTGTCCCTCATCATCTGCACGTTCACCTACCTGCTGGTCGGGGCTGCCGTCTTTGATGCCCTGGAGTCCGACAACGAGATGCGGGAGGAAGAGAAACTCAAAGCCGAGGAGATCCGGCTCAAAGGAAAGTACAACATCACCAGCGAGGACTACCGGCAGCTGGAGTTGGTGATCATGCAGTCCGAGCCGCACCGCGCCGGAGTCCAGTGGAAATTCGCCGGCTCCTTCTACTTTGCCATCACGGTCATCACGACCATCGGTGAGTGGCTCCCCTCGGGGAGACCCTGTGGGGCCAAGGCCGGGGCTGGGGCAAAAACTTCCCGGGCTGGAAAAAAAAAAGGGAGAGGGGCAGGGAGGCTGTGGCATGCAAGGGTGTCTGTGCTGGATGAGTCTTTTTGCTTCCGTCCCATGTTACGTAATTTAATGCTCTTCTTGGGCACTTGTTGGACTTGAGGGTGTCCCGCGCCTCTTCTCCTGGAGATGGATCCTCTGTCTCTTGTGTGACTGGAGAAGAGTGGGGCTGGTCTGGCTGGGGGCATTGGCACTGCCAGGTGGCTACCATGGTGCTGTGGCTTGGATGGAGAGGAAGAGAGTGGAAGAGGGAAGAGGCAGAGTGACACTCCTGGGGTTCCCCTCAGGAAGAAGGCCCTGTTGTCACACTCCTTCCACCTTAAGAGACATGGGGAAAACTTAGGGAAAAAGTAGCTGGAAGAGAATGAAAATGATGAGGGCATGGGAACTGGATCAGCTGGGAAAGCCCTTCATGTAGCCAGACATGGGGTAGACCTGCTTTTGCAAACTTTGTTTTGGAGTTGGCAAGGGCAGTGGTGGTGGTTCCCACTGCTGTGCTCAAACCCTGGGCACTGACAATGTGTTCCTGGAGTTTTTATTGCAACTGGAGCATCTGATGTGACAACAGGTCACAGTCTGTGTTTCCCCTTTGTGGGCACATAGTCTGCCAGGCAAAATGATGCTCGCTGTCACATCCATGCTGCCCAGCCTCCCAGATGTGCTGCTTCCCAGGACAGTCAAGGGGCAGTCAGTGGACACAGCCACAGGCTGTCATTTTGTACTTCCCTGCTTCCCACAGCTAAAGCTGAGAATTTGTCACGAAGTTTGCTTCTCTGCCATAAAAATAAATACCATGGTGATTAGAGGCTATGGAGTGCACACAGAACTGTGCTACAACTCTGGCTTTGGCTGGATGAGCAGGTTTACTCGTGCTGGTTTTGTGTTCTTTAAGGTGGATTTACTAAGGCAGTTGATAATGTTTTTTCTCCCAGACTTCTAATATCTGCGGAGGTCTGAAAAGACCCCTCTAACTCAGTGGCTGTTTGATAGTGCATTAGACATGACAGGACATGAAATTAGTTCTCTTATTAATACAGGAGGACTTGGTCTTTTTGCCATGTAGGGACTGTTACAAGAAATTTTCACACTGCCACTGGAAGATACTGAGTTTTCAGTGGAACGTGTTGTCCACTGCACTTTGAAAAGTGTCTGCTTATATTTGTATTTGACTATATTTACCTGGGGCAGTAAAAAATTTCCTTTGAGTGACCATCTGACAGTATAAAGCCTATTTGCCCTTACAAAGATAAGATGTTTAAGGGTTAATTTCCTCGACCTTTCTGTTATTAGCTATATTAATACAAATGCATATATTATCAGGTTATAGAATATAAAGTAGAATGCAACTTTGGCTGATGATTTGTATTTCCCGCTGTTGGTTACAATGTCAGAACTCTCTTTCCTCCTTTGACCATGAGTCTCTCCTCCTCAGCCTGTCTCTTGCCACTTGTGTGTGCTAAGTGAATACTGTTCTGCTCCTCTGTGTTACAACAGCCTTCCACACACCCCTGTGTACTCACGGTGCCCTGTACTCCTGCCTAGGAGCTGCCTGCAATACTTGCTGTGTTCTTAAGCTCTTTTGCTGACAGAAAGGGCTGTTTGTACAGTACTTTGCTGTTTTGATGGTATTTTATCCATAAACAAGTACAACCTGCATGGGAAGTTGTAGCATTTTCTCCTTCAGAGGGCTGGGATTTGTTTAGGAAGCTTGGAGTACCTCAGAATGCATTTCTGTAGGCAGGGGTGCTTTGGGATGTATGAATTGTTTAAATTTAAAAATGTGTATAGCAACAGGGAACCACTGGGAGGAAGACTGATAATAAAGAATGGTGCAGAAAGTTACAGACATTCTGTAACAATTGTTCGCTTGGGAAGCTGTGCTCTGGGAGGATATCTGATCCGTCTTTCAAAAGTTTATTAATAGTTGCTCTCTGCATCTTGCCAAATGAAATTCTATTTTTTGTACCATCTCTTCAGTACTAAAGTGGCTTCATGATGTTATCTGATCTACAGCTAGTCTGTAAAAGTAAGCATGGAAGATTTTTCTTTAATTTCTTATTTATCCTAAACTAATTTGTCTCACAGATGGAGAAAACCCCCAAAAAACTACTTTGTTTAAGTTCTTAGAAAAATAAGAGTTGTTATCTTGTCCAGGGAAGTGACCTAAAATATTCATATTAATATTTTGTGCTGGTTATTTCTTTTCAAATCTGTGTGTATGCTCTCATATACATCTTTCTCCCTCTAAAACCTTTTGGACAGACTTCCAGAAGCACATACAGTGGGGTGTGCATTCGTGAACCTGCTTTATTCAGTAGATACTCCAGCAAAAGTGTGTCTCAACTATCATTGCAGGCTGACCTTTAAAAGAGAATGAACAAAGACCTTGCCTAATCTGGAAGGGTACCTCTGTCTCCACAAAACGTCCCTTCAGACAAAGCAGTGATAGGAATCAGCGGACCACAAAGTCGAGCAAGATGCATATGGTTGCAGATTAATTTATGTCTAACTTAATTGCACTCTGTGATATTGCCATGCTAGCAACATGTCTGGAGCGATTACTTCTTCACTGTGCTGATTTCAACTACTGTGGCTTTAATTTAATCAAAGGTGTTCATGGTTGGCCATGGCCCATCAGTAGCCAGGAAGAGGTTGGTGCTTCTCTTCCAGTGCCAGGGGACAGGTCCAACAGTGTCCCCAGACCATGGAACAGGTGCCCCATTGCCCCTGAGACATGGGGCTGAAGAGACAGCTCTGACAGTGTCCCCAGTCTGTGGTGCTGAAAGGACACCCACCCATGGCAGTGGCCATGGTACTCAAGGTCCAAGTCTGGCAGTGCCCCCACTCTGTGGTACTGGAGGAACAGCTCTGGCAAAGTCCACTGTCCATGGTGCCGAAGGGACAGCCCCGGCAGCGTCCCCTGTCCATGGTTCTGGAGGGGGAGGGACAGGGACAGCTCCGGCAGAGCCCTGGGGCTGTGGTGCTGAAGGGACAGGGACAGGGACAGGGACAGGGACAGGGACAGACACAGGGACAGGGACAGGGACAGGGACATCTCAGGCAGTGTCCCCGGTCCGTGGTTCTGCAGGGACAGGGACAGGGACAGGGACAGCTCCGGCAGAGCCCTGGGGCTGTGGTGCTGAAGGGACAGGGACAGGCACAGGGAGAGGGACAGGGACAGGGACATCTCAGGCAGTGTCCCCGGTCCGTGGTTCTGCAGGGACAGCTCCGACAGTGTCCCCCGTCCATGGTTCTGGAGGGACAGGGACATCTCAGGCAGTGTCCCGGGTCCGTGGTTCTGCAGGGACAGCTCCGGCAGTGTCCCCGGTCCGTGGTTCTGCAGGGACAGGGACAGCCCTGGCAGTGTCCCCGGTCCGTGGTGCTGGAGGGACAGGGACAGCCCCGGCAGTGTCCCCGGTCCGTGGTGTTGAAGGGACAGGGACAGCCCCGGCAGTGTCCCCTGTCCCTGGTGCTGGAGGGACAGGGACAGCCCCAGCAGTGTCCCCGGTCCGTGGTGGTGAAGGGACAGGGACAGCCCCGGCAGGGTCCCCGGTCCGTGGTGCTGAGGGACAGGGACAGGGACAGGGACAGGGACATCTCCGGCAGTGTCCCCGGTCCGTGGTGCTGGAGGGACAGGGACAGCCCCAGCAGTGTGCCCGGTCCGTGGTGTTGAGGGACAGGGACAGCTCCGGCAGTGTCCCCGGTCCGTGGTGCTGAGGGACAGGGACAGGGACAGGGACAGCTCCGGCAGTGTCCCCTGTCCGTGGTGTTGAAGGGACAGGGACAGCTCCGGCAGTGTCCCCGGTCCGTGGTGCTGAGGGACAGGGACAGGGACAGGGACAGCTCCGGCAGTGTCCCCTGTCCGTAGTGCTGAGGGAACAGGGACAGGGGCAGGGACAGGGACAGCCCCGGCAGAGCCCTCGGGCTGCGGTGCTCGGGTTCGGTTCCCATCCGCCGCCGCCGCAGCTCCGGACTCCCCTCCCCGGGCAGGCTCTGCCGCTTGTTGCTCGCCCTGGAATCGCATCATTAAAGACCTGTTTGGAAGGGACCGTGAAAACCTGAAAATCTCCTGTGTTAGGCAAAGCACTGAGATTTGGTCAAGTATCTCATTTTCTCTAATCTATGGTATTTGGCTTTTATTGGCGGATGCTTTGGGGTTACTGCTCACTTGTTAAGCTGAGTATTAAATTAAAAAGTGAGAGCTAATCAAGTATATGAAAACAGTTTTTTTTTTTTAACCTGGGGCAGAACATGTGTTTCTATTCCTCAGGTACAATGTTCATGTTCTTTCTTTCTTTCCTTTTTTCTTTTTCTTTTAAACCAACACAACAATGGAAAGGTTGACAACAGCAGGTGCTACAACACTCGATGAGTCTGCTCTTAAAATCAATTAGCAGAAAATCCTCTCCCCCTCCCCTTCTTCTCCCCCCAGCTTCTACAAAGTTTTGGCTGTGTTTGAATTGTGTAAAAGTCTTTCGGGGATCAAAAAGAGTTAATAAGCTTTTTTTGGCTCTCACCAGGTGCTGCATTCATTTCAGGACTGTTCTTGTTTCAGAGTGAGCTAGTATGAATTCCTATCCATTTCCACTTGCAGAGTCAAAATGATGAAAAAGAGTGGTTTAATGAAGCTCTTCATCCAGCTATTTGTCTTTTATGAGATATGCTGTAGAATATGCCACAGAGTTCATCTAAAGGCTTGATACTATGAATAAAAACACCACCTTACAAAAACAAAGGGTTATTTCTAGGATTTCTAGCAAGTTTTAATGCCCTTTTCTATAGGTCATTAAACTGCTTTTCTGTAAGCAGGTGTCAACACTGTCAAAATGTGTTATTGGTATGGATATCGCTCTATCATTTAGGCCTTAAAGGGTGATAGTTGTACTTGATTTAACACCACCAAACTCTAGTAAACACTGAATATTTCTGGAGGCTTATGCGGAATGTAAAGAACTGAAAGCTGCTTGTGTCACTGTAAATTGAACTGAAACAACTAACAGATTGAAAATTGTTATTCATTTATTTTTTCCTGAGAAGTGACTCTAAGGGGAGCAAAATTAAGGCAGTCTGTGCTGTGAATTATGAGTCTCTTTTTGTAGCTTTTAGGACTCTGTTTTCAGTTTTGAACCTACGATAAGCAGTGAGTGAACTATTCAGATAAAATACTTTTTTAAAGAATGTCATGCAATACCTGTAATGGTGAATGGAACACCCACCTCTTGACAGCTGGTTGGCTGCTGAGTAGCCAAACACTCAGGAGCTGTCTGCATCCAGATGAGGACATTTCATACTTCTGGCAGATGGTGTCCTGACAGGGAGTTTGAACCTGCATTAATGAACTGAGCAAACACATGCTTAAATCCATTTTGGGATAGCGGTTGGTTGAGTCTCCGTGTTCTTTCTCTGCATTGTTCTACCCTTCCATAAAATGAGTTCAAAAACACCAACTTAGAAGTGCAGTGATGTCTCTAATCTGGGTAAGGAAAAGATCGAAGTGTTCTCACAAGTGAATTATTTTGTCTGTTGCTCCTCTTTTAAGACTAACCTCTGGTATTTTGAGTCTGCTCTTGGTTTTTGGTGGATGGTAATATTTAGAGCCAGTCCATTGAAAAGGTTTGAGTAGGGAATCATGGCAGATGGACAACCTGCAATGGAAAGAAAAAAAAGAAAGGAAGAAAACAAGACGTGTAAGGGAAGAGATTAAGAGTAAAGACACAAATGTTTTGGTCAATTAACTGTGGCATTCCTGACTTGCCGGGACCATGAAGGTCATATCTTGTTAAAAAACCAAACAAACACAGAGTAGATTAAGCCAATCAATTATTAATAAATTCAGGTGAAAGCAGAGAGCAAGATTTTCTAGTGAGAGAAATGCACTGTAGATGCACCAAAGTAACAAATCTCTTAATTCATGCCATCTGAAGGCTTAGTGGAGAATACTGGATGCTGAGGACCTGAATATCTGCTGGTGGTATCTCCAAAACAAGAAGGAGGTTCTGCTACAGTGAGCCCTGTGAAGATGGACTGCGTATGGGATTTTTCTCCCCTGCAAAACTAGAATAGTCAGGAAGATTGTTTCACACTATATTCTTTGTCTGATGAAAACTAAAAAAAAAAAAAAAAAAAAAAAAAAGAAAACAAAACCAGCATAGTATTCTGCCAACAAAAGAGACTTTGAAGCTACTTTGCTCATGTTTGTGGATAGAGTTCCTGAGTTCTTGAAAACTGGTTTTGCAATGATACCTCAGATTCCTGCCAGAGGCACTTCAGCAAAAGCTTTTTAAAAATCACTGATAAACAAGTAAAAATTACAGCTCAGAATGATGTTGAGCTGCAACTTCCCACAGTGTGGCTTATTGGCAGTGCAAACATAATAGTAAGAGTTGGAAAACAGTTTTGGGGAAATATTGAGAAACCTCTGACCACTGAGCTAGGTGGAGGTGTCTGAAGATTCCCTTATGTAACAACTGGAGAAATTAGTGTCTTGTAGTTTTTTAGGATTTGGTGCTCTTTCACTTCCTCCTAACTATGCATAACTTCTTTCTTTACCTTTCTTTATCTGAAGCAAGTGAGATTTAGATTAACCATGAAGAAAACTCTTCCCTACCGTCAGGATGGTTGTGTGCAGGTAGAGACTGCCTAAGGAGGCTGCTTTAAAAAGAGATAACACAAAAATTTCCCAGTAATGAATAAGCTGTAGCTGCTTTTGCCTTTGGGAAGGAAAGTGGACTGGCTGACCTCTTGAAGTCTTTATCAGCCGTATGTTCTATGATTTTCTGAATCTTCCTTTTTTTCCCTACTTCTTGAGACCTAGTAGTTCTTGGGTCAACTTGTTTTTCTTGAGAAAAAAAACACAAAGATAGTTGAAATTCTATTTTTTCCACTTTATGGTCTTTGCTTTTTGATTATTTTTCTAGCCAGTAAACTCATTTATGGACCCTTGCAAGTGTCAGAATAGAAATATCTGTGTTTACCCACAGTCAAGGTTAGAAGCTAGAGGTGTTGGTGTTTTGGGAAAGAAGTTAGCTGAAGGAGAAGATGATCCTGCTGATACAAGGATGGCAAGCAGAGGTTCACAGGGCAGAACTGGGAGTGAAAGAAGGTGGTTTTGACTAAGAATAAGGAAAGAAATTTAGCTGTTGGCAGTGGGCTTAAGCCTGCTTCAAATAAAAATAATGAAAACCTTTTGCTTTTTCTTGGGACAGCTTCACAACTATGAGGCTTGACCAAAGGAAAACTGATTAATGGAGAGCTTCCCTGTTGGACACCATGAGTTTTGGGACAGATGCTGCTGGTCTGGCACGAAGGACAGCCGAGAATGCTGTTGTGTTTCCTCGAATGCCATGTGAGCTGAGGTGCTCAGTTCCTTCAGTGTCGGAGCATATTCCCCCATAAATGCTGAAATCCTTTCTCATGGCTTTGAGCTGGAGCTGCAAAGAACTTTATATTCAGAATGCTGTACTGACATTAGGTGATTCATCTTCACAACACTTCTGTGTAAAAATTATCCTCAGTTTAGAAACAAGAAGAGAAAATGACTTTCTGAAGATCCAGGTTGGGAGCTATTTCTAATTGCCAAACTGCTCACTTCTTTCTCTTTTGGATGGCATGGCATGAGTTTACAGCCAGATTGAACAGTGGAGATGAACCAAAGTCAGAGATCCATAAGGAGTTTAAGGTGATACTGGCAAACTCCTGCAGCCCAGTTCTTCTGACACGCAGTAATAGCAGAACCTGGAGCTTTGTTTCATGAAGGTTCATCTGCTGTTCTGCCTAATTATCTGTTATTACTATGTGTCTTCTGTCAAAGGCTCTTTAGGCTATCAGGTGTCCACTTGCTGTGGATTTTACTGAAGGTCCTTGGCTGGGTATAGTTAGAGGTCATATGAAAGATCCCCTTGCCCTCTAGCTAGCAAGGACACTTACTGGTGATGCAGAACTAATGAGTCCTTGATGCCTGTAAGTGGAGCTAAGAGGTTACTGTGGACCTGCAACAGATGTTTGCTGTGTGTAGCAGGCCTATTCTCCTCTTTTTGGATAATTTTGGGTGAATCTGTGGACTCCTTCAGAAATTTCACCCATGGACATTGCTGCAATGCAAATCAGTTATAACTTTTTATTTTCTCAGGATAATAGAATCTGCTGATTTTAGGTAGATTTCCATGCTACTGATACCCACAAGGTATCTCTCACTTGATTAGCTACAACTAAAATAGATATTGCTGGTGTTGTAGCTACAGCATTTCCTTTGATTAAAGTGAGACTGTCTGTGGACACCTCCTCTATAAAAGAATATTTGGCAAAATAACAAACAAACAAAAGAAACCCAAAAACCCCAAACCCAGAAATAAAGGCCTGATCCAAGATTTATTATAAGTAACAGAGAAAATATTTTGAGTCATAGTTGTTTCGGATCAGGCCATTATTTGACAAGAATTCTTCAATGCAAGGAGCTATATTCTATAGCAAACCAACTAATGGAAAATATATTTAAAAACAGTTTTATTTGTTTATAATAATTTATAAATTTATTTGTTTTTAATAATGAAGTTGACTTTGACATTTATACTGATTTGTGTCTTTTTAATTGAAACTGAAAGGCTGAACTTACATGCCTACTGCATACCTCAAACTTGAGCAAAGAGAAATCTTAAGGAAGAATGTTGATGTTTTTATTTTTTTTTTTTTGGTGGTGTGTGGTTCTTTTCTTGCTGTTTGTCTGTTTTCCTTACTTTCATGACTCCCAGACAGTTAACAACTTCTTAACTTCTTCTGATCTATCACTTTCTGATCCACTAAGATGCTTTTCTTTTTTCTCAAGTGTAATGGGCACTTATATTTTTTCTGTTTCAGGGGAAGAATCCCTGAAGTTTCCTAGCAGTTTTTTTCATTTTTAAGGAGTTCAATGACTTTTTTTATTAATACCTGGCCAATTGCCACAAGAGGCTTAGGCAGTTATCAGTTGGTTAAAGGGTTCAATATCCTCTTTAACTGCTTTCATTATGGAGGTGATTAGGGCATGCCAGTGAAAGGAATCTCTCTATTAAGGGCTGCTGTATTTGTTACTTATTAGGATGATTAGGAGGGAGCAGCCTGCTTTGTCCTTTCAATTCCCTGCACCAGAAGGAAAAAAAGAGCTTCAGAGAAAAGCAGGCAAGTAGTGGGGTTAAAATGCATCTGATGGGAAGCTGATTGTCTCCTACTTTCCCATCAGAGAAGAGGACCTTCCTTCTCAGGCAGAAAAAATTCACAGAGGGCTTGAGGGCACAGATTGATGAATGAAACCTGCTGCAGCTCTCTAATTGTGTAGTGCAGGAGATTAGCTCTAAGGAAATGCTCACAGACTCCCAATTTAGGGATATTCTTGACATATTGAAGGGAAGATATAAATAAGGAGATCCACTCCCAAAGCAATTGGCAATGCCGGCAATTTCAGATGTCTGCTACCATTAACTCATTACAGGGGTGTTTTGGGTGGAGATAGAATATTTTATTTCTTCCACCCTCTTTGCTTTTGATGTCCTCTGGAGAGGATGTCCTCCTCCTATGCTTAAACCAACACGGGCTATGGGAACTGTGTCAGAAATTATATGTTGTAACAAACCTAAGCCACTTGAGTTTTGATTTGTCACTCTGCTGCATTTCACACCCACATGGAATTTCTCAGGACCAGACACAGTAGGAAAAGGTGTCAAATATTCCTGTTTCAAAGGGATATATCTCCATTACTTGAACTAATGAACAGTTGCTGTTAGTTTTTAGTAGTTTGAACTGTTATGGTGAAACAAGGCTGACTTCACTCAGTGCAAACAGTGTTTGCAGCAGTAATAATTTCTAAAAAATCTGCAGTTTGGTGCTTAATTTAACTTTGCTCTGGATACATATAAAATACTGTACTGCAATAAAATGAATTCCAGCACCAGGAAGGACATGGAGCCCTGACCATACAGCTCTGCTTGCAGGCTGTGTCATGTAAGATACTGCATCAAGAATATTTAAAAACAGTTCATGAAATGAAGATGATTGAACTCTCCATTACAATCTTGCATCAGAAAAAAATCTCATACTTGTAGAAGTGACTTGAAGTCTCAATGCTGGCTCACATTTTTTCTGGCCTTTGGGGACTTCTTGGGCTTCCAAAGTAAACCATGAATTTTAGAAGAGTTCCTTACAGAATAAAACATATTGTATTTTCTGCTGAGAACTAGAAACAGTAAAAGGATTCTCTTTCAGCATTATTCAGGATCATCACATGTACTAAGCTTTCAAAAAGACTGGATTGCCCCAGACTGCCAAAGAGGGAAAAAAACCCTGTATTTTGGGATGTGATAGTCTGGAGACCAACATTTGGGGAGTGAAAGTCTCTTCCAACATTTAAAGTTATCCACCCACCTTCACTTTGACATGTCCTCTAAAAACGTTCCTGATCTACTGTTTGTTTGCTTGTGGACACCAAATATGTCTTTGTTTTTGGTTTGTGTGGGGTTCTTCTCTCTTCTCTCTTCCCTCTCTTCTCTCTCTTCTCCTCTCTTCTCTCTTCTCTCTCTTCTCCTCTCTTCTCTCTTCTTTTTCAATATTACTTAAAAGTGTTAGAAGTGACATTGGGCTGGTTCTAGGCAATTGATAGTTAAAACAGCAACACTGGATCTGTGCCTTTGGAAGCACCAGGAAATCCTAGTGAGTCGACCTGAACTCTTCAGTTGACCTTTCAACCGATACATTGACAATTCAATGATCTTCCCAACCTCTCTACTTTGGAGTTTCTCCTCTCTTTTGCTGTTCCATGTGGGAATGAAGATCCCAAGATGAGGAAGGAGGTGGTTGCTGTTCAGTCTGTACTGATGCCCTATCAGCTCTTTCGTTCATTTCTGGTATTTTTCTCTGACAAACAAAAAATGATCAACCAGTCTTTTGGCAGCAAAGGCTAAAGCTCTTAGAACACATCCTGCCTAGTAGTAAAAGGCCTCTTGTTTAAAGGGCACTTTTCAAAACAATTAGTACTTCAGCAGCAATGTGTTTGCCTTAATGAGTGCACTCTGGCAGTCAGGGGAAAGAGCATGAGCTGATACCTAGAGATGTGGGCTAACATAGGCAAATTAGCAGTGCTACAAGTCAGTTACTGAATGTACTGCACATCCAAAAGATTTATTTTAATGAGTGAAAAGCACTAGGTATGATTCAGAATGGCTTATTTTTTTTTTCTCTCCAGATATGCAGCCCCTTTTATATCTTCTTTCAGAAGGCCTTGTACCACTCCTGTACTTTTGATAGTTTATGTGTGGGTTGCATTCAGGTCTGACTTGCTGGACTGGCACCAGAAACAATTTTTCATAAAGTTTCAGACTTGCTTCATTGCTGTTGCTGTCTGATGTTTGAAATCAGTGTCTTTACGATGTAGGTATGCTGCTGCCATTTTGGTATAACATAGATTTCTTTTTAAAAGTTTCAGGAGGTTTTTCTTTTCCCAAGATGGATCACACACAGTAAAGGCTGGTGGTATTGAAGAGGAAGAGGCACAGGATGCAAGCTTGGCTCTGAGTGCCCAGCAATAGCTGTCTTGGGGAAGGTTGCTGGCTCTTGGGCATGTGTGGTCCTGCTCTGGATAACTAGATGGAGCCTGACTGCAGGTTGGGTGATGAGAAGTTAAATACTATTTCTGACAAGAATCCAGCCTGTGGAGCATTTCAAATCTGACCAAAACTCCAGGTCTGTTCCTGAAGACCTTGAGTGTGGCACAGTGAATAAGGAGAAATGTTAACAGTGAGGAAGCATTAGAGGGGCAACACAGAAAAAAGACCTTTCTAGCAGTGATAACTTGTGAAACAGAAATGTGTGGTTGGTGGGGGGTGCCCTGGGCTCTTCTTTGCTAGGTCTTGCAGAACAGGATGGACAAGCATCTGTCAGGAATGACCCGTGCATTCTGCCCTGCCTTGCGGCAAGGTATGGACTGGCCTCCCCGTCCTGTGTTTATAATGGTTCCCTACACACACAGGCTATTTGAAGTTTGCCTTGGATCTTGCTTGGGATCTTTGTATGTTTATCTTGTCCTTTTTTTTTTTTTTTCTGAAGGTTTGGGCTTCCCTGAGGGGCTGTCAGTGCATTTTACAATTCTGTCTCCAGCTGAATATCAGGATAAGAATCAAACCTCTCCTCTAACAGCAACTGCTCGGTGTTAGCAGTGTGACCAGCTTTTTATGGCTGCTGTTTGAACAGCCCTACCAGTGGCTGTTGCAAGGAAAAACAAACATGCTGCCTATCTTTAAAAAAGGGACAGGAGAGAACACGGGCAGTTAATGCTCAGCCAACCTAAATTTGATCTTCAGAAAGGTATTTGACCAAGCTGTTAATCAGCGTGAAAGTACCTAGGGGATAACAAGGGACAAGCTGGAACAACCCCAAGTTTTTCTTGAGTAACTCATGCTCTTCTCTGGGTTGTTTTTATTCCAGCAGATAGCTGATGGAGAGGGAATTTATGATATATGTGGCATGATAATAGCTTTGAGGTCTCATAATTGCAGTAGAAAATCCTAGACTGGGTTAAACTGCGAGGTGGCTGTAAAATCTGGATGGACACACACTGTGGACCAGAGGCTGGACAGTGACTGGGCTTATCACATGTGTGAAAAACACATACACTGTGCAGGTGTAATTGGGTACAGAAAATACAAGCCCACAGATCTGCTGAATCTGCCACCAGATAATTTCACAATAGGATTAAAAAATGCAGAAATATTTATCACTGGTTTTCTGTCAGATTGGATGGACATAACATAGGCAGTCATACTGGGGTCTGTCCTGTGGCTGGTACTATTCAAGTTTCCCATTAATGGCTTGTCTGGTAGAACAGAGAGTACACACATTAATTGTGAGGGGTGGCTAGCACTGCGAGGGCAGGAGCAGAATACAAAACGATTTTGTTAGGTTGGAGAAATGGTCTGGAATCAATATGATGAAATTCAATAAAGTCAAGTGCACAGAATTACACTGAAGAAGAAAATATCAAAGACATATAAAAAATGATATAAACTGACTAGATGCAGGTACTACAACATCATGCTGATAAAGTGGTAAGGCTTCAGCCTGGAAACTGAGTGCAGTTTTGGTCACATAGTGTTTTGTGGAAGGATGAGAAAAATCAAAATGCTGAAAGAAAAATTAACCTGTATTCAGTGTGAAGTGTACAGATATGAAATATGCTAAGGGAAGGAATAATAACAGCTTCAAACATGGGAAAGGTTGTTGTAAAGAGGACATTGATAAGTTTTTTCTGCATACATACCCAGATGTAGGCTGATCATCAGCTGTGAAAACAGCTATAACATGATCTGTAAGGAACCTCCAGAGTGCCAGTACTGGGATATTTGTCTGAAGTGGTTTAACAATTGTCCAATTGGGTTTGGTAAACTTCAGCCTGCCTCAGTTTTGAAAGGGCTCAGTTACCTTTGAAGGCCCCTCCAGCCATGTGTTCCTAGGAATGGGTGGCTGAGAGCTGCTCTACAGGAGCTGCCTGCTGAGCTGAGTAACCCCAAATGATGGACTGAGGATCTGAGCATCCTAAACCAGGTCAAATGGTTTATTGGGGTTTTTCCCAACCCTCAGCTTCTGGGATTATGCATTTAATGGATGTTTCTAAATGCTCAATGTACAGCAATGTTTGCTGTCTGACAGTGGACTTTGTGGTGGTCAAGGCTGAATTTGGCTCTAAGAGAGCTGTTCTGCTAGGACAGGCATCAATATTCATCTTGCAGCCCCTGCTCACTTGGCATTTTGGGTTGCATATTCTGTAATGCTGAAACAAAGAGGTTCCTCCTCTTTCCCCAAATCCCATGCATACAAACCAGCAATTTCCATAGCACAGACAATCATCCAATCTGTTATCTTGGCAGACACCAATGCCTTTCTACTTTGGAGGAAGGAAATCCATCCCATAATACACCTGTGCAATATATGGCAATGGCGATTTTGTTGCTAACCCCCGCAGCAATCAGTTTATGCCCTCAAGCATGAGATTTGATTATCCTTGTCATTATCTAAGCTACAAATGTTATTAGCAGCCATAAAATTGTCCATTAAAGTGAGAGGAATTACTTGCCTGCACCAGGGGGAGAACAGATAATTTACCACACAGATTTAAGCCCAAATGCACTTTTTTTTTCCCCAGAAGAACCCTCTAAGCCTTTGTACAGCCTCCATTTTTGCATTTCAAAATCTCTTTCCCCCTGCATGGCTCTCAAGTCTGGGTCTTTTACCATAAGACTGACATAAATACCTGCTGTTGAAATAACCTCAGAGATAATGACCTTTTATTCCTCCTATGTTCCATAGCCTGGAATGAATGCTTCCCTAGTTCTGGAAGTGCAGATGCCCAAACTTTTGTTGGGTTCCATATTTTCTAGACTTCAGCACTGGGCTGAACTTCATTTACACAGAAGCAGTTCTGGATGCCTTGGGCTGACTTGGCACTCATGGACTGACTGTGCACCACTGGCTGGGTGTAGGATCAGTTGATTTGCTCCTGGCAGGGCCATTTTCAGGTTTTCCTGATCCTGCAATACTAGGTTTTTGTGAGAGGAAGAAGTGATGTATCACAGGGGCCAAGAAAAGATGCTGTGTCTGAGTGGGTGAGATCCAGGGTAGTGTCTCAAAAATTTCTTTGTCTTCCCTGGGACTGGCTGATTCATCCCTTCCCACCACCCTGTTAATTCCTGTTCATATATCAGTTCACCATAAAGCTGCTTTTTTATTCCCATGTGGTATTGTGTTCCCACCCCCTTCCAACAACAGGGAGTGGGAGAGAACACCCACAGCTTTCCCAACAGACAAAAATGGTGGATCCTGACAGACTGGAACAGATTCTGATCAGTATTTCTCTGTAAATCCTGCAAAACTTGGTTGTTTTGGTGTATTTGTTGACTTTAAACTAAGATAAATGTGTGCAGAATGTGGTCTGGAGAGCCTGTATTTTGAAGGAAGCATCTCCTCCTACTCACCCAACAAATTTACACACACATGGTGTAGCATCGATATTAGCTCCTGTAGCAAATGGAAAATATGTCAGTAGCCCGAAAGGAATAGAAAATGTTCTCAAACAGGGCTTAAAAAAGTAAACAAACATCATATAACCACCAAAATCAATACAGCTGCATATTAGCCATTACAGATATCTCTGTCTTTGTCTACATCATACTGTGCACATTTCAGTGCTGTGGAAAATGTAGAACCCAGGGGACCTAATTTCAGAACTTGGAGATGGTGTATTGAACACAAGGCCTGGGATAGAAGGCCTGGAAGAGATTTATGTTAAATAACAGAAGAGATTTTCCCCTTGAACCCCATGAAAGAGCATTAACTGAGTCAAAGAAATGTAAATATATATACAAAACCAATATATATTAATTGGTGTTACAACATTAAGAGAAAACGCTCCTTGAAAACTCCTTTTTTTTTTTGAGTCATCTCCACTGGCTTAAGGAAATCACTTTGTGAGAACTAATATTAGGTTCAGGATGTCCAAGAGGAGGGGACAGCTTTTCAGCTTTCTGCATTCTAAAAGCTTTGTCTTCCTTAGCTGCTCTTCTGCTTGGAGGGAATCTGAGAGAGAGAAATATCCTAAGGCTTTTGAGCCTTTGCCTCATGGCCTTCCTTTACTCTTCATGTCTTCCAAAACAATCAGTGATATTCAAGCTGTTCTTGTGGATTCCTTCAAGCCAAGCTGCTCTTGGCTGCTGTGAGCATTCCCTCTTCTCCTGTTCCCTTGAGAACTTGCTACTCTTATTTATCCATGAAGCAAGAATGGAGGCTGCAGACTAATCAGGTGCTTGATGCTCTTCCTAACCAGAAGAGCACATCTCAGTAGAAGCTGTGTGAGATTTAACAGGAGGAAATGCTCTTGTGACCCAGTGTCATTCTTTGGTTGCCTGTCTAATACACTTAATATTGAGGGAACATCCTGTGTCTTTTGGATGGTGACTTTTGCTTCCATTCACAGTGCAGAGCTCTTTGGCAAGGAGGGGCTGGCAAGATTTCCTGCACAGGACATGGGTAGAGACTTTGAAGAAGAGGAAGAAGCTGGAAGCAGCTATTAGGACAAAATGGACCATTGCTTGGAATCCTCCACTCAGGTGATTTCCTGAAAGAGAAATGTTTGGTTTTGGTGGTCTTTGGTCTTCTGGAGTTTTAGTGCCGTGTATCAGCAAAGCTGTGCTGAGTGTGCTGGAGACCCACAGGAGCTGTGCCTCCCTGTGTTTGCTTTTCAGCTAGAAAGATAATATTACTTGAAATACAGATTGATTGATAGATAGATTGATAGATAATTTATTTTCTTTTGATGTGATGTGCTCCAGCCCTTAAACAAGTGTCCATAGGCCCTCTGGGAGGTCCACAGCCTTTCATCCTGAAGGGTGATCCAGAGGGTTCTTATGTCTCCTCTGCCTTCTATTCCACCTCCCTGCAGTGCTTGCTGTTGATCTCACTGCTCAGAGTGCCTGCAGCATGCACAAGACCCAAGGGCCTGGGTTTCTTGTCTCTTTAGTGGCATTCTATGAGCTTGTGCTCAGAGAGAGAGACAGAAAGATCAAAGGCTGTGCAAGTGCAGTGTGCTTGATTTTGCTTACACCAATACAAATCGATTGACTTCACCGAGTTATGAGGGATTTACAGCTAGGGGAGAACAGATTCTGACCTAATGGCTCCAAAAGAGGCTTTTCTTGGATGAGCAATGTAATTAGAGCACTGGAACAGACAGATTTTGTGACTCATCTGTGGGTCTGCAGTCTTTTCTTTGCTTCTAGTAGGGTGCTCACTAATGTCACCACACTTTCATTTCACCCGTGGGCTGATCTAATGAAGGACCAACCTTTGCTTGAGCAGAGATCTCTGTTCAGCTGCAGAGCATCCTCCAGTCTTCATGTCACTGTGAAGACTTCAAGCTCAGGACCAGACATAGGGGTAGTGGAAAATTTCCACTCTTGTCCTTTGTTGTACTGAAGCAGAGGATTAAAATAACTGGAAAAACAAAGCAGGGGCCAGTGAGAATGGACTGATGACTGAGTTCCCTTACCAGTCTGAAACATGTGTCCTAGCAAGGGGAACAATCATGTGCCAAGGTCAACCTGCTCTATATATCCAGCTGGACAACAGTACATGAAATCAGTTGCTGCTTTTCAGAGCTGGATGGAGGTCTGGGGATGAAGTATTTTTATTAGAAGATGCCACTTCACTGAGACTGCAGGACATTCATTTGGGAAAATTTGTTGGGAATGTTTCCTAACTTTGAGGGTGAGGAGGAAGTCGTGGCTAGTGTACAAGGGACTTGGCATGGATTTGGGAGGGCTGGAGCTGAGTGCAGCCACAAAGCTCAGGCCTCCAGGTGTCTGGGGGCTGTGTTGGGCACAAGGGCCTGGCAGAGAGCTGACAGCACTCAAGATATGGAGGTGGTGCAGTTTTGGCTGCTGGTTCTCCTTTGGTCCCAGTGCAGCAGGAATTGGAGTCGGGGGCCAGCTGTTGCTGTTTGGCTGGTGGCCATGATGGTGACAGCAATAATGGCAGGGTGTGACAGGGCAGAAGCTGTCACCCTGCTCTGTGTGTAGTGCCACCTCTTTCTCACCCACCCCTCATTTCATCTGAGCTCGAGCTGTGAGACCCCTTCAACACAGTAGTTTCAGGAAAGGATGGGGGAGCAGTGGTGCAATGGACTGGAGTTTAGCATGGGTTGGGAGAGGTGAGACAGTGACAGCAAATCTGGCATCACTGATGGTTCCTTCAAAAAGTTTGGGGGCCACTGACACGGGGAACTCAGTGGAGGCACCCACCTTACGTGCAGCCTTGTCCTTTGTGTCTGTGTGCTCTCTTCTGGAGCCTTCCAGGTGCCAGAGTGCATCTGCACTCCAAACCACAAAACCTGCTGCAGCCATCCCTCTGCTAGATGTACCCCTCTGAAGTGTTGCTGCTGGTGGGGTTCACATTCAGCACAGACTGTAAGACCCACCTGGAAGAAGGTGAACTTCTATGTGCTGAATCATGTGCCTCACCACTTGGCAGTGGCAATAGCACAGCTTTATGTGCAATTGGATTTGATGTCAGTTTTCTTCTGATTTACCACTCATTGAAACTGAGAGCCAGTCAGGATGATTGGTCCTGTCCTTGGATTCAAGCCCTGCTGCACTGGGCTCCCTACCAGCACGAAATTCAGAGTAATTTCAAAAAAGTGTCTAGAAGACCACAGAACTAAAGCTCCATTTTCAAAAGTAGCTCTTGCACTTAGGAGCTGCTTTCCAAGCCAAGGAACCTCATACTTGCCAAATATGGGTTTAGAAAACAGGTTGGTTGGAGTGTGAAGTCATTGAAGAACAGGAGAAAAATATGCCTTTCAGGACAGTTTATAAAAAAAGGAGTGTACACTAGGTGCTTGGTAACTCCAAATCCTTTGGTAATCTACTTCTTCAGCTATCTGTCACACAAACATCCCTGGAAAGATTTTTCTCTCTTGTTTTAGCTGAGGAAGTAAGTCAGCATGTGGAGTATTAATGAAAGCTTCTGTCTCTTGTACATTAAAACTGCTCTTTTTGCTTGCTGACTCATGAGGTACCAACTCACGTTGATTTTCACTTGATGAATACCTGTAAAACACAGGAGTAAGTCTGTGCTTTAGAGAAATTTCTGTTGCTTTGAGACGGGTCACAAATGAGTGTAACAAGCAGTAGGATGAAGGGAGAGGAAAATAATACCAGTTATATTCTGCTAATTACTCTTAGTTGCCACCATCACTGATCAGATGAAGAATTTGTCCCAAGAAAGATACTGGGCTTGTGGGTTAGTTCAGGGACATGTTTTGCATCCAAGATGCTGTGAGGAAAAATGCCTGGAGACGTGTTTTGAAGGAACCAAAAAATTGTAGTCACAGCTGGCACAAATGGCATTGCAGATGGGAAAGTGGGTGATGAGAAAAGAGAACTGGGAAAGATGGGACAGGGTTGTGTGGTCATGAAAAGCTTGGAGATGTGGGAAAAGGAAAAGTTAGTAAAGAGGAAAGGGGAAAGCTCTTGAGGTTTTGTGCTGCTCAGAATTGAAGTCTTGGCCTTAGTTTGCTTTAAAGTTTTTTCCAAGATATCCCTCCTGAACTGAATAGCCTGCAGGTATAGAACATTCCAGCTTATACAAGTGCAGTTTAGAACAGTCACAACTTGACTGACCTTCCCTGGTGGTGGTAATTGGACTTGGTTGAGGGTTTTCTTTCTTTTCATGCCATGTATGATTGGAGGGATCTGGATGCAGGATGCACTGTCCTTTCTGAATTAGTCTGAAGCTATGTATTTTATTTTTTAAGCCTCCAGAGATAAGCACTGCCGTAAGTCCCCAGGCTATTTGCACTGCACAGCTATCTATTTTATGGTCTCACACAAAATTAGAGGTTCACACAGTTCACAAAGTTCCAATACAGGCAGGGTCAAAGCATCCCAGCAGTGTTTTGCCTTAACCTACAGGTTTTGTGTGCTCTTTGCACTGGTTTTAGCATCAGCCTCATTAGTAGCAGAGCTCTTTTTAATGATTACCAACACCTTGGCAATCTTTGGGGTTAAAACTCTGATGAGAGAGTCATAAAATTCTGTGTGCTGTTCTGACCTGTAGAGGTATTTGGCTTTGGAAACAGTTAAGCCTCAGCAGGATTAGATAATATAGAAATCCTAGACCTATGCCATTAAAGCCATTGATCAATAATCTGCAATCCTAATTTTCCAACCTCAGAGGTTCCTTAATGACTTCAGCTGAATCTGTGGCCACCCTCCAGCTCTGGGTGTTTGGAAACAGAGCTCTAAGGAGGGAAGCTGCTGCTGCTGCTGTGACGTGGGGCAGACATGCTGATGCTTCTCTCTTCAGCCTGGGGCAGGGCCATGCAAACCTTTCTGAGGCTGTTCTCCAGGTCAAACCACGCTCAGGGAGCACTAAATATTGTCACTATTTCTTGTGTGACCAGGGAGAGCTGAATTACCTTGGGGAGGAAGGAACCGGCCAGATCTGCTCTGGTGGCCGCACCGCCCCGGAGAAGAATTTTGATGGTGAGCACACAGCTCCAAAGTGCCTGTGATGTTCAGCTGCCAGCAGTGCAGGGCTGAGGCAGACGTGCTCCTTCCACCCTGGATTGTGTATTTTGAGCACGTTTCAGTAGTGCTCCAAGTTGACTTTTTTTTTTTTTCTCTTCCTCTACAGTGCCAGTCATTGGCTTTTCTTCATTTTAGTGATTAATTGCTCTAAATACTCCTGCTCCTGGGCTGCAGGAGTACAAATTCTGTGCTGTATTTCATCTGAACTTGCTATGCAAGTACAGGCGAACTTGGGGGAGTGCACACACCCACGTCTTGCTAGGTAGAGATGGTTGCCAGAAGGACACCAAGTAAAAGAACAGTTAGTTCTTAAACAAGGGTATAATCTAATAAGAGAAAAAAAAAAAAAAAGAAAATTACATACTGGAATCTTCAGTGCCTTTCCCCTTCCCCCCAGTTTCAAAATTTACAGCTAGTACAACCCCTGACTAGAGCAGCGATTTAAATATATATAGGCATCTGTGCTTCTAAGAAAAGGAAGTGTGTCTGTTTGGGGAGCTGTGTGGAATGAGTTGGTGGATCTCAGTCCAACTTCTGGCAGACAGGTTTTCACATTGCTCAAAGTCACCCTCTCACCCAGCCCCCCTCCAGGGCTCGTGCCAAGGGCTCTTTATCTATTCCTCATATGATCCCACCTGCCTTAGCACCTTCTGCAGAGATGGAGAGCCCCTCATGTTCCATTGTGTCCTTCTGGGCTGGGGCACTGTCAGCCCTGCACGTGGAGGGTAGGGTTGGCTGTGTTCTTGATTCTCCCCAGTGTTGCTGCTCCTTTGCATCTCACTCCACGTGATCCCCATGTGTTAGACACTTTTAGCCATCCACATGACTGGTTTTGCCTGGCATGTGGCATCATCTTTTCATCGTGCTGAAAAGAGGCCAGCTAGAAGGCACAGCAGTGTCTCCTGACAGGACCATGGCATGGCTGCTGTCCTGGATGGGCTGATACACACCTCTCCTGGGGCTGCTCTGGACCCTGGAATTCATCTGGGGTGTTGTAGCACAGTGCTTCTTCACCTTTTCTATACCTGTTTCTGTTTTGTTATAGGCAAAAAGCTTCAGGGCTTGCAACAAATTTAGCAGCTCAAAAATAGATGGTTAATTTTTACTGCCTGGACTTTGCAATTTCCTTTTCAGCTCCTGGTTGGAAAAATCCATGGCTTGCTGCTGGCCCCCTTCACCTGTTTGTAGGATGTGCATTGCCAGGATCCTCAATCTGGTCCTGTTTATGTGCTGCCTTCCAAACCTCATGGTGTGAGTTACTTACAAAGCTTTTGCTGTGCCTGTGTGTATTCAGCTGTTTGAAGGATCCTCTTTGCCCCTTGAAAAGCACAACAGCCCTTTCTGATGGCAGCCACACTCTTCAGGCTGAGTGCTTTTACCTTGACTCAAAAACTTAAAGAGGAAATGTTAATTGCTTTCGTGGTGTTTTTGTTGCAAAAGGCACACCAGGCTGACTAGCTTGGAAAGATGAGTCCTGTTGCTGGTAAGGGAGAGAACAACCTCTGTGAGTGCATGAAAAATCTGCAGTGCCCAGGGCAAATTCAAAAGTGGAATAGAAATTTCTCAGTGCTTGTCTTGCTTGTTGCTTTTGTCTGGAGATGGCAGAGCTGACTGGCATCTCAGGGCTGCTTTGCTTCTGCAGTGATTTGTCACAGGCTCTGTGCTGCTGCCTGTGCTGCTTTTCCCTGCTGTGGCACATGGCCAGCTGCAATGGAAATGTGAAGGGAAAAGGGAAAAGACACTTTTTAGGGAACACATTAGTTACAGGACTCATGGAGAACATGGGCAAGGTGTGTGCTTGCTCTTCTCCTGGACTTGGAGATGCTGTGGGTGGAACAGCACAGTCAAATTCGATATTCATTGAATATTGAATGCCCTGGGGGTTGAGTAGGTCTGGAACAGGTGGCACAACCCTCTGGGAGCCTGGGTCTAGAACTGGGGCATAATACCCCAGGAAAATGAGGGTGTCCTAACAAGTTCCCTTTCCCAGCTCCCATTTGTCATAAAGACAAATCAACATGTCCTTGCAGTTGCTGGTTTGAGTTGTAGGTGATGTTCCTCCATGTTTGGGGCTGGCTCTCTTTGTTGCTCAGGTAAGCTTGCCTACACTCTTCTGCTATCTCTGCTGTTTCATTTCTTTTCCCTTGATTTTTTGTGAATTTTTGAGCTCTTCCAGTCACAACAGCTGCAGTTTGGCATGTGTGCAGAGCCAAGCCAATACTCTTTTTTCAACTCAACACTTAACACACATTAGGCATCCCCAGGATCATAAATAGAGGTTACTTGGAGCAGAAGAAGGCGGGGAATGAGCATTTTCTCTGTTTGCTGTTAAAAATGAGCCATTCTATCAGCAAGGATCCAGCCAGAGAGAGGAGAAGGGAGGGAGCAGGGACGCTGTAGAATGGTGATCAGATGAGGAGGCAGCCTTTGATGGTTTTTGTTCCCTGAACTGATTCTAGATTTTTTAATTTTAATAAAATACTCTGACAGTCATGGCAACCACATCCTTCAAGCCCCTGAGAAAATGTTTTTGGTTTTACTCTGTAAACTTAACAAAAAGTATGTACATTTCTGTACCTGGTGCCCCAGGAGCATTCTGCTTCTACCCTAAATTTGACTGTGTCTCATTTTCCTACAGGTGATATAGTTATTTGTGCCTCCTCCTTCCCCTGCATGTGCAGTCTACCCTCAGAATGAATCCTTTCCTTGTCTTTTGCTGCATTTTGGAGCACATAATATATAGATGCTTGGCTGGGGATTTAGAAGCCCAACTCAAATCCAGTGAACTAATGTGTTATTTCAATTTCTGTATGCACCTGTTACTGTTCTCCAAATTCCTGGATTTTTTTTTTTCCTTTACAAATTCATGCTCATTCTCCCCAAAGAGGTTTTAATGGGAAAGAGAGAATTAAGGTAGACAGCCTGTAAAAATCCAGACACTTAAGAAAGAGCAGCAACCTAAATTATCATCTCAAGTTATTGCTCTACTGTGTTAGTGCTTACACTACAAAGTGCTTTGAGCTGTGAGGAAGCAGCTGGTCTGGAATAGTGCAGCTGATTGGTATCAGGTAGAGCCAGAAATGCCCCATTATTTGCTAGGCAGTAATGGTGGTATTCTGCATGAGAGCATGGTGGAAGCTCTCTTGCATCAGAGAAATGCCTGGTGTCTCATGTGGCCACAAACAGGTTATAAATGGCATTTATTTCATAGTATCTCCAGCTCATACAACAGAATAATCAAAAATATAGCTTGTTATCAGTTATTCTTTATGCTGGCTTGTGGTTCAGGAATAAAACAGCATAAAAATCATCCTACTTAACAAAGCATGAAGGAAAGAATCTGTAGTTTATAGAGTAGGAGATAGAGTGGTCTGATCCAATCTTGGGAAAAAACGTAGCCTTGTGGTCTGCAGGCTGATTTTTCTTGCTGTAGCACTCACTAGCAGATTCATTCCCCATGCATAACTTTTTTTTTCCTTAAATTATATCACAAGCTAACTGCCCCCTTTCTAACCCTCCAAGCCCTCCACCATCCCCATCTCCCTTTTTGATGCTTAGCCTATGTTGCATGAATTTCATAGAATTCCTACCTGGGCTCTGATGCTGAAGGGTTAATACAGCACGTAGTAGGTGAACAGTGGTAGCTGTAAATAAGTGCCACTTAATGCTTGCTTGAACTATTCAATAGCCTCTAAAATTGGCCACTAGCCTGAGACATTCATAATATTCCCAGAAAAACTTGGGCTTCAGGTTTCACGGACAACTGAGAGTATTTAATCCTAGCAGAAGAGAATGCTTTTCCTGCCCTGTGACTTTTTATTCCTGAGTAATGAAGACCTACTTTCCTATTAAAGCATTGCTTTAATAGGACTTTGGCAGAATGTGGCTGCTTGGGTTTAACAGCTCACAGTTGTGATGGTGTTTGCATGAGTTTCTCTTGGTTTTCATGTCAGTCTCTTTTTTCTGGCATGGTCCTTCTTTGTGCCTGTCATTGCTCCAAAGAGAACAGGAGTGGATGAACCAGGCTGGTAGTGAAGACAGACTTGGGTGAGATTCATGTTATCACTCTGCTAATGGCTCAGTAAGATGCAAATTGGGGAACAAGTTCAAGGGATAGGGAAGGAAATAGTGTTTTTGGAAGCTTGATGGTGGGATCAAGTCCTTTGTGAATGGAATTCAATCAATGGTGGTGCTTTTCAGCCTGACATTTCATCCTGGTCTGAAGGAATGCTCTATGACAAAAGTGGTGTGTTCCTAAGGAGAGGGAGCAAGGACTGGATTGAGAGTTCAGCTGAAAAATACTGTGAAATGACTGCATATTCATTATCTGTCCTTGCTGCTGCAAGGGAATCCAGCTGTGTGTCCTGTGTGTCTCCCAGCAGAAGCAGCAACTCTTCACAGAGCTAAAATTAAGTACAAACCCAGTGCAATTTTGAACTCAAAATGAGTGAAGGCTCCTTAATATGTGCCTGAAAATGCAATGGGAATCCAGAAGTGCACCCCGAGTTCTTCATTCTTTGGTAAAATCTAAGCAGGCAGAAAGAGAAAAGAGTGGATGCCTTATACAATTTAAGTGATAGAAACAGCTCTGTCCTCACAAATCTGCTTTAGATGTGTGGAGGCAGGACAGTGACTGCTCCTGAAGAGTTGTTACTGCTGGGCAGCCCCAGAAGGTAATCTGAATATGTCTCATTATTACATCTGCTCCAGGATGTTACCTTTCATGGCCTCTTGTAAGCTGGGGCAACCCTGAAAGGAGCCTAAGAAATTATTTTAAAAGCTATGGATCAGTGGCAGGGATCCTGGATGTGGGGGGAGGCAGCTGGCAGGTGGGACCTGGTGAGCAGATGAGGACTCCCCCAGAACATACCCAGGGCTATTTAAGTAGGAACTTCATTACAAAAAACTTCAGGGAGCCAAGTACTCTGTTTCAGCCAGTGTGAAGTAATTTAATACATTTTCCAATATTCTGTGAACAGGAATAATGTAATGGTGGTGCTTTTTCTTTTATCCCTGATGCTCATCAGGAAGATGAAAGCAATGATGTTGTGACTCAGCCAACTTGAATGAGCCTGACAGTTTGTCCCTCTTATGGGTTGGGACCAGGTTATGATGTGGAGTCATTTACTCTTAGTTGGCTTTCAAGCCATAAGGACTCCAGAAATGTCCCTGGTGAGGTAGGGATGAGGGCACTCAGCAAAAGCTGGTTCTTCTCTAACTGACCAAAAAAAAAAACCCCAAAAAACCGTGAGAAGCTCCTTATTCCTGGTAGAAACATAACACTGACTCAAAGAAGGTGGAGTGGGAAAAGTGCCTCATTCCAAAGTGTGTTTATCCATGATAAAGTGCTTCTATAAAAGGCATCTTGGGACTCCAAGTTTATTCCCCCTCAATTACTTCTAGAGGCTGGGTTTGCTCCATTTTCAAGTCAACAGGGGTGATGCTATTTTTCCCTACTGCCAACCACATAAACTTAGCTGGGTTCTGGAAATAAAGCAGTGCTTTCTCCCTCACAACTGTTGCCTCCAGTAATATCCTGCAATCAGCACATGGGAAGCATCTTTATTGGTGATACATGAGCCAGCTTAGATCCCAGTTCATCCCCTCTCCCCCAGTGACTTTATTCTGCTAGGATAGGAAAAACCTGTCCCTCTGAATAAAATCAGAAGAATGAATTGCCACCTTGAGAAAGGGATTGTTTTTTACTTTGACACATTGGTAACTGTTGACTTACCTGCTTTTTCCTGGTTCCTGCACTCATATTTAAAGATCACTGTGGTGGGTCATCGATGCTGATGCATCGTGCCTGTTTTGTGGTGAAGAAGAAGGCAGGCTCCTGTTTGTATGTGTGTAGGTATTATTCCTCTTTCTGGAGGGCTGTATGGAATTCCCACTTGTATCATACAGAATCTTTAGGCTGGGAAGTGCTGTGTCCTGAAGGCAGCAGCTCAGAGAGTGATTCTAAAAGGTGAGCATGCAAAGGTGGCATTAGATTTCCATTTGTGCCTCAGAGATTTTGGGTGGATATTGGGGTCTTTAACAGTCTCATTGGGAGGGGAAGGAGAATGATTTCTTAGGGTTATTTCTGATGCAGTTCTAAATCCATTTTGTGCTTCTGAGTGCACTTGCTCCTCATTTTGCTCTGTTTGGGTTTGAGTCAGCTCCTTATGTAGAACCACAGAATGGCTTAAGATGGAAGGTCCCTCTGTTGGGCATCAGTCCAAGCCTCTCCTCTAATTAGCCCAAGCCCTGAGTTAGGTTGGAGCCTTATCTGGTTGTGTTTTGATCATCTCCAAGGCAGATTTTTACCCAGCTGAGATGGCACTGCTTCTCTGCCCCTGTCAAGTGTTTGTCATAAAGATTTTCATCCTTAAACTTGAGTTTCTCTGCAATTTGTCACCATTCCCTCCTGTTTTGCAGTGCACAGCTCTGGGTACACAGCTCTCCCTTCTCTTGACCTGCCCCTTTTGCTCTCACTATTGCAACTGGTGTGGTCAACCCTGGCTGCTTCAAGGGCATGCTGCTGGCTCCTCTTCAACTTGCTGCCCACCAGGACCCCAGATCTTTTTCTGTAAATCTGCCTCCTCACCAGCCATGATAGTTTCCAGACCCCTAATGACTGTCTCCAACCCTTTCCCTTCCAGAGGATCATAGGGGCAGGAGAAAGGGGCTGATAATCCATCTGGATGAATATTAGAAAAAAGGAATGAAAAGCCTTCAGCGAGGGATCTGTCACTGATGCTTCCTTTTGTAGCTGGAGCGATGTTTTTTCCCTCCCTTAGTGCAGAGCTGCTGAAAACTGCACAGTATCAGTTGTAACAGCAGCATTACAATTTGCAAACATGCTCTGCTAAGCACTGAGTGTGGAGCTGCAGTCTGAAGGTTCCTGCGCTGATTCCGGCTGAATCCTCGCAGATGTCAGACTGTTCTCAGAGACGTTTTCACTAAATTAAATCTTTGCTTTTCCTGGGAATGATCGCTTTCCTCGACAGACTATTCCACTCTGATAAACCCAGAGTTGGGAGGCAGCTCCTAATTTTTAGCTGGCCTTTTGTATTTCATAAATTCCATCAGTTCTTGGTAGTTTTACTGTCTCTAGTAAAGTGTTTGCATCTTTGCAATATTTAGAGGCTGCTCTAAAGTCCTCAGCATAGGTTATATTTAGTCCAAGAATATGTGTAATTGGCTGATTTAATCTCCCCTTGTTAGCCAGTTCTTTCCAACACAGAAATAATTTCTCATGCCTTTCTTTGGAGTTCCTTATCTCATTCAATTTGTTATCGTGCCTTTCTGGGCCAGGGAGTACTCTGGAAAAACAATCACAAGTGAGCATTTCGCCTCTCATTTTTTCACTGGGACATTCATGCTGGTTATATTTCATCAGTGATTTAAGTTTTTAATTTTGCCTTTCCTGATGAATGTGTGAGTGCAAGAGTGGTGCAATGACATCAGAAAGAGCCACAATGAATGGAGGGCTTCTGGAAGCAAAAGCCACATCTGTAGCTGAGGCTGAAGTGGATGAGGAACATACTGGCCTGTAACCTCCTGTTTTCTTCTGCTTTTGGAAGCATGGCTTTTCCCAAACTCAGCTTAACTAACATCAAGGACCATCAGAGTTAAATCCCACAGACTGGCAAGGACTTTGGGGATAGGAGGATCACAGATTTACCCCCCCCTTCTCTGAGGGGATGCTTGATGCATATTCCCTGTAGAATTTTCTGAGCTAGAGATGTTCAAAGAACTTTGTGTCACTGAGGCAAATGAACACACTCCTCTAGTCCTCAGTGACAATACTGATGGAATTAGATGGGATGGGTGCCGAGTGATGAGGGAAGAAGATTTTGAGATTGATTAATTCAGAAGCCGTTCGGAATTCCCGAGGCTCTGAGAGATGGCACAGGAGCTGATGGATAATGTGCCACCAACTTCAGTATTATTGCTGGTATTCATGGCAGTGCTTGGGATGCCTTGGGATGCCTCGGGGTGCCTTAGTCCTCTTGTGCATGATCCCAATCACAGGAATAATTTGTATGACCCAAAAGAGACCCTGTTGTTGAGAGCAACATTGTAGGGGCGGAATGGGGTTTACTTCGCCCTCCTTTTTCTGTTTCTTTCAAGCAAGCTGACAAAACGCCGTCAAGCAGATACCTGCGTTTGCAAACTGAATTTCTAGGGGAAGAGGACCCTTTTTTAATCGAGCAAGAGGGAAAGGGGCAGAAGGTTCCCCTCCTTTCCCAGTTTCACGGCAGAGGCGGCCCCGAGGGGGGGGAACCGCGGTTCCCGAGCTCCCCCCAGAGGCTCGCCGGCATCCCGCTCCCAAAGCCTCCCAAAGCCTCCCAAAGCCTCGGTTCTGGGGTTTTTCCACCTCTTTTCCCTCTCTTTCTCTCCCCAGTGAAGCCTTAGGTAAGTAAACACTCTCTGATCATCAGCACAAATGCCCCCCCCCTCCTCTGTTTCCTCTCTCTTTGTAGAAATTTTTTGGTAGATTGTTTTGGGTTTTATTTGCAGAATATGGTGTCCATGGCCATCTGCAATGCAAAAAAAAACCCCAAAACTGCAGTGCCAGGTATTCTCTGGTCAACTAGTTGTTAAACCTGTTGTGGGCTCTGGGATAAGAGGAAAAAACCCAACCAAACAAAACCACAAAAAACAGGAAAGGAAACAAAATGCCTCAAACTGTATCTTAAACAATTTTATCAGCTTTATTTTTAGTGTCAGCTTTTTTAGGAGAAGCTTCAGGTTAAAAGAGATTTGCCAGTGGCTGAGAGTGTACAGACACTTGTCATTTAGGCTGCCTGGTTCAGTACAAGCCATCACTGGAGGGAGGGAATAGAAAGCAGGAGGGGCACTTGTGCTTAGTCCTTTTGTGCATCCTCCTGCTGGATGTTCCTATTAACTCTGGATTCCTGGCCAAACCAAACTCCCACTTCTTGGGAGAGCATTCTCATGTTTCTAGGTAACGCTTATTTCTGGCTGGGTTGTTAGGATTTCTGCAGGTTTGAGGGATGTGATTGATTAAGCCCGTGTTTTTCTTCTGGTTTTGTTGGGGAATTTTGGATCAATTCCTCCTACCATCCCACTCCTCTTCCCTTCTTCCCCAAAAGGGTGGGTTATTTTGATCAAGAAACACGAGCTGCAGAGAATAGCAACATCAGTTACACTGCAGTGTGGGGACCGTGGGGTCAGCCTTGAGGGTTTTTTTGGGCAACCCAGTGGGTGCTGGGGAGGAGAGGGATGATACAGCCACTAAACTGGTGTTTTTTAGGTCTTCAAATTACACATTTCATGTGAAGGATTATAGGAGGAGGGGCTAATCCATTGTCAGAACTCATCTCCCAAGCCTGTGTTACTGTGGTTAACATTAGAGTGACATTTAGGTGGTGTCACTGGCCTTGCTGAGCTGAAGGAGAAGTCAGAAATCTCTGTGTTGTCAGCCTTGGCCAAGCCCTGGTACTTCAATGAACAGACAGCAAAGTGCAGCTGAGGAGCTGTGGGGGTGTCAGTTTATTTGTAAAGAGCTCCCATTTCAGAATGGTGGCATTTTCCTTTCTCAGCTTCTATTTGCTTTGCCATAGACACAGTCTTCCCTCCTTTTTAATGTGTTATGTATTCAGCTGGGACATGCACAGACTGATGGATTCTCTATTGGATTTGTTTTTGGCACCTGGGCTGGATTTTTACAATGGACTATGTACTTACCAAGGTTTATTTTCTGGTATTTCCCTCTCCATTTTATGCAGTCTGACTGTACCTGTCCTGCTTGAGCAAAGGCTTGGTATCTCTCATCTAATGTGATTTAAGCCACTTAAATGCTTTTAATGGGCAGGGAGTAGCATTTGGGGTGGCTTCTTCTTGTCCAGTGAGGAGTTTCTTCACTTGATAGTAAATTTATTTAATCTAAATTTGAGGCAGAGTGGGAGCCAGTGTGAGACCATCTGGGGAGCCCGAGTTCAAGCTCAGATGATGAGTAACCCTGTCAGTGAAAATGTTCTCAGGACACTTGCACGTTCCATGTGGCAAGCAGATATTTTCTGGTGGAGCTCCATGCTGTGTGTGCCACCCAAGGCAAATCTCCAAGATGCTCTCAGGAGATTCTCCATCAGCATGAGAGGAAAGAGTAGGCACATTCTGTTTTTCCAATCAGTGGGAGTTATGTAGGAATTCTGAGTGCTGCAGCATGTTCTTCAGCCACGACTTTTGATGTCAGTTCAGCCCCCTGAAGGCTGTGCCCTGGGGTCACTGCAGCTGCTGGACAGCAGAATAATTCTGGTGGACATCAGAGAGACTTTGACATCTGTTGCAGGAAAATATCTACTGGAGCAGAACTGATCTGAAATTGGCTGGTCTGGCTTTTCTTACCCACCTCCTTCTCTGTAACCATGGAGCTCAGTGGGGATGGAGTTGGAGTGCCTTGCTTTTTCTTCTTTAAAGTATATTTTCTAAATCTTTGGTAAATGATAAAAAATTAACAGACTCTCAGGCAGTGATGTGTAAAGAAGAAATAAATAGGTTGTGGTGATGGCATACAAATATCGTAATCAGCAATGCTGTGTTAGATTAAAAGGACAATGATACCAAGTAAAACCTTTTCAGTATGCATGCATCTCGTTCATGATAATATATTACCTTCAAAAAGTGCTCTTTGTTAGCCAGTATCTAGTTAAACTTGAACTGTGTAATGACTATGAAAAAAACCCAACCCCTGTACCTCATTGAATGTGTAGGTACAAATCATATTTAATTCTGGTTAAAGGATATTTAATAAAACAGAGTAAGAAAATGATGCATTAATACTTTTCATCTCAAAGACTGTAAAAAGCATAAAACACTGTGAGAAATACATGTTTTAGTTAGATACACTGCTTCTAATTCAAGGAAGTTTTATTATAAGAATCATGAGAAAATATATGTTGAAGTACTTCTTTTAAGTATGTAGTAAAAAACATGTTCAAAATGACCAAAGAATTCCACAGGGATGATGCAGAATTAAGTATCTATTGATATTTTATTAGGATAATGATTTTTTTTTTTACTTTACAGACAATAAGGTTTCAATAAAGGGAAGCAAAATTGAAGAACAACAGTGACATTCACATTCTGATGGAATTGACTTAAATAATCAATTCCCTTGTCTGAATCATTCAGTTTTTCATCAACAGATTCATTTCTCTTCTTTTTCTCCTTTGATTTGACTATTCAGTAGTGCCACTACTTTATCATAATCATAAGAGACCATTTTTAGTATCTTCAGCAGAATGATGTTTGGTGGGAAGAGGAAATTAAATAATGAATCCTAGCAAAGACAAACAAAGAGGTTTGAAATTTTTCTTTTTTTTCTTCTAGGAAGGGTGCTACTACAATGTTAGGTGAAAATTATGATATGTTTGAAATTGAAACCAATCTTGTAGTTTGCATTTTCAATTAGGAGTATCAGTGAGTCATGTTCTAACTCCCACCCCGAGTTCTCAGTAGGAGCCAGTCCCACACATGGGATCAGTAATCCTAGAAGGACCTGCACTGACACAGAATCTTAGAATAAACTCAAGACTACCTCAATTATGAAAGGAATCATAAAGGCTATTGATTCCAACCCCTTGCTCCTCTCAGGACTATCAAAAACTGAACCATATGAGGAAAGATCATTGTCCAGACACTCCTTGAACTCTGACAGGTTGGTGCCATCACCACTTCCCTGGGAAAGCTGTTCCATGGCTGACCACCCACCCACGAAGAACCTTTTGGCTGCCAGGACTCAGTGCTGACTCACATTCAATTTCCACCAGCCCAAATCCCTTTCTGCAGAGTAGCTCCCCAATTTATATTTACAATAATAATGACTTCTTATACAAATGGGTAACTAATGCATTGTTACCTTATCACCTTCATTTTTGGCACTACCTGCCAAGCCTCTCAGGCCCTATAGCTGCATCCCATGGAGTTCTCTCTCAGGATGCAGGACTTGGAAAGGAGACTGGGGGCAGCCAGAGCAGCTCTGTGCTCCAGTAAATCTGTCCCTCCCTACAAAAAGAGCCTCCTGCACCTGCAGCAAAATCAAAACTTGTTCTCAAAAGCTGAAAGGAGGAGGTTTCTCCTAGAAGCCATGTGAGAAGTCAGAACTGCCAGAGTAGCCACACTGGTGTTGTCCTGCCTTTATCTTTCTCTTTATAAACATTTAGAGGGAGAGGCAAACCTCTCTGAAAGGCAGACTCTGACCTGACAGTCTGGTTCAGTGGGTCGATTTGGGATGGATATCCTTTTAGTTTAGCTCCTTCTTTCCTTTGTTTTGCTGGGTCATTCCAGACAATTGGCTTAAAACTGTTGCCTGTTTCCTTCTCTAATTGTGACAGTACCCACTGCCTGCCTTCCTGAATCCTTGCTGAGGATTGTTAATGGTGGGAATGAAGAAATACCTCCAGAAGTGCTAGTTGTTAATTCAAGTGAAGAAATGCTGTTGTATGTACAATAATTGTGCACAATAATTTTGCATTTGGATGAATTGGCCAGTGGCAACATCAGCTGATGTTCAGAACAATTCACTCCAAGGCCCTGCTTAGCTGGGTTTATCAGCCATTGGATTATGAGCCTGGGGTATTGTTTTGTGTTGCACAGTGAAGGCATTCTATCTGCACCAGCAAAGCCTCTGTTAGCCAGGCAGGCTGGGTGTGATGCTGTGAGCTGCAGCCAAGCCCAATTACCACGCGAGAACGCCTCTCCTGTTCGGAGCCTGCCAGCCATTTCCTTTGCATATTAATGATATTTATTCTATTTAAGTGCCTTTGCCATCACATCTCCAGCTCCCATTCCTCTGGCTGCATGGCTGTAAGCAGTGTCAGGCATGGACAGAGGTTGTTCCAGCTTGAAGGTGGGATTAATTGTCCTTTGAAGACAGGGCAGGGGTTTGGGTTTTGGGGTTTTGACTGTATTCAGGGGTTAAGCTGTACTCAGCAGCACCAACCACCTCTGTCATTTGCATGGGGTAAGAGTAGAAAGGTTGATCTGTTGCCTTTCCCCCCGAATTTTCCTCCTTACTCCCATCTTGCCCCAGCTTTCTGCACAGTGCTCTTTGGAAGAGCTCCAGCTTGGCTCCTGACCAGAGGAAGCTGCACAGTCGGGTTTCTCTGTACCAGCCTTTTCCAGCCTCTGTGAGGTGACCCCTGTGATGGGGCTTCTGCAGTCTCAGCCCTCTGGCTGCTGGTACAAAAGAGGGATTAGGCCCATAGCTGATCCCCCCTGCTAATCTGAGGAACATGGTCTGTTCATTCAAGAACAGTTGCTGTAAAGATTTTAAGGATGTTGTTACAGCTACACTCGCGGGCAAATAGAGCAGTTCATCTGCTTCAGGCTGTGAAGATTTAATTGAGCTCCAAGGGAAGGCTTGAAGCTGAATTAAATCTTTTGCTGATGGAGAACAAGGTCTGCCATGAAGAAATTCTCCGATCCTTGTCTCCCCTGAGTGCTGCCATACCAGCCCAGGACCAGCTCTGAGACAGTCCAGAGCAGAGGTGGTGCTGAGAAAGGGGCTGTTTACCCTCATGGAGTTGCTTCCTGCAACCAAATAAATTATTTTATTCTCTGTTCAACGTGTGTAAAAGATATTCAGAGTAACTGAATGCCATTTTTTAATTGCTGACACTCTGTAACTAGAGATTGTGAGATTTGCAGGCTCTCAGTCGAAATGTCATAATAAGATTATTCCCTGTAATCATGTAAGAAGAAATAGCATATGTGAGAGGAGACAGACCAGGAGAGAATAGTTTATCAGTTTTCCTTAATAATGTAAGTATGACACATGTATTAATTTTGGAGCAGACTGTGGAGATCTGTAGTAGGACCCTACATTTTTTCTTCCTGGATTTTACTCTTGGATAAATAAATACTCAAGTTCCAGCACATTATGGGTCTCAGGACATTTTTTCAGCCTCCTTACTGCCAGAGGTACCTGGTTAGTCCATCTCTGTAAGGATTACACTTGGACGTCCTAAGGCACAAATCTTGTGCCACTTGCTTGGAGTCAATTCCCCTGGATTTCTGCTCAGTAAACACCTCTTAAAATGACTTTTAAAAAACACCTTCAGCCCTGTGTTTCTGTTAGTCCGACAAAAACATCCTCAGCAGCCAGGAGTCCACTGTGGGATCCTCTGGAGATAGCCAGATTTAGTCCTGAGACTCAGAAATCCCACAATATCTTTAAGAATATGTCAAAAAGTGCTTCCATGGAAGGAAAAATTTATGCAGACTGTCATCTGCTGCCTTGGGTTTGTCTGGGCTTTTTGGACAGGAGAATTTGGGTTGTTCTGTGAAACAGTGTTTTCATTTAGGATCTGTAATGTTTTTCACATGGAAAAAGAAACCCCAGGAGGGTCAGATGTCTGGGTAAGGGGTAGAACTAACTACAGGATACTGGTGGATTCTCAGAACTCAAAGTTCTGAGAATATGTAAAGTGTCATGTTTTGTTACTTGAAATAGAGAGGTGCTTGCTGAGAAGATATTTCTGCAATAACACAATTACTTTCATGGATTTCTCAAGAATTTAGAGCGATCTCCTGCTATCAGATCAGGTAATTAACATACCCCAAAAGTCATTGTTTTAGACTTCATGTCTTTTTCACAAATCCTCCCTGTTTGTAATGTACCTTAACACATTTTTATTCAGATGTAACCAACCTAGGACCAACACAAAGGTGTCAAACGTGTTTAAACTAGAGGAGAGTTATTACAGAATTCAACCTTGAACTGCCTGGGGTTACAGGAAAGGACAGAACAAGCCATGAATTATGGGGAAATAGATGTGAGGTGAGTGACAGGTAATATTCTTGGAGGCTTTAGAGTTCCAGAAAAAAGGGAAATGTGAAATTCATGGTGAGACAAAATGAGAGACCCTTCAGAGACACTAATAAATCTGATGGGTGTTGATTAGTGCAATGTTTGTGAGCAGATTCCCATCTTTTGTGCAATCAAGGGAGAATTCTTTCTGAGTCAGTGCGTGGTAACCTGGTTCTCACCTGGTGTAAATCACAGAGCTGATTAGTTTTAATAGCATTTTACCAATGTTCTGGACAGGAAAAAGTGAAAACAGCCATCATGGCAGCTATTCTGTGTAGGGGTACCAGTAGGGGTTTTTCTGGGTCTGGATTGAAGGCACTTGAGACAGTGATTCGTGTTTGGACTCAAGTGTTTATTATTTCTTATGAGTAAAACAGTCTCATTACTGTGAGTTCTGCAGTCTTTCATTAGAAGGCACAAAATGGCCAACAATCTCTTGTTACAAGGTCTTTTAAGACTAAACCATCTAATTAAGAACTGACACCTGGATTATTTTCCCTTTTAACCCAATACCTGATCCCAAAGAGTCCGCAGTGTGGAATTTCTGCCCAATTACAAAATGCCCCCCAAACCCATGAAGAAGAAGGAAGAAGCAGCATGAAGAAGAAACCCAGGACAACACCCTGTGCCCTCCATCTTCCTTCCATCCACAACATACTGAAAATCCCAAAACCAAAATTTCTCTCCAAGTGATACACCTACACTACTCTCTCTAATCTATTTCACACTGTTGTGGATTCTAGTCTATCTTGAAATCTGGGAAACTTTCTCCATGAATGAGGGTCAAAGTCAGTGCTCCCCTGGGGGTCAGGGCACCCCAGAGCAGACAGAGAAATATTCCCGGTGCCCTGGGTTTCCACAATACTGATTTTGGTCTTCTGACTGGGATTTCATTGCACAGTCTTAGGTCTTAATTATTTTGCCTTTCACTGATGTAACAAAATGAGAGGAGTCTAAACCAGACACAGCTTCATCCATACCAAAACTTGAACCAAATCCAGTGCAAAAATGAACAGACTGATATCTGTGACTGAAGCTTGTGGATGCCTCACCCCTTGTTATGCTGAAACAGCTCTGGGAAGGGTTTGCCTCTCCCATAGGAGACCCAGTGTCCTGTTGTGCTCTAATTCCTCCTGGTGCTTTAGGTATCCCATCAAGTAACTGCATGGAGATGATTGCTGGAGCCAAGGCTCTCTGTGACCTTGTGAGGTTAATCCTCATGTGTGCTAACAGCATCCAGTCCATATGTTCAGCCTTGCCTGTGGCTCTGGGCAGGGCCTTGGGTGGGTGCAGTGTTAAAGCCATACCTCTGCCTCCTCGGGTAGAGGGAAGCTTGCCAGGACTGGAGGGGGAAATGTTGGCTGATGCTCTTGAAAGCAAGGACAGTCATGGTTTTTCCTCCTCCCACCCAGGTTAGAGACTTGGAGAACCTCAGGACCTTTTTGTTTATCTTTGTTTAACGAGCAAAGAGAAAGATTGATTTTGATTTAAATGTCAGATGACAGAATTATAGACTTGCCAACGTCTTGGGTGCCCTTTTATTTAAAAGAAGCATCTGTGCAAAAATTGGTACCCACAACAAAGCCAAGGTCTCAGCCAGCAAAATTGAAGTGACTCTAATAAACTGGTAAATGCAAAGCACAAAGATGCCTGAATCTGCCTCAGAAACTTCAACTTCTCTTGAAGCTGCAGGATGGGGGCAAGAGAATTTTCTAATCCTCTGACTCACATACCAAATTGCTCTGCAAAGCCTGTGAGCCACAGGATGTAACATTGTCTCTAGAGATGAAGGGATGGGAAGATTTAGGAATAGTTTACAGTGGGGGATGATGGTGGTTTCTTGGGGAAACCATCTTGATGATGGTAGCTCATTTGGCCCTGCTCGGTAATGAAATGGGGCTGATCCTGAGTCATGGGTAATTTCAAGGGTCCTGTGTCTATTTTTTGGTCTCCCCAGTACAAGAGAGGTGTAGGCATACTGAAGAGAGTCCAGAGAAGCACCAGAATTGTGATTAAGGGACTGGAGCTTCTCTCCTATGAGGAGGCTGAGAAAGGTGGGAGCTCAGGGGGAATCTCATCAAGGTATATAAATATCAGGAGGGAGGATACAGAGAGGACAGAGCCAGGCTCTTTTCAGTGGTGCCCAGTGACAGGACCATGGGAGGGTCTATCTGAACATCAGGAAATGCTTTTTTTACTGTGATGCTGACAAGGTGCTGCCTGGCTGGTTGTGAAGTCTCCTTCCTTGGAGATGTTCCAAAGCCATTGGGCTTGGCAGTGGCTCTGGGTGCTCCTGTGAGGGGGGGCCACAGGATGACCTGCAGAGGTCCCTTCCCACCTCCACCATTCTATGATTCTTTGTAAAACTAAGGGTTCAGTTTACCAAAAGGAATTACATCCATCTAACTACAGGTGTGTATGACCACACCAATATTTTTCTGTACAAGAAGTCTCTGGTAGAGGATTTCTCAGGTTCCAGAGCTCCACATGGAAACATGAAGCTAATCCAGACTACAAGATGGGGATTTTCAGGCTGAAGAGGAGCTATAGGCTCTCTGAAATGATGTTTCACTGTGCTTTGCTCCTGTAAATGGGCTTTGACAGAGGAAGCTCCCTGCAGTGAGGAAACCTGGCAGCACCTCAGGTTGGGTAGTGGCAGTGTCCTTCTCCAAGGGACAGACTCTCAACCTCCATCCCATGTGGACTTGCTTGGAGCTTTGCAGTGTACCCAAAATAGCAGCACACCATGTCTGACTCATTTGCTGCACCACTGAAGCCCTGTGCAGCGTTGCAGTTGACCCAGCAGTGGCTTAATAATATCTGCAATTCCAGTGATGTCTCCTGGAGAGATCTGAACTACTGACACCATGTAGTGCAGTGGAATAATGGGAAATGAGTTTTGATGGGAGGGAGGGTAGCAGTAAAGACAAAAGTCCCTTCTAGGTCAAGAGGTTAATGCAGGCCAGGCCAGTGAAGTGTTGCTGGTGGAGGTGCTGAGAGGCCATGGAAAATTTACAAGCTGACATCCTGAGCCACTGCCAGGCTGCAAAACATTGAGCTCAGTCCTCTAGGCCTGTCATGCCATGGCCAGGCAGGGGACACTGAGTCTCTGCAGGAGATGAGGTTGTGTGCTGATGGTCACTCACCTTTCCCTGCAGTGTTCTTGTAGGATCTGCTGATCTCTGCACACTCGGTGTCATCCCGAATTCAGCTGGGTGTCTGATCTGTCTGCTCCAAAAATGCAGAGCTGAGGCCTCACTGGAGGCTTGGCAGGGGGTTGGGGGCTGGCTGGTCTCTGCTGAGCTGTGGGCTTCACTGGAAACATGAAGAACACAATTTCAGATCAGGTAGGGGTCTCTTTGACATATCAGTGTCCTTGTAACTGTTCATTCATTCTCTTCATTGATGCTTTTCCTTCTTCATAAAATTGCTGAGTTTGCTTCTTTTTGCTTGAAAGAAGGGAATATTCTATCTCTTCTTGATTAGGTGAATACTAACCTAAAGAGTTCAAAAATTCCTGTGAGGATACAGGTTTTATACCATGTGTCTTCCCTAAGCCCTGGGTGATGTGCTCAATGGAAAACTGGGAGCCTCCCAACATCTCAGTCCCAAAGAGGAAAGACTGGTTGGAGCACCAGGCTAAAAATTATCTCAGCTGTGTCTTCCCCTCATTCTGATCCTGACTTGCCCTGATGGTTGTAGAGGTGCTTTTCTCCCCCTCCAAAGCAGCTCACTTCCTCCCTGGTGTCAGAAGGTCTGGTTGCCTGGTGTTTATAGAAATTGGAAGTCCTCCAGGGAAAGGCTGAATGCTATTTCACTCCTTTAACAACCCACCATCCTGTGTGAGCTGTAACCCCCACGACAACCATATGTCAGTCTTATTTTAAACCTAATCTGATATAAATTTGCTTATACAAAAGCAGAGAGAGAGACATGAGGAGAGCTGACCTCTCCACATATCCAATTAGATTTCCAGTTTGAAGACAGTGTAAGTAAGTAAAGAGTAAAACCTGAGCAGGCTCTCCAGAGCTTGGCCCCTGGGCAGCCCTTTTCTCCCTGAAAAACGAAAGTAGCAGCAATGGGAGCTCCTTGTCCCACATCTCTGGGCCCACCTCTTCCTGTGCTCTTGGAGACACAGGTTGTTTCCACCTCTCTGGGATCCAGCCCTCTCCACCATGTACTGTCTCACCTGGGCATCACCAAGACAATGCTTTTGGGCCAAAGCTGGCAACTTCAACTTGTCAGTGCTGAGAATTTGGTGTCCTTCAACTGTGTGCAAGGCACTAGCACTGGAGATTTGGGCCATGCTGCCTGTCAGAAGGGTAAGTGGGTGAAAATGATACAGCCCAAACCAGCTGGGGTCTGATTAGTGGTGTCCAACCCTCAGAATGGTCAGGCAGCTGTTTCTCTTGTGAATGATGGAGCATCTGCTTGTAGGGTAAATCAGACAGGTAGTTGTGAGATATCCAGCTGAAAATTCTCCTAACACATGCTGATTGAGTATTGGCTAATAAAAGCCTGAATTGTCTGGCTCCTGTTGAGCTGTGCAACCAGAAATCTCAAAGACTTTACTGCTAGAAGTCAGGGGAAAACTTGGGTGCATGAAATGGCAATAAATCAGAGCCTGAAAGGTTTTTAGATTTAATGGGGCAGTGAACAGCATGCAAACAGGACCAAGTATTTCCCTTTCTTCCATATTTCTTTCTCTCCCCTTCTCCCTTCAGCTTTTATGCTTTGCCATAAGGGAGTACTGAGGGAGGCTGCACAACATCACTTTTCCTAAGATGAAGTCCCTAACTGTTGTGTTTTGTTCCATTCTCCAGCCACAAAATTTATGATAACAATAAATTGAAGGTGGTAATGTGCTCCCCAGTTTATCAGTGAATTCATGGATAGAAATGAATGTGAAACACAACCTTCCTGCTGCTGATTTGGAGTGTTGTGGCAAGGCAGCCAGAAACTACAGATCCCTTTTCCATTGCAGTGGGGACCCCTCCTATTGGCTTCATTCATGCAGAGGTGATCAGGCTTCTCATAAATCTTTGCAGGCTTCCAAGAGATGCACCATTTTCAAATTAATTTCTTGCTTGGGATAATAAACACTTGATTCATCTCCTTCTTCCCAGTTACAGACTGGTTGTGGTGACACTAAATACTAGACAGTCAAGGTGAAAGGGAGGTGATGATGGGCAGTACACAGACTGCAGAGGAGCTCAATCACTTGTTTGCATCAATCTTCACTCCAAAGCTGTGCTCATATTGGAAAGGGTTTGGGTGACAGGGTGAGAGGAGATTTGTGGGAGGGAATCCCTTTCCTCTCCTGAGTTTTAATTTCTGAGTGTCATTGAACTATTCCCTTGGTGAGGCAGTGAGGCAGAGTGTTTCAGGCACAGTGTCTCCCCTGTGAGTGCATCACATCAGAGCAACTAAAAGACTTTCCTGACACTGGGGCTGCAGGCAATCCAGGATCCCATTCTGGAGAATTTTTCCTTCTTTGCTTGTGCTTTGCCAATAGGATAATAAGAGGGGGAGGGCAACAGAGAGACTGGGAAAGGGAGCCAAAATCAATATGGCACTGGAACAAATTGGGATTTTAAGGCTGCTCCTCAGTAGGGAGCACATCATGGGCACTTCTCTCTTGTACCCTGGTGAAGTTGGCTGGGTGCAGCTTTGGTTCTTAAGGACCAGGTCCCAGTAAAGAGGCACAGATCAGAGCAGTGGGGAAAATCAAAGTGTTCTGAAAGAGCTGAGCAATTCAGTATCACATGGAAAATGCACAACCATGCATCAAAAGCAGCTGGAAGAACAGAACAATGCTGCAGTTAAAATATTTGGCTTGGGTTCTTGTGACAGCTCTTGATTTCACTGTGCTTTGCTTAGTTCACTTAATGTTGTTTGCAAGTAAGCTAAGAGCCCCAAAGGATTTGGGAAGATATCTTCCAGTCTTCAGTTAATCAATTTAAATGATTTTCCATCAATTTATCATTGATCAAGGATTTTCCACTGTGGTTTGTTGCTTCTCTGATAAAACTGTTACAAAAAGATTGTGGACACTAGGAACCAACCATTAAAAATAAAGAGTAAAAGGAAATTATTTGCAAATATCTCTAAGTCTATTTTTCAAGTGCTTATAAAAAAAATCAACACATTTAAAGAAAATCAGGATGGCTCCCAAACATTCTGCTAACCAAAATAGGGCTTTATTCATAATAAATACTATTTATGATGAATAATTTGACTAGGAAGAACTGGAGAGAGGCCAATGTATCCATCTATTTAATATGAAATATGGGTGATCCAAAGAAGCATAGACTTCTCAGTCTTATTTCAGCTGCTGAAAGAATAACTGAGAAATTAATTAAAGAACAGGCAGTAAAACACCAGGGCAAATATAAGTTGGAAGCAGCAAAACTCCAGGGATTTTAAGGGTAAGATCACACATTCTTTAATTCACATTTCCTGGTCAAGGTAGGGATTACTCCTTTCACTAGCATTTCTGTATCTGCTAAGATCATGAAGAGAGATGTGGGCTTTCACTTGGTGTAAGCGGAGCTTAGCACATTGCCACCTAATCTTTGGTGATGTCTTAGAAGGCTGCAGCATCTGAATGCAAATAATGTTATGTGTCTGCTGTTAATAACCCCTCAATTTCTTTGGGAAGATTAAGAGCAGAGCAGATAATGGATGACAGGCAGATACAGTTATTTTAGATTTTCAAGATGCTTTTTTTAAAAAAAATGCATTACAAGAAGCTATTAATGGGATTTGGTTAGTATAGAGGAGGAAGGAAGGCAGAGGCAGAGCTTCAGCAGTGGTGAAGAGGAGGGACAGAAAGACAAGGGCCAAGAGTTCAATTCTCAGCATGGGAAGAGGTTAATAACAAGTTCCACCCAGAATCAGGTTCATGAAGATTTGTGAGGAATAAAAGCACCTCCATAAAAGCCTAATAAACCATTAAAATTGCCAACATGAATTTCAGTATACCAAAGCAGAAGGCAGTGCTGCTCAAAAGGGCTGATGTAAAGGTTCCATACACACTGATTATTTCTGTATTCAATTTAACCCTCTGGACATAGGGACATAATTGCTAGCAACTGAAAGAAGAGATTCAGGCAGCACACAGCAGGGCTTACAACAGTGAAAAGCCTGCTCAGCTGAGTTAAGGAATGGGTGGAGGAAGCTGTGTCCAATAATAATGATGTGTCTAATAATAATCCCATGAACTAATGCTTCATCTGTGCCACCTGCTGTATCGAGTCTGATCACTCTTTTGTTGAGCAAAAGAATGGTAGAATCAAAGAATCATGAAATTGTTAAGGCTGGAAAAGACCTTTGAGAGCACTGAGTCCAACCATTAACCCAGAACTGCCAAGTCCCAACAGCAAACCATGTCCCAAGTGCCACATCTACACTCTTTTAAACACCTCCAGGGGTGCTGGCTCAGTCATTGCCCTGGGCAGCCTCTTCCAATGCCTGACCACCCATTCAGTGAGGAAATTAACCTAAACCTACCTAAACCTTCCTTGGCACGGCTTGAGACTATGTCCTCTTGTCCTGACACTTGTTAGGTGGAAGAAGAGACCAACCTGCAGCTGCAGGCTGCTGTCAGGGGGTTCTAGAGAGTCAGAAGGTCCTTCCTGAGCCTCCTTTACTCCAGGTGGAACAACCCCATCTCCCTCAGCTGCTCCTCATCAGACTTGTGCTCCAGACCCTTCCCAGCTCTGTTCCCTTCTCTGGACATGCTCCAGCCCCTCAGTGTCTGTCTTGTTGTGAGGTGCCCAAAACTGAAGCAAGAATTTGAGGTGTGGCCTCCCCAGTGCCCAGCACAGAGGTGCAGTCACTGCCCTGGTCCTGCTGGCCACACTGGTGCTGACACAGGAGCCCAGGATGCCACCCTCCTCCTGGCCCACCTGGGCACATGCTGGCTCATGTTTGGCCACTGTCAGCCAGCGCCACCAGATCCTTTCCTGCTGGGCAGATTTCCAGCCACTCTGCCCCAACCTGGGCCACTGCAGGGGCTTCTTGGGACACAAGGGCAGGACCCAGGCCTTGCTTTTCTTGAACCTCATCCTGCTGGCCTCACAGCATCCATCCAGCTTGTCCCCATGCCCCTGCAGAGCATTCCTCCCCTCCAGCACATCAACACTCCTGTCCAGCTGGGCGCCATCTGTGAACTTACTGAAGGTGCCCTTGATTCCCTAGTCCAGATAAAGATATTAAACAAGACTGGCCCCAGCCCTGAGCCCTGGGACCAGGAGCCAGTAGTGAGTGGCTGCCAGCTGGGTTTACACCATTCACCACCTTTCTCTGGGCTTGACCACCCAGCCAGTTTTTTACCCAGTGGGGACCATGTCCATCCAAGCCATGGGAACTCAGTTACTGCAGGACTGTGCTGTGAGAAATGGTGTCAAAGGCTTCACTGCAGTCCAGGCAAACACATCCACAGCTCTTCCCTCAGCCACCAGGTGGTCACTTGATCATAGGAGATCAGGTTGGTCAAGCAGGACCTGCCTTCCATAAACCCACGCCATGTAGCCCCACATTTCTCTTCACAGAGAAAAGCAAAGCACAATTCTTCCCAAGAATATTTCTGGGTTTCACATTCTCTGAACATCAGAGAAAGAAAACACAATTCTTATCATTTGCTGTGCCTGTGTTTGTGCAAAAGTAGAATGCAATATGGAGATTGTTTACCCAAAGTGATGGTGTTTTGTTTCCTTGGCCTAGCAGGGCCAAGAGTGTGTGTGTGTGTGTGTGTGTGTCAGGACTGTTGGGTGACAGTCACAGGATTCTGTGCAGCTGGAGTGAGGCTCTGTGCAGAGTTGAGGGCTTGGCAGGTTCAGTTTTAGATGTATAGAATAATATAGTATAATAAAGTAATGAATTAGCCTTCTGATATCAATGGAGTCCTCCTCATCATTCCTCCTTTGTTGGGGCCTTCACATCACAGCAATAGCAGGGCCTGATCACCTGGTTGTCCTGTATGTGTCACATGATGGCACTGCAGATGGACTTCTCCAAAACCTTCCTTGATTCCTAATCTTCCTTCCACTGAGATCAGGTTGACAGGCCTGATGTTCCCTGGATCCTGCTTCTGCTCCTTCTCATAAATGGGCACAACATTTTCAAACCTCAAACTGGAATCTCTCCAGTTAGCCAGGAGTGCTGGTAAATGATTAAAAGTGATTGGTGATGCAAATAGGAAGAAAATTACAGTGATCAGCAAAATGTAGCTTTTCTTTACAGGCTTGAGGGAAAATGTTGCAATTTAATCCATAGGGAAAGAAGATAAGTTAGAACTGATGTATTTTATAGGGTTAATACTCAAAGGGAAGAGCTTGTGTGCCCCTTTCTGGTTTTGCTTTTTGTGTTTTAATCCTTTTTATGAAGTAATGAGTACAGAAAACTACCAAGACAGTAAAAGGCAGTTTGTTTCACAGAACTGTTCAGAAGCTGCATGACAGAGTCTGTATTTTAAGTTTGTGGACCTCAGTGGGGGAAGTATTTCTTGGTGGCAGCTGTATACTTTTGTAATGTATGCCAATAGAATAGAATAGAATAGAATAGAATAGAATAGAATAGAATAGAATAATTATATATGTATATATATTTTTTAATTAAGGATTTGGTACTTTCAGGATCTAGAATTTTAGTACTCTAAAGGAAAGGAAATGTCTTGGGCTGTGAAAATTCAAGGTGCATACTGATCTCAAATTGGGAATGAAAGGGATGTCATGCCATGGAAATATCACCCTGCTCACAAGTGCTGCTCTGCACAAAATCATTTTCACTCTGCAGTGATTGTAACATGGGTTTTCTCTTTCCAAACTGCACAGGGTTCAGATTTGTTGGCAGTTTGGAGCTCTAGGTCAGGCTATTTTGATGTTACCCATTGTGGTGTCTCAGACCAATCTGAAATGCTTGGGCAGGGGTGTGAGACTTTGCCTGTCTGTGACTGCAGTTTTCATTCAGTCTGAAACATTTGAAACTGAGAATGAAACATGGGCAGGTCTGTTCACCCCAGCTCTTGGGCAGCAAAACTCCAGATCTGTTTTTTTTTTTTTTTTGAAGAATTGCAAAGTGAAATCCCTGCAAAGCTGAAGAATGCTATGAGAAATTACCTGTGACCTGACACTCCTGGGTGTGATGACACAGGCTGGGATGTTGCTGTGCACACACATGTGCTGGTCTGGGAGTGACAGCAGGCTCCAGGCAGCTGTGAGGTGTTTGCTGATGGTGATGCTGCTGTGAGTGAGATGTCAGGGCCCTGTGCCATCAGTGGGGATCACTTGCTGGAGAACTGAACATGTGCTCTCGATATTTCTCTTTTTTGCTGAAGTCACTTGATGTGCATGTTAAGATGTGACCACCTGAGGCACCTGATTTGCCTTTTTTCCCATAATGGTGCTTGCTGGCCTAGCCCTACACTAATTGGAGTCCTCCAGCTGGTGCTGAGAAGTCACCTGCTGGCTTCTTGCCTTACCTCCTTTTTCCACAGCACTCTTAATAGCAGAGGCAGCAAACAGGACAAGGAGGAGCTATCTGGATGCTAAATAAGCACTTAGGACACTGATGAAATGTGACACAGAGATCACATCTCCCCTTTGCTTGAGAAGGCAGGGAAGTGCTCCAGCCTTCAATTATCACTGGGGAGCTGAGGCACAGAAAATTTCCTGGTCACACCATGAAGAAATTCAATGGCAGCAGCTGATTCCATCTTTCCTGGAGTCCAGCCCTGGCTGTAAAGCAGAAGCCTGACCCTTCAAAGAGGCTTTTTTTCCCCTCCTGCCTGTTTGTCCCTGTGTCTCATTGTGTCGTGCTTAGAATTAACATCCAGACGTGCTGTGGACAGGTCAGGTCTTTCTGGGGTGCTCTGTGGGGGATAAGCCTTACTTCAGGGCTTTTATGCAAATTCATACCAGCAATGATCCAAAAATAGTAATCTTTAATCATGGATAATTTCTAAAATGAATCAAGCACATTCTTTTCTAATGAACGATTCTCTTAATAATGATAAGGACTTTCTAATATCCCTAAATATGTTTTTAGAAGGCATCAGTCTCTCCTTTTAATAAAACCCCTTTGGAAATATTGTGTGTAATTTGAAAACCTCAGGAAAAAAGAAGAGTCTGGTTGAAGGCAGTCACTGCTCTTCAACCTTAATCACATCAAGATGGTTTTTGTCTGCAGATTTCACTGGTGTGTGTGGATGTGTGGCTCAGACCTTTCCTTAGGCATGCACTGACTTGATAAGCTGTAATGACCATGTCAGTGACCCATGGATGATGGGCCACTGGGAGATTTTGGGCATTTTGAAACTGCACCTCTCCATCCACTCTGCTGCACCTTTGGGGGGTTTCTGGGGCAGCCACAGGAGCTGGTCTGTTCCAGGAAAAGTGATTTTGTACCCACCACAGAGCACCCTGGAAACACCTTGGGCAGGGACTTTCAGCTTACCCCTGGCCTTTGAACTACTCTGAAGGACAACTCTAAACTGCAGGAAATTGTACAAAAACCAGAAAGCCAGGGGAGGTTGTGCTGGACCACATTGCCTTGCAGAGGTATTGCTTTGCTCATTGGGCATAAAGCTGCTGTGAGCCTACTGAATAAGACTAGAGGAAAAAGGAGGAGCATAGTCTGTCCTAGAGGCACTGTGTAGAGTGAGCAGAGGGATCCAGGAAATATCTGGCTGGAGGTGTTTGCCTCAAAGTGCTTGGATTCTGAGAGAGGGCATAACTGAGCCAGAGCAGAGAGACAAGAGCAGTGACACATGTGCCAAATGTGCATGTGCCCTCACTGCCAGGAGTGTAAAACTTTAAACTAATATTGGTCTTTCCTTACTATCTGAGTCTTTCACTCTGCCACTTTTTTTTTTTAAATCTTTTTAGAGATAAAAAAACACCCCATAGATTGTTTCCTTAGAGTGCTGAGGTTGTGAGTGCTCAGTTCTATTTCAGGGAGGCACAGTTGCACTCAGGAGTTCCTGGCACTTTGATTCATACTTCTCCCATAGGATGTCCTGACCACCTGTGCAGTAGTTGTTTTACCAACTTATGTTTCGTAAAACATGTTTGTTTTATGTTTGGTTAGTCAGAAGTAGGAAGGTGTGGAATTACCAAGAGAAAACCTTTATTCCTTCTTGGAATGTGTTTCACCAGGAATTGGGAGCTTTTCCCAATGTGCAGTGCCCAAGACCCAGGGCCAAGGATGCAAAACTTCTTGTCCTGCAGCATGATTACACTAAATATCCAGGGTGAGCAGCTGATTCTGGCTTTTCCTTCAGTTTTCAAGGTTGTCCCACAGACAAAAGCAAGATCCCTGCAAGGCAATGCAGCATTAGGGTTGAGCTCTTGTTCTGTGATAATGTACAGTTCTCTCTTGCATTTACAAGTGTGTCAGCAGGGGGGTCAGGCCTTGTGTTGCAGACCCATAACTGTGAGTTGGAGCTTCCCTTTGTGCCCCTGCTGAAGGGCAAGCAGGTTTCATGGTGAAGAGAAAGCTCCTTGTGTGAAAAGTTGAAGATCTAGATAGACACCATTAAAAAGCAAGGGGTGTGAGGCAAGTGAACATCCAAACCAAGAGATGAATTTGGAAATTTACTGCTCTTCTAGCCTGTCCAGTGTTGGTTGGATATGGTCTCAGTGCTTGGATCACTGGAACTGGTAGTTTTTAATAAATAAGGTATGGGAAAGCTTACATAGCTTTAACTTTTAATATATAGCTTTTTTACAGCTTTAGCTTTTAGCTGAAGCTAGCTTAAAAAATGCATATGCCTGTGCTTAAAGGTGAGGGAAAGGTAAGTAGGTTATGGTGAAATCATGTGGTATGATTGACTTGTTTTTATAAACATGTTTGTTTACTTATGCTCCTAAAAGTGTGGGTGCTAGAACAGAGGAACTGTGGTGTGTCTTGTAGCAGGAAAAGGGATGGAGGCAGGCAGGCAGAAATATGTGATGGAGGCATGGAAATCTTTTAAACTGGATTTAGTTCTGGAGATGTGATATGAAACTTCCCCCTTCAACATCGGTGTACCAGGATGGTCATCCTCCTTCCCCATATCCCTTGGGACAACCCAGCTGATGTTGCAGTGCTTTGCTGCAGCTCAACAGCAGCTGCTCCTTGGCTTTCCATGTGCTGCTTTGTGCTGCACAGAGCCTGGAGATCATTTCTGGGCAGTGCCATGCTCTTGTCTCTGTCCTCTTGTGGCTCAGATCCCCTTGTCTGGTATTGCTGGTCCTGGGGTTCATTTGGGTTCTCTGTCTGGATCCTCTCTCTACCTGCTTTCTCCCTGTCTTTGATGAAAAGAACCTTTAACTAGCAGAGTTGGTGGAGTAATTTGACCTAAAATTATCCTTTGATAATCCTGATTTGGATGCCATGCAAGATCCAAGGTGTTTCTACAGAATGAAAGAGACAGTGATGCTGTTTGTTATTGCATGGGGCTTAGAGTTGCAGAAGGCAAATGCTGAGGAATTCTTTGTGTCCCATCATCTAAATTTCATTCTGTACATGCTTTCTTACAGAGAAATTGTTCTGCAAACACTGTAGAGAGCTGTAAGGTATTAAAATTGGATTTAGGTTAGCATCCTCCCACCTGGAAATCCAGGTGCTTTACTTATCATGACTTGAGCTCTCCAGAGCTCAGAGACAACCATAAAGCTTCTGTGAACATCCTTAAATAGCTGTTCTGCATGTATAAATGCTGCTCCTAATTTCCAGAGCAAGTGATATGTATTGCTGTGCCTGGCTCTCTCTTTCCCTGGGTATTAATTACCCCATTCTTCTGCTGAAGAGCACGGCAGCAGGAGTGGCAGGGTTCGTGTTAGGTACTTCTGTCTGGCCAAATTCCCCTTCTCCATTTAGCAGAAGGTGCAAGAGAGAAGAAATGCTGTGTGAGAGACAGAGAAGAGACAGTATGTGGAAAATTCAAAAAACTATAATCAGTGGTAGTCACTGGAGGTGTCCAGATAAGGTGGTGGAGGGGTAACAACATAATGTATCTATGTTCTTGTAATCCTCAGTGTTATCCTAGCAACTCTCATCACGGGGAAATAATTTCCCTGGTATGGAGTAGAGCAATTATTTTTAAGGCCACACTAAAATCTAAGCTCTGTTTTCATCTGGTGTGGGGTGGCACAGCTGCATGACCCCTCAGCTGAGCTCAGAGGATTCACTGCAGCCAAAGTCCTGGTTCATGGTCCTACTGCCATAAAACGCCCCACAGGTTGGTTCTGGGTGGTGGACACAGGGTGCTGCATCCAAAGAGACATTTTAAGGGAAGCATGGATAACACAAAACTTGCTCACCCTGCTCTGGTGCTAGGATTTAGCCAGCAGATGCTTACAAACAGGGTGGATGGCCCAAGTTGTAGCTGTCCCCTTAATCTGCACAGCACAGCTCCTCCCAGGAACCTCCTGAGCCTTGGGGTCAGTGCTGCTTCTGGGGAAGAAAAGCTGCCAGTTAAGGGGCTGGCTGCCTGATGTCCTTTTCTGGCTTATGTGTTGGAAAGCTAATTGCAAATTTGTCATCTTTGGGGAGAAAAAGGTGGAAAAGAAAAATTTTCCAGGGGAAAGGCTGGTTGAGTTTTGATCTCAGCCTGAGGAGGTGCAGAGTTGGAGTGTGGAGTTTATTGGGAAATGGAGGTCTAACCCAGTGGCTTTGGAAATCAATAGGAAGCCTCCAACTGGCTTCAGTGTCTCTTTGTTCTAAGCAAACAGAAGATTGCAGAAATAGGAAAACAAAATGATAGCAAAGCTGCAGAATGCACATTTATCCTGGGCTCTGTAGAGATGCAATTACCTGTCTAGGCTTGTGGAGAGACAAAACAGTGATGTTTCTCTTAAGGGAAATGACTTAAACAAACAGACAAACAAACCAACCCAAATAATGCATTCAGGGGAATTGCATGGAGGAGTCTGCAAAGGAGGAGGATTAAAGGCTTGGTTCTGCCTGCTGCAGTCCTACCCAAACCTGAGTTTAAAAGCAATGTGACATAGTACAAGGAGCAGAGGAGGCAGCCCCAGTTCTACAAGGAGATGCTAGATTTGTTATCCAAACAGTAAAGGAGAATAAATTAAAAAAAAAAAAAAAAAAACCAACTAAAAACTTCCTAGTGTAGAGTCAAAAAACTGAGATCTGTTAGAACTGTATGGAAGGGACAAAATAAAATAAATTGGCAATAAATTAAAAACAAACAGGTTGTCTTGGGAGCTTTCAATCTATCTGGTTCTCTGTGAATGTGTCTTATACCTGGTGCACTCTATAACTACAGTAGAAAATCAGAGTGGTCCATGATGCACATGAGGGTGTTGCTTTGCATATGTATTCCTGAACAATGCCTGGTTACTATGGTGATAGGCACTATAGAAAGTGTTCATATGGAATCCTTGACAATTTGTAATCCAGTGGGGAGAGTGATGGTCTGGGAGGGTGTCTCTGGCAGATGGAGAGCCTCCAGAGAACCCCTACAGGGACTGAAGGGTCCTCACTGGAAACCTTTGATTCATTGGCTGAATTAATATATTTTGAGAGAAATAAAATGAGCTCTACCTACCCAACATCTGTAGCTTTGCTGGCTAGACATTGACTCAGAAACTTATGGACACCTGAGTAAATACACTGGGTTTTCCATTTAGTGAGACCTATCAGGTATTTGAACTCATATCTGCTTTTAAGCAGCTAATTCCATATGTAGGTGATACTAAGAATGTTAAACAGCCAATGAACTGGGATGAGACTTGTGAAATCAGAGTCATGGAGGCTTGAAGGGACCTTGGGAGATCACCTAGTCCCCCGCTCAAGCAGGGCCAGCTGGTGGTTCCTGAGTGTCACATCCAGGTGGAAGTTAAATATCTCCAAGGAAGGAGAGTCTCTGAGCAACTTGTTCTAGGAGTGACCACTCTCATAGTAGATAAGTTCTTCATGTTGAAGTGGCATTTCCTGGATGCCACTTTGTGCCCATTGCCCTCTGAGTGGGCACCACTGAGAAGAGTCCTTGTCTTCTTTACATTCTCCTGTCAAGTACTGATACACATAGACAAGGTTCTCCCTGACCCTTCTCTTCTTGAAAGCTGAACAGTCCCAGCTCTCCCAGCCTATTCTAAGTCAGATACTCCCATCCTTTATAGCCCTTTGCTGGACTCACTCCAGTATTTCCACGTCTCCCTGGTATTGTGGAGCCCAGCCTTGGAGAGCTTGGCTACAGGCACTGTCCTTTGGCCACCATCCACATGGTGCATCAGAAAATGATCAGAGGAGGCAGGATCCAGACCTGTGTGTCCCATCTCTCAGCTCTGACAGCCAGACCCTGCTTTCTAGCCAGGCTCAGAGATGGTTCCCTCCTCTGGCTTCTCTTCCTTGCTGCAGTGGAAGCCTGGTTGGAATGATGATCAGAAGTGGAGAAGTTGATGAGTCACTGTCGTGTAGAGCAGCGCAATTTTGTGTGGAGCACTGCGCTGGTCTGCCCACCCATCTCGGGTGAAGGTTTATTTATGGTGCTCTCCCAAGTGATACTGTAATATCCTTCCCTAGCCCACATTTCTGCTGGTGCCTGCTCACTACGAGATTTCTTTCTTTTTTTTCCCTCCCCCCAGTCTATTAAATAAGATTATAGTGTATTGAGGTTGAAGGGAGCAGGATATTATTAGGATTTTTATCATCACATTACTACTTTAGACAATTTGGAAGTCTCTTATCAGTCATGTAGAGCACAATGTACTGGGCCTGGCCTTGACATCCTCTCTGAGCACCAAGGCAAGATTCAGTGATCACCCAGAGGTTACCCAGGGTAAAGGTGAAAAACATTTTGGTGTGAACAGCTGTTTCTGGTGCTGGCTGCTTTACTCTCAGGGAGGGTTCAGGGATGTTGCATTTGTCTCAGTGAAGCTTTTCCCCTGTTTGCTAAGTTGTGCTTCACTAATGCACTCATCTGCCAGGAGGCTTTTGCAGTTTATGCCCATTCCAAAAACGAGAGAACATCTCCCCACTCCTCCCCACCTCCTTGCTCTGCCCAGGGAGGGCTCCAGGGGCTGGAGCAGGCATCCCTGATGCCTGCAGGGAAATGTGAGTGCTTTGCCATCTTTGTCTTCCATGCAGTGTCAGATAAGTGATCTGTTGAAGGGGTCTAGGGGAGGTAGAGCTGCTCATCCACCACTTTCTCTTCATCTGTTGCAGGCATGGAAGTGGTCAATTCATATTTAATTTTGGTATGAAGTTAGATTGTGTTTAGAGGCAAGGGAACCTGGCAGGGAATCTGGATTACTCTCAGCACTGATAAGTTTAGATTGCTAAGTGCAAGTGATAAAATACCTTCTCTTTTTCAGAAGAAGTTAAATATCTCTATTTCTGATCATTTATCAATTTCATTCTATACTTCTATTCTAATAAAACAATAATGTTTGATAAAATCAAAGGCAATAGAAATGCAACACTGAGTTTTGGATTCCCAAATGCTGATATGTTTGTGTCCTGAGAGCTGCTCAAAGGTGGCAAAAAAAAAGACTGTTTCTTTTCTATGGTCAAAGCCAAGCACAGCTCTCCTTGTACACTGCCTAGAGCAGTGCTCAGAGCAGCTGCTTCTGGTTTTCACTTTGGTGACATCTCTGGAAGTGTTCAAGGCCAGGCTGGATGGGGCTCTGAGCAATCTGGTTTAGTGGAAGGTGTCCCTGCCCTTGGCAGGTGTGTGGGAACTAAATCATCTTTAATGACCCTTCCAACCCCAAACCATTCCATAGTTCTGCAGTGGGCTGGTGAATGCATGGTGGTGATACTCCTTTCCTCTGCTGAAATACTAAATTTTGACTTTTTATTTTGACTCATGCCACCCTTCAAACAGTTTTGAGAGCTTATTCAATCTAACACTCAAAAATTAACTCAGAGGGCAGCAGTGAAGTGGTTAAGAAGAAGGGCAGTGGAGCACAGTGATGGAGATGAAAGGGAGATGAGACAGGATTATCCAGGACAAGTTTGTGTTTGCCGCAGGGGGATGACTCAGTGGTGACGGTGGCTAATGTAGATTTTGAGATGTGAGGGATTTTTTTCCAAGTGAGATTTTCGATGGAAAGTATGGTTTTAAATGTGGACTAATGTGAAATGATACAACAGGGACAGTAAAGTGCATATGTTAAACTGGGAAGCTCCGCAGCAGCCACCCAGTGAAAGGATTGATGGGTTATTTATTGCAGATTATGTGACAGGGAAAGAAATCTGGCTCATCAGAGGTCAGGGAAATGAAATGTTGTCCTCTTGTCATGGTAGGTGCTGCAATCGATCTGCTACCTCCTGTTACATCTTTTGATGGGCATGCAGAACAGCTTGTTGCTCGGTGGATGAGGTCAGGTTTTAGAGTTATAGCTGACTAATTTCTAGGCCAGCAATAACATTTCTTGTTTTCAATCTAATATAAATCATAGAATTATTTGGGTTGGAAAGGACCTTAAAGATCATGTAGTTCCAACCCCCTGCCATGGGCAGGGACACCTTCCACTAGACCAGGTTTCTCACAGCCCTATCCAACCTGGCCCCAAGGCATGGGGCATCCACAGCTCAATTTTGGACCACAAAATGCTTTCTCCATAGATAAAGAAAAACAGCTTAGCAGATAGACTATTGATTACCCATTATGGAAGTGTTTTTACATAAAGACAGCTTCTCAGTACCATCAGATAATGGTGCTACTAGAAGCATGTTAATGAAGCAGACTTGCCTTTTTTTTTCCTGTTTTGTGCAAAATTTTGATTTCCATAGGTTTCAGGAAAGGTCACCCAGTTTACAGCCTAGTGGGGCTTATCCTGTTTACATGTCATTTACTTCTGTGCCAATATATGAATGCTGTGTCTCTACTCCCCTGTGAACATATGACAGCATTTATCAAAGTCCAAAAATGTGAATGTGTTAGCCCAGACAGGTTAAGTCCTGTGCTTAACATTCAGTCAGCAGTACTGCTCCCCAAACCCTTCTTATATCTTTAATGATGGAGCTGTTCAGGGCCAGGCTCATGAGGAGTGGATCACCTTGGTCTTGTGGAAGGTGTCCCTGCCCATGGCATGGGAATTGGAACAAGATGATCTTTAAGGCCTTTTCCAACCCAAATCATTCTGTGAATCTGTGATTCTGTGATGAAAGTTCACACACAGTCAGCGCTGTTGGTGACTGATTTAGCTGGCCCAAGTTTTCTAAAAGCATGAAAAGGTATTTCCTCCTCTGAAAACAGTAGTCATTTCTTTACTCATCTGCCAACACAGTTGTGTGCCAGTCACAGTTTATGTGTTTTAATCCAAAGCATGCCGTGCTCTAGAACCCACAAAGCCCCAGGCCTAAAGGGCTTTGGCTTATGCCTGTGGCTGTTGGACACCATTGCTAAACAAATTACTAAAAGTGACAGCATGTCTGCCATGGCCCTCCATGGCTGTTGATGCCAATATTTGGCAGATTTTGCCAAGAATGCTGAGCACTGAGGGTTTTGTCTTATGGCCACCCTTGATGTGGTAAGTGGCACAGATAGTGCTAACAGGTACCTAAGCAGGTAGAGCTGGAGAGAGGTGAGTACAGCTTTTCCTGTGTACAGGCAGAGTAGAAATCCAGATCTGCCTTCTGGTAACATACAGCTAAGTTTTTTGGGGGACTTAATGTGTAAAGTGATGGTTTTTCACTGGAGAGACATTTCTTCTGTTATAAAGAACCTGGTGGCTGGCACCTGACTACAGGGTTCATTGCATTGGGCTTAGAAATGAACTAAGCTTGTATATCTGCTAAGATTAAGGGCCTGAATCTGTTCCCACCAAGACAGCTGTGAGGTTACCAAGCAAAGAGCACCCAGCATTACAAAATTATTTGGTAAATCTGAGTGAGATCAGCAGTCACTGAGAGCAGCCTAAAGAACAGCACAGAGGAGGCAAGCTGAGTGCAAGCTGGATGGATGTTGTTGCTTTGTGCAAGAGACAGTCCTCTGGAGTCAGGACATGGGCAAAAAGCAGGGATAACCAGCTTAGCAGACAATTAGGCTGTGGCTGAATGGAAGGAAATACTTGTGTGATTTAAATGCCAGCAAAGTTGTCAGGTTGGGGTTCTGCTCCTGACTCTGCCACAGGCTCTCAGACTCCTTCATTCACTGACAGTGCTCCCCCCTACACAGCCTTGTTCCTGCTTCAGAGCTGCTGAGATAAGGGGTGGCTGTATGGGCAGTAAAATGTTTTGCTGTAGACTTTGAGCTTGTTGCAACACCAGTCATGGGAGAAGTCATTTGTTGAGAGAAGGATGCTGGTGGCAAGGCTGGTTCCTACAGTATCTATAGCTATTTATGCATGTATATGTATATATATGTATTTATATAGCTATGAATGTAGGTATGTATGTATGTTGTAAGGTTGTCATCTTTGTCTCTGGTTACCACTGAAAGTGCTTTTTTGGAGGTGGTAGAGGAGGCAGGAATAGGAATGCAGCTGTAGCCTCATCTTCTTCACCCTGATCTCTCCTGGTGTCTTTGGCTGGCCATGGAGAGAACATGGGAGAAGCTGCATCAGGGTCTTCAACAGGCTAAATGAAAAGCTGAGAGGGCCTGCTTTGTAAAAGCAAACTGTTGTAAACAAGAAGTTGCTGATCTTTTGGGTAGAGGAATCAGCCCATCTAGCAGAATGGTGGTCCTTTTGAAATTGCCTGTAATCTGACACACCCCTATTGGGAAAATAGACCAATCATTTACTCAAAAGGCAGTATTTGCCTCAAGGTTTTATGCCAAAGTATCTCAGTCAGTGTTCTGCATGTGAGGAGATTCAGGGTTTGCCTGTGCAAGCCCAGAGGCTGGTACAGCTCAGGGGCACAGGGGTAGCACTGCTCTTTGGAAGAGGCCAAATTTCCTGCAGCACCTTGGAGGGGCTGAAACCTTTTGGACAATGACATCAGGAAGCTCAAAGTTACTTGTGCTTGTGTTGTGTGCATGGAAAGCTCTCTAGGAGCACACAGCTTGCTGTGTAAAGGGGAAGGGAAAGGGAGGGACAGATGGGAAGAAAGAGGCGGGAGGGAGAAAATGGATAGGGCAAATGCAGGCCAGACTTGGAATCAGTGGTGGCCAAACCTGCTAGCCAGAACATGCCAGGAGGAAGCAGAGATCATGCCCAGCCATCAAAACATCCTTGCTATCCCTTGCCAAACATTTCTCCCTGGAAAGACAAATAGGAAGCTGACCGATTTAATGTCATCCCAGGAGCCTTCAGCACAGCGTCATCAGCATGGCATGACAGAGGCTGACCTTCCCTGCCCTGAGTCAGACTTTGTCCTCTCTTGGTTTGGAGCCCCTCTCTGAGATAGGCCAGAGAAGATCAGACTGCCAGGAGCCAGAGGGTGAAGGGCTGGACAGGCTGTGATGGCCACGTCCTGCATGGCCAGGAGCAACAAGGAATGTGACACAGCCCTCCAGCTGAAACACAAGAAAATGTGAGAGGACTGTCCCTAATTTATCAGTTGGGAAGAGCTCTGGTGATGTGAGGAATGGGAGGGGACACCCTGTGGCACAGCCACAGTTAGGGGCTCAGCCCTGGTCTGCATCAGGGGGTGCTTATTTGTGGTTATTTCCTACTGGTCCCCTTGCCCACAGATGTACCGGAGTAGATCTGCTAAATATGCTGAATTATCTGTTTGCCTATAACAGCCAGTGAAATAGTAATTTTGGCAAAGAACAGGTTTTCAGGAAATCAATTACCTAAAATTCAACCTCCAGCTGGGTAAAGTCCCGCAGATTCCAGTGCAGTGTTTATGGTGCCTAATGTATTTCTTGTGTTGTGAATTGCTCTCTCCTCATTTTTATTATGACCACTTTCAACAAATGCAGCAAGGAACGCCCTTTAAAACCCTGTCAGTCAGCTCTTCCCCATGCACCTTTCAAAAATGGGCAACGAGGCCGCTGATCTCTACCTTGTTACATCCAGAGATCATAAAATGAGACTTGTGCTTAAGTGGATTATGTAGTTTTGCTCAGTGGCTTCACGTGGAGAGCAGAGACTGTGAGCCAGGATTTCTGGTTCCCTGCACTGCCTGTTGGCACTGGCTGGGCTCTTCCACAGTGTGGGGCATGGCCACCTGTTCCATTATTTGGTAGGAAACTGGGGCTGCCTTTGAATGCACCTTCCTAGGGGACTGTCCTGGATCCCTCCTGCAGAGCTGGGTTATTTCCTGTTTATTCCTTTCCTGTTTTCATTATATGCTTTAGTCTTAAATTCTGCAGAATGCAACTGGAAAGGTGATACACAGATTAACTTAGAGGTTCCAGCTTGTGTGTGAATCCCCCTGGACTCTTGGCATGACTTCCAGCTATGCTGTAGGTGCTGGGAAAGAGGTAAATGGCTTCAGACCAGGATATAAAATGTGCTACACTCCCTGCAGGCACAAGCAGAGTGGGGAGGAGAAATCACCAGTACAGGCACTGGGAAGAAAAATGGATGAGACTGAAGGTGTTGCACCCTATCAAGAAAGGGAGTTCCTCACTTACAGTTCTAGTAAGGGCAGATATTTGGATCTTCTTTTGTCATTACCATAAAAAACCCCTGGAAATGCAGGGAAATAGCAGGAAATGCACAGAAAACCCAGTGGGAAGGCACTGTAAAATACTAGTTAGGTATTAAATCTGGACAGCATGTCCAAAGGATGAGTTAAAGGGCTTGTGCTATCTAGCTACAAAAATTTAATGGATGTAAAAACCAAAGAAAGGGGGGAATGATTTGGCTTAGCAGTAATGGGGGCGGAGGGGGAGAGTTATGGAAAGTTTCAAACAAAACCAGGCTGAGTACAGGAGAAATCTGCAGTCAGATGTGTCACTTGGGAGAATAAGCTCCCATGGGGATGAGTGGCATTTGGTTGGCAGTTTGTGACTAGGTAAGGACACAGAAGGGATAAGGACAAATGGACATCTGGAGAAAGAAATCTGTGTGAGCAAGGCTGGTGGGACAAGAATGCACGTGCAGCTGTGTTGTGAGGATCCCTGGGTACCTTGTCCATAAATAATGTGGACAGAAGAGCTGGGAGAATCCAGTGGGATGACTTTCCAAGCAGCTATCACAAGGAAGATTCTTATGAGAAAGATCACAAACCAGCAGGATTTATCTGAGCATTTTTACATCTAGTACTTGCTGTTCAGAGATCCCACAACTATTTCCACTTACTGATGGACAGACACCACTCTTCTTAATTTATGGAGACAATAAAGAGAATATTTGGAAAGGAAAGACTCTCTGTAGTCACTTAGTTGGTTAGTGACTGACTTGAAATAAATTATTCTAATAATTTAGGCTTTTGTCTGAAGTGTACCATCTCTGAAGCTCATATATACATATACAATTCATGTCCTTTTCCTTTTTATCCTTTTCCATTGAGTACTGGAACCTGCTGTACCCAAAGTCTTGCTGGGAAGCTGTGTCAAGGTTGGGGGTCTCTATATCCACCTGAATCACAAGAGAAATTGTACCTGTCAAATTTACTTCACAGCTTTGGAGTTTTTTCACACTTTTTCAAAAATATTTGACATTTTAATTGTTCTTCAGACCCAAATGAAGCAATGTCTGAGGTCTCTTCAGCTGTCACTTCAGCAACTCCAACCAAACAGCAGCTTTCTTGGCTTCTTGTGGTGCCTGTTGTTTAAATCAGTATGAAGGAGCTGCTGTATTCTAAATTTCCAGCAAGCCACAAGTTCATGTGTTCATTCATTTATTTTTCATTCATGCACTGAGCAGGAGTCAGCCAACAGCTGTTGCACCAGGATTCAGGGAGCAAGAGAACAGCAGCAAATCAGGAATTACAAATAAGTCCCTTGTGAACAAGAAGCAAAATTTCCAGGTGAACAAGTCAGAGACAGAAATATCTGTAACTGTTTAAAAAAGTAGTCCTTAACTAAGAAGTTGGTTTCATGAAGAGTCACCCTGGAGCTCCAGAGAAATTTCCTGAGAAACAAAACCATTTTACATCTGCAAATCTTGGAGTAGCTGTGAATTTGTCCTGAGATGGATAGGTCCAGTGGTGACAAGAGACATTACATTTTCTTTTCTTTCCTCACTATTTGATGTGCCTGTTTATTCTTGGCCACAGTCATTTTCCCAATCTCTCTAACGCCCCAGGATCCATCTCTGCTCATTCTTCATTCTGCATTTATTTAATACATGCAAGAAGAAGTTGGTTGATGAAACATACTACTGAACTGAATGAGGCCATCAGAGGCGAAAATGGGTTTATTTTTCTCCTTAATGACAATTCAGATAAATAGGCAATGACTCTTGGAGGATTTTGCATTGAGATCATGAAGTTATAGGCAGCTCTCCTTCTATAGCTGCACTCAAAGCCTCATCCTTGGTCCTGAACATAGAATTGCAGAGTGACTGATGTTGAAAGGAACCCCAGTGGTAGCATCTAGTCCAATCTCCCTGCTCAAGTGGGGTCTGCTTGGAGCACTTTGCACGGTGAGGGACACTAGTGTGTGACATTCATGGGCTTTGTCCCCTTGGTTCTGATGGTGTTGTGCAGTGAGATGCACTTGGGACTCAGAGCCAAGCTGTGGTGGTTTGACAGGAAATGTGTTTTTTGGGATGCTGTGTTTTGGGCCAATGGATATTCAGACTTTAATATTGGCATTTAACCTGGCCATTGAGACATGGACACGCCTCTGAGAACACGGGGTTAAAAGCAGAGCTCTCCCCTGGGCGGGTCCTCTTGGGTTTCCGGTGGGAAAGAGTTCGGGTCTGTGCCCCGGCCCAGCTGCTGGCTGGGCAGGGAGAGGGGAAAGCCATGTGGCCGAGAGAGGTAGGCCTGAGCCCCGGGGTGGAAGGGTGGAAGAGAGAAAGAGAGAGAGACACCGGGAGGCATCGGGCAGCCCCCCCTGAGAGACACAGAGAGAGAGAGAGAGAGAGGGAGAGCCGCTGCCTGAGACTGTAACCTTGAGACTGGATAAACATGGGCCTGTGCCGGCAGCACGGCTGGGACGGAGAAGAAGGGGGGGTTCAGCCGGCCGCTTTTAACCCCTTTTTTGGAGAATGAGAACTTTACAGATCATTGACCTCTCCTAGAAGATAGAGTGGAAGATGAGGAAGGAAATGTGCAAGTGTGAGAGAGGTCTGGGCAAGCGAGAGATAGTAGAAGAGTAGAGAAGAATCCTGGTGGGAAGAGATGATGGAGTGGCTTTTGCTGGACTCTTTTTGTATAGCCGTGGACAGAACCCTGTTCCTTGTGACACAGAGACTGCATCTAGGGGAGGCAATGGCCACAGAACCAAGAGGGTTCAGTGTTGGTGCCCCTCGGCTCCCGGGGGTGAAAAACTATGGGGGGGACAGGTGTCCCAAAGGAGAGACTGTGCTTTTTTTGGATCGGGACAGAGCATCCTTAAAAGACAACCCTAGAAGCAGTTCTGGTCTGTGTTCAGTGGTGAGAGCACTGGACATGAAAAGGAAGAGGTCACGACGGCAGATGTACTCCGGGCGGTGCCACGAGTGACACCCACAAAAGTCAGTGGAAAAGCACCTCCCAAGGACCACACCTAAACCTGACCTAAACCACAGAGCCAAGTCCTTCCTCTCCATCTGGGTGGAGCTGACTGATGACATCAAAGGAGGCAGCATCTGTCTTCCCTAAGGCCCATGTTTGAGCACAATGGTCTCCAAATTGGCAGCTGGAGAGCCAGGGCCCCAAGTCCATGAGGATTCAAAGGTGCTACTGTGATGCTGATGTGAAGAGAGGCTCTGGCAGACACTCAGCTGCAGAGGGGGGTGGGTGGTTGGTGTTGTGGCCACCAGCGCAGGGTTTAACCAGCTACACAAGGTAAAGTTAAAGAAAAGCTACACAGTGTTAAGACTCTCACATCTGGCTGTTGAAGAGGATCTGTAACACACATCTGTATGTTCCCAGACCTGTATATGGCTGAATCTGACATCCTTTACTGCTCAGCTTAACCTACACACTTTGCAGGAGCAAATATCTTAGGCATGCAAGGAGCAAGATCTCCTTCCTGTCTGAGATGGGATTTTTTCCTAATTTGTTTAATGCCAGCTGCCCGTGCTTCCTGGTAAGCTGAATAACTTCAGTTGGGATCATCTTCATGGAAATTTCCATATGCCCCTTGCAGAGAAGCCAACAACCAGCTGTCAGGCAATGAACCTCAGCCCCAGCATCCAACCAGGATGGCTGCTAAATGGGTGTGGAGGGAATGATGGCTCCACATCCATATCCAACTCCTGCTTCTGTGTGGTGAGAGGGTTGCAGGGGTGCTGGGGCTGCTGTGGAGTGGCTGCCCCACCCATGCAAGAAGTTTCCAAGTGGAGAAATGGGACCTGCTGCTGTCAGATTGCCCATAAATTCAGCCCAATTGTTAATAGAGAGGATGTCTGCTTCCTTTGGTCCTTATCCCTTTCAGTGCAGAGGTGGAATGAGATGTTATGAACAGTTCTGGGATATAGGGCTTTTTTTTGTGGGTTTTTTTTTTTTTTTTTTTGTTTTGTTTTGGTTTGGTTTGGTTTGGTTTTTTTTTTGGTGTCCAGCAATCTCCAAAGCTGGTTTTTCCTCCTCCAGCCCCTACAGAGTCCCCAGGCATGACCACAGGATGAGCTTTTCTTTTTTTATCAGCTTCTCAGCAGTAAAATCTGTTTTAGAGCTTTGTTCTTTCATTCCTTGAAACACAGGATGGTGTCTCCCCTTTCCTTTCTGCTGCTCAGGGAGTAGTAGAGGTGGTGGACTTGGAGTATTTAGAGCAGAAGTTTTTTCAGTTATTTAATCTGTAGCCTGAGAGAAGTAATATATGTTATATGTCATTCAGGAGTGTATGTAGAGAGTTCTTTTGTTATTATTTTATTAAAAGTGAATTTTTTGGTAAAGGGGATCCTTAGCCAATAATCAAGTAAGAAGCAGCACATCATTAGAAAAACAATAAAGGATCAGAGTAATGACTCTTAGGGCCTCATTTGCTCTCCAGTTAATTAAACAGACAACACAGATGCTACTGCTGTTAATAATATCATTCAATTACTGTGCTGCTAAGTATTATGATCCCTAGGAAACCATTACCCAGTGCTGATTGAGAAGAGGAACTGTGAAGGGCTATGTAGGGGACAATAAACCATGTCTCTGTTGAAAAGGGGGCTGGAGGCAGAGTTTTCTGGAGACACGAGGTGCTCGAGTACAAGTAGGTGCAAGGTTGTTTTAGGTGATGGAGGAGAGGTAGAGGAATCTGAAAAGTTACATTCCTACCCCAGGATGAACCTTGGAGCAGCCAGCTGGAGGTCACTGGAAGGCATTTTGTGAAGAAATGGCTGGGGAGGAAGGTTTTGTGTTTGCAGAAAGAAGAGAGTGTGTGCTTATTGCAGCCAGGAGATGGATGGGAAATAAAAGAGAATTGGAAATGGAAATGAATGTACCTCAACACCCTAGAGTGTACTAAGCATCCCTCCAAGGGGAACAGGGAATATCATAAAAGCCTCATTGAGCAGTGCAGGTAAGAGATTCACTTCTCTGATATTTCCACTCATCTACTTTGAAGGTGAGTGAAAAATCCAAGGCTGGCAGGAGGAGACTTCATCTCAGCCACTGGGACTTTATCAAACTCAGCTTTCCCATCCAGGCAGTGTAGTGACAGGGACTATTAAGCTGAAGGAGCACAGCCCAGCGTGGTCTCCCATTCATGGCACACACCTGCTTCCCTCAGCATCCTGGGAGGGTGATGCACAAAGCTGTGAGAGAGCAGAGGGAGGATGTTGAAAAAAATCCTGAGCCTTCCCCAGAGTTCTGATGTCTCTTTGCACCATTTCCCCAATGCCAGTCCATTGTGTATCCCTCATTTTCCCCACAAGGAATAGAGGGTGCTCATTTGTTTTCTTTTTTTCTTCTTTCTATTTTTTTTTCTTCTGTGTTTGCTCATGCAAAAGGAGCTTTTGTAGTATTTATATATACTGTGGTAGCAGCTGGAGACCCTGACGAAGGATGTAGGGAATCTTGTACACTGTGATGCTCAAACTGACCATTATCAGTCTGGGATTAATGGTCTGTGTGCTCAGAGCATTCAGCTGTTCTCTGATCCCCAGGAAATGCCTTGGGTCGTGGCCATAATAGTTAAAGTAATATGAAGATATGTGTTGGAAAATGCTTGGCAGTAGCTCTGTGTAAGAAAACCTCTCCTGCATGTCTGCCCTGATATTTCAAGGAAGAGGAATTTAGGTCTGTGTCTGGCTTCTTTGTGTGCTCTCAGGCTGAGGGTGTGGGTATGGATGTTTGGGGAGCTCCATCTGTAAGGAGGTGTCACAGTGACAGGGCTGCACTGCCACGTGGTGACACCAAGCTGCTTTCATTACACCTGGCTTTGCAGAGGGATCCTTTGGTGAACTCTGCTGGACTTCTGTGCCAAGATCAGGGTTTCAATTTGCAAATTAAATGCTGAAAAAAAGAATTTATATTTGTGTGTGGATTCCCCCATGATACAAAATGATTCAACCCCAACCCAGTAAGAAGGGAGTCATACTCGATTTTGAAAGATGCTCGGGAGAATGTGGTTCATTTTATTTAAAGCTCAATTTTTAAAAATATATTTATGTAATTTAACCAAACATGCATTTATTCATTCAGGTTCTTCTTTATCACTAGATTAATAGAATCATAGGGTCATCTAAGTTGGAAAAGCCTCTACCATCATCCAGTCTGTGAACCCAACACTGCCAACACCTAACACCAAACCATGCCCCCAAGTGCCACATCGACATCTTTCAAATACCTCCAGGCATGGTGACTCAACCACTGCCCTGGGCAGCCTCTTCCAATGCCTAACCACCCATTCAGTGAAGAAATGTGTCCTAATACCCAACCTAAACCTTCCCTGGCACAGCTTGAGACTACATCCTCTTGTTAGGTGGAAGAAGAGACCAACCTGCAGCTGCAGGCTGCTGTCAGGGGGTTCTAGAGAGTCAGAAGGTCCTTCCTGAGCCTCCTTTACTCCAGGTGGAACAACCCCATCTCCCTCAGCTGCTCCTCATCAGACTTGTGCTCCAGACCCTTCCCAGCTCTGTTCCCTTCTCTGGACATGCTCCAGCCCCTCAGTGTCTGTCTTGGTGTGAGGTGCCCAAAACTGAAGCAAGAATTTGAGGCGTGGCCTCCCCAGTGCCCAGCACAGAGGTGCAGTCACTGCCCTGGTCCTGCTGGCCACACTGGTGCTGACACAGGAGCCCAGGATGCCACCCTCCTCCTGTCCCACCTGGGCACATGCCATCTCACATTTGGCCACTGTCAGCTGGCAACCCAGGGCCTTTCCTGCTGGGCAGATTTCCAGCCACTCTGCCCCAGCCTGGGCCACTGCAGGGGCTCCTTGGGACACAAGGGAAGGACCTGGCACTGGCCTTGTTGAATCTTGTCATGGTTCAACCCCATCTGGCATCCAAGTACCACACAGGTGCTCATTACTCCTGCTCCTGCCACCCC